>NC_080744.1:2134510-2438726 GCF_020826845.1 Diceros bicornis minor | reverse complement strand
AAATGTGTCTTGTGTCGTGTTATTGACTACGAGTGGGAGCCCGAAGTGCAGGGCCTTTGATCCAGCAGTGTCCACGTGCTCAGAGGATAAACAGAAGCTGACACTGAAGTGAAGAGCGGAGGTGTTGAGACCAGACAGAGCTGCGGGGGCTGAGCGTGCACCCGGTTCTTCCTTGCTTCTTCTCTAATCCCTGGTGGTTAGAAACAGTGAGCAGCTCAAACAAAATAAACGAAACAGGCATTGGTGAGCACAGCTGCCTCCACAATAAAACCACTCAGGCCGGGAGGAACGTGGTGGAGGTCTTAAATTGTGGAAGTCGTGTGGCTTACAGGCCTGTTGATGTAATCCTGTCCCGTCTGTTACCAGCAGCCTTCCCTCAAGGCTGTCTGAATTTACTTCCTTCCCATCTCTCATCTTTGGCACATTCTGTTCTCTGGGCCTGAAATAACTATCTTCCTAGTCCTGCACTTGCGCTAAGTAGTTCCTCCTCGCCTTTCTGGGCTTCTTTCTCCAGAAGTCCTCTCTGACACTGTAAAGCTAAGTCAGATCTCCTCGCACGTGCCCCGTGGCCCTGTACTGAAATTGCCTGTGTGCTCATCTGTAGGACCCACAGGACCTCGAGCATCCTGAGGTCCAGGACTGTGTCTGCCTGCCCTTCTCTCCCCAGCATCTACAGTGCACTGGCACACAGTAGGTGCACGACAAACATCAGTCAACAAATGGCAGACCCACTCCCCCGGCCTAAGCAAAGCAAAGCTTGGGCAAGACGTTCTATTTGCCTTGACAACAGCACAGGTGAAGGGCCCAGAACCAGGCCCAACGAGGCAGACACTCAGTCCGTCCTGCTCTCCTGTTTCCCCTTCACTCCATCCTCATCTCACCCACTTCCTCACATCCTCGTGTTTCAAGTGTAAACTTCAAGTGTCCTTCAGAGACCAGAGATTGTTCAAGACTCTCACCTGAAAAACTTACAGAGAAAGTTCCTTGAGAGAACCAGCGAAAACGGTGATACCATTTATGTGATAAATCCTGAAAGTAATTTTGGACAGAGCATTAAGAGCCCAAAGAGAAGGTGGAGACTGTGGACTTTGCCACCCAAATATGTCCAGAATCTGACCCCTTCTCACCAGCTGGACTGCTGCCTCCAACCCATCCCTCCTGCACACTGGCAACATCCCCTAACTGGCCTCCCTGACCTGCCCTTGCCCCATATCTCAAGGGAAGGTCTAATTTCAAGTGGCAGCTTGATCCTCAACGTAGCTCGGTCACGTCACTCTTCTGCTCAGAACTCTGCAGTGGACTTCCCAGTTCACTCACAGCAAAGACCACATCCTTCCACTGACGAAAGGTCTTACGTCACCCCACCTGCACCCTGCCACTCCACACTTCCTTCTGGTCTCCTCTCAGATGGCGCCTTCTCACAGGGCCATCCCTGGCAATCCTATCAAAACCTGCAACAATTTTTTTAAAATTTTTCATATTCCCCTTCCCTGCTTTATTTTTATTTTTAACACTTATTAACATACTTTATGTTTTCTAATTTATCTTGCTTACATTCTGTCTCCTCTCTCTAAAATGTAAGCTCCACAAAAGCCCTCTCTTCTGTTTGGATCATGAATATATTCCCCACCCTCAGAACAGTACCTGGCACAGAGTAGGGATGCAATAAATATTTACTGAGTGAATGAAACAAAGAAAAATTGTTGTCGCAATACTTGTAAATAAAATGACTTGAATCTACCTAAAAATCTGCCATCGAGTCATTATTTACATTAATCAGTGAATAATGCTACCAGAGTCAGTTCTGGTCTTGGCCAGCCTTCTACGGCGTGTCGGGAGAAAAACCACAGTGATGCACATGAATCCTCACTGTTACACGCAGTCAATAGGGAAGAAAAGCAGCCTAAACATAATGATCAGTTTCCAACATATGATGGTTTCCATTCTTGGCTGGACCCTCCTGCTTTCTCAGTCAGCCATTCATTCTGTCAATCATGTGCTATTCTATCCTTTACAGCCTGACGTTCCAAACATTGACCACCCTCCTCAAGCTTCCTACCTCAGTCCTCATTTGCAGAGAAAAGAAGCCATTGCTCTTTCTTTTCCATTTTCAAAAATATTGTGGGAAACAGCAAAAAGGGCCACAGCCGTTCATACCTCCCTGTATCTACACCCCTTGCAATGTGAATTTCAAGCTCCTCCCATCAAGAGATGGAGTCTACTTCGCTAACCCTTAAATCTCAGATAATCTTGTCACTTGCTTTGCCCAATAAAATGCAGCAGAAATGATGCTGTGCACGTTCTGATCCTACCCCTCAGCAGAACTGAACACACTTCTGCTCACTCTCTTGGCTAGTCTCCTGGAGGATAGGACACCACATGGAGCAGACATGAACCTCCCATCTGAGCTCAGCACAAATTGCTGGTCCACAGAATCAGGAGACGAATAAATAATTGTTGTTTTAAGCTATTAAGTTTTGGTTCAATGTGTTACACTGAAAATGCTAAATGATAAACTTACCTAAATCTTTTCTGAGGTTTGTTACCTTCCTTTTTGTCTCAGGTAGTGATAACAATTTTTCCAGAGCCTCCTTTGCCCAAGCACATACAGTTCTTCTTCCTGGGCTGCCTTCCCCACCTGGTCCCTCTGGGAAACTCAGATTAAGACTCAACTCAATGTCACTGCATCATCGCCCCTCCCACCGCCTGCCGCCCACCCTCATCTTGGAGCCCACAGCATACACACCGGCCTCAATCGCAGCTCTTCTTTTTATGTCCTTCCACCCAGAAGACCACAAGTTCCTCAAAGGCTGAGATGATGTCTATTCATCTCTCCAATCCAGTACTGAGCCTCATGCTTGTCACAGAGGAGACCCTCAGTAAGTTCTGGGTAAAGAAACAGTGAATGCTGTGACATCTCTCACTTCTGTCCCCTCTTCTCCATGCCCACTACCTCTGCCCTCATGAGCCCTCATCACAAAGGACCTGGATAATTTACACCGAGCCCTTCCTCGCTCCCCAGCCTACAGTCTTGCCCAGTACTCCCACAGCACACTGTACACACCTTCCACACAGGATCATGATTATTTCTGCAGTGCTCTTCCCATAAGACTTTCCTCTTTCAAGACAGAAAACCATACACCCTTCATTTTGTATCTCTAACACCAGTCTAATTTATTAATAATAGGTGGTTAATTAATGATGAAACTGATTTTAACAGTAAAAAAAATACTCTTTCTGAAAAAGCTTTAATTCCACAAAGCTCACTTTCAAATAAGGTGTTGATAACAGTCAATACTATCAAGAGTACTGTCTAGACCAAGCCATGCCAGGAGGAGAAGGAATCAACTCTTGCCTTGTAGGGCTTTTCTGGAGCATCCTGTACTGTCCCACTCACAGCCCCAAGTGAGGTCTCCTCTACAACTCATCCACTGTGAAGCTTTCAATACTCAAGAATGTGGGGACATCGGTACAAGAGAAATCACTCCATTAACTGTCCCCAAGAGTTGTCAATTAGATTAATGTTGATCTGCTCAAAGATGCTCAATGTGATATCAACAACTAGTAGGAAGACACAGAAAGTAGGCTTATCAAATCCATAGATGACCCAAAGCTGGAACGAAGACCTGCTACCTCAAGTCCATTCACTCCTTCAGCAAATGTGTGCTGCACCCTTACCTACCATGTGCCAGGACACTGCCCCAGGCATCAGGATAGGCAGAGAACAAAACACACAGAGACTTTTCTTTCTTAGAGCCTTCACTCTCAAGGCAGAAGATAGACATTGAACAGATAAACCAACACATGTATTGATGTTTATGGCAGACAGTATTCCCAGGGTGCAATTAAACCAATTACAGGCCTTTTGGGGGGATGCTTTTCTAGTATTAAGGCTTTGGAACATTATAAACTTGAGCACATTGGTTCCACATAAATTGTATGTGGGGAGAGAGGTGTTGTAAGCCACAGGCTTTCTTTGTACTGCATTTTTACATATTTGGCTCTAACACTTTTTAGAGATGTAAAATATTCTGCTTTCTCACAGGCTTGCTTAGTCTGAAACATTTTTATTCAATAAAGCTTTTAATGAATAAGCAACTGAATTTGCTAATGAATAAGCAACACTAATGCCTGGCCCAGTGCCATTGTGACCAAACCCACCACATACTACAGTTGGGGGTGCAAACCACTCTACATCCAGAGATAAACTTTCAAGACAGGAACATCCTGTCTAACCTTGGTCCCCAAAACAGATGAGACTTTGAGCCCTTTCCCAGAAATTGCTAACTCAAGAGTGAACATGTTTATCCCTGACTATTGCAACACCAGCCTCTGCGGATACTTGATGATCCTACAGACACAATAGTCACGTGAGAAAACTGCCGATGTTTCCCAGTGTGAGCAGCTAACCACAGTCACCTTGGAGGCTTCATCCTCAAATACTTGCTTTCTCCTTTCCTTGGAGAGCTGATTCTGAAGGCTGGTCTTCCTTGTAAAACATTGCATGGAAAGATCCTTTAGTTTTCTTACCACTTTTATCTGTGTTTTTCTTTCACCTGCTGGAGGTAAACAAGTGATGTCACCTGAGAACTCCCCAAGGACACAGACGGCTCTCACCCAGGTCTGTCTCTCTCAGCTCCTGCAGTAAAACCTGTGTTATTCACAAGAGCCAAGACATGGAAGCAACCCAGGTGCCCATCAACAGATGAATGGATAAAGAAGGAGTATATATATATACACAATGGAATACTACTCAGCTGTCAAAAAAGACAAAATCGTCCCATTTGCAACAACATGCGTGGACCTTGAGGGTATTATGTTAAGTAAAATAAGCCAGAGAGACAAAGACAAATACCATATGATTTCACCCATATGTGGAAGATAAACAAACACACGGATAAAGAGAACAGATTAGGGGTTACCAGAGGGGAAGGGGGTGGGGGGCGGGCATAAGGAGTAAAGGGGCACATATATATGGTGATGGATAAAAACTAGACTATTGGTGGTAAACAAAATGTAGTCTATACAGAAACTGATATATAATAATGTACACCTGAAATTACACAATGTTATAAACCTTTATGACCTCGGTAAAAAAAAGTGGTGATGTCACTTTTACCCTCAATGACTCGATTCCTGTTTCTAACCATTGTCCTTCGGTTTCTAGAGTAAGTCTTGTTCTTAGGCAGGTCTGGTTCTGTTTTACACACGACTACAGTTTTACTCCCTCTATAAGCCACAGTCGTGTCAGGAGACAGGTTTCTATTTTATGCTCTGACCATCTGGTTTCTGCTGGGTAGCAGACAATGGGGAATCTGGTGTTCTCCTTATATTTTTCCTTTTTATTTATGAATTGTCTTGAGAAATGCTGATGCGTCCTGGCATCTGAACATCTGTCTCTCCGCCACCAAGTCATGAAACTAGTTTAGTCAGGTCATTGGGTGGTTTCAACACAGTGCTGAGAACTCACTCATTGCATCCTGAACCACTGATCATACATCTTTATTTACAACTATCAGTAAAATCCTCATCCTCTTTGGCCTGTCAACTGTGAGCAAAAGTCTCTCAAAATGAAAGAAGAGACAAGTTCTGTGCCCCCTGGAAAGGACTCGTGCTGGATCAAGGAGCATCATGAGGGCACCTTTGACCTGCATCGGGTGCCTCCCCTCCTTGACCTGAAGCTGCGGCCACTTGACAGCTGCTGCCGAAACTCGACAACCTGGGCTTTGTATTTGCCCCAGACTCATGACTGAGGTGGCCGTGGTCCGTGTCTGGGCCCGTCCCCTCCCCTCAGGAGGAATGGCATCAACCTAGAGGAGCAGCACAGACCGTGGGGATGGGGGTGGAGCAGAGAGCCTGGGAGGGGCTCGTGCGTTAGTGCAGGCGAGACATGGCAGTGGCTTCGACTAGAGTGAAAACGGCACGGGCAGGAGAAGCAACTGCATTCGATATGTGTTAAAGGCTAAGGTGAGGAACTTTGCAGACGGAATGGAGGGGAGGTGTGAGAAGAAGAAAGGAGCCAAGAGTGACCCCAAGATTTTTAATAGATGATGGAATAGGAATTCAAAATTATTGTGACTGTTCAGAAAAATGAAATGTAATAATAAATAAAACTCAACTGCAAAAATGCAGGATAAGGGAAAACTGGGCTTATAGTCATCTGGGAAAATGAGTGAGGGGGTCTTAGTGGAACTTAAGTTCAGTGATTCACCTTACAATAAAAGGAGCCTACAATTAAAATATAGTAAGTGAAGTCGAGTGCCTGAGTCAAGGGAGATGATGCTTTCAGTATATCCCACATTTGTCAGTTCACATTTAAAACCCCTGCCAATGCTAAGATTCATACATCTTTAAATTCGTCATCTAAGAGAAGCGACACGTACCCATGGCGATCTCAACGTGTGCTGTGTGTTGTAATTATAACTAAATTATAACACCAAATACCACGGTCCCATCCATGTGTGCGAACGACCTCACTAGCATGCTTTACACACGATTGCCCGCCTTCCTCTGTGATTCCTTCCCAGCAGGAGGAAGCCCTTCACGCACTCACGCTGAGCACCCCATGTGTCTTTGGAGCTTCTTTTTATGGCTGGGCATGGAGGTCAGTAGAAGAGTGGCATTACCTAACAGTGTGTGTGTGAGCGCGCGCGAGTGTGTGTGGGCACGCGCATGTGTGCTGGTTGCAGAATCAGTATAAACATGAGAACAGTCAACCAAGTCAACAGACTCAAGTTCTGGGTGGGTCTCAGGCTTCAACTTTGCACAGGCTTTCAGGAGACCGTCCTTTCCCTGAATTTCGGTGTCCTAAGCTGTAATGGAGCGAATAATGGCTGCTCAGAGCCCACTGAAGAGAGAGGCTCTCAAGACAAATGGGGTGTCCCACCATCAAGAGCCACCTATGGAGAGTCGTGGAGTACAAGACAGGATAATTAAGCCCTGAGGAGAAAATGTGCTCTGAACTCTCCAGAGAGAAAAAGGAGAGAGGAAAAGTACATGAGAAAGTGAAAAAGGACACTAGGCAGAGACACAAGTCCCTCCCTGGGAGCTCCTTGAAGAAGCGTGTCTCTCCAGAAACATCCTTCAAGGGAGCAAAGCGCTAAACACATCAGCGGTAATGGAGCGCAGGAGAGGTCACCGCCAGAGACAGATGCGCGGCTGTGGAGCGGCAGAAATGGACGGTCTGTGTAATGAGAACAGATGGTCCTGCCAGGACAGTCTCCCCTGTCCTTCTCGCCCACGTCTACAATATCGTAAGCAACGTCGTGGGACAAAGAGCAAAGAAGGAAATGAGGACCATCACACAGGAAAAGAGTACCTTAGGGAGCTTCACGTAGACCAGGGTTAACTCGCAGTTACCCTGACACCCACTACAGACCATTCCACACAACTCTCCCCTGCTGAAAAACACTTTCTTTTGTTTCCTTTTCTCCAGACTGTGGGCATTTAATTTCCACAAACAAAGAAAGAGCCTTAAAACATAAGAACCCAGAAAACCGAAACCACTGTTCCTTTTAAGCAATTCCAAGCTAGATCTACTAAAAGCTATTTGGTCCACTGGTTTTATACTGAAAAGTTTGGCTGGCAGAAAACTACACTATTTTACCACTAAAAGGAACAGACGATCCCAGAAATCTGCAGAACATAAGCCCTCTGAATTCCATTTTAAAGCAACATGACTTTTCTTTAAGATGGATGTTTTATTTCTAAACGGCTGGACATGACCTTTACAAGTGTGTGGTTTCCGTCTGCAGCTAAAAATAAAGTCATTCCTGCTTCTCATTCTCTTGTTTCCATTAATCAAGTTTTCTCTTTACATACTGCCTAATCCATAGGGACATATCCATTGCCCTTCTAGCTGATTTCTTTTATTCCTCGTTACAGCCTGTGCCCAATTCCCTGCTTCTCTCGGGGTATTAAATATTTAGAGATTAAGTCTACCCTGTCCTGTCCCATAGTTGTGTAATCAATACCCACACCACTGTCACTGTCAGGGTGACTATCCTACAGTTGTGTAATCAATTAGCCTGGCATCTGATCTCTGTTTCAAATGTCTTCTTAGAGGAAATTTAATTATGATTAATATCTTTTCATGACTTTGAAATTATATAGGCATGATTCCTTACTCAGTCATGCTTGTTAAAAATCATAAATCAATTTATTTTATTCCCTCGAGATGTGAGGAGACCTTTCCCATTCTGACTGAATTTTAACAACGTAAAAAGTCCAGTACATATTAGATTAATATACTTTTTTCTTTCTCTGCGAAACCCTTTCGGTAAGATCTTTGTGGTTGGGAGATTTGGGAAGGTTTCAAAGCATGCCGTACAAATACAATTTAAAGAAAGTGTTCTATAATTACAACAGAAAGATGTCTTCAGACAAGAATAAAATTTAGATTGCAAGCTTACTCTACTACAGGCAAGAGACGTATTTCTGGAAAGCTACAGTAAATCAAACTTTTTATAAATCAAATATTTTAAATAAATTCATGAGTGGTTATTAATAGATATAATCCTGGTGGCAGATCCTTCTATGAAGTGTAGGATCCATTTCTAAAGGAAATATATACTTCTCAATTTAATGGTTTTAAATGTGGATTTTGGTGCTCAATTTTCCAAAAGCAGGGCACACGTATGAATTTCGCAAGTCGTTGGAATATCTGTCCTGCCTTATCAAAAGCTTTTCACTAACCATAACCAAAATTAACCATAATATCCCAACCGTAAATTTTAATCTCCACCTGCCACCTGCACACGTATTCCTGTAGGAGACACTCATCCTTCAGAAGACTTTTCAAAACTTGGAAATAAGGCATAAAGGTGACTGCATCTCGTTTCATTGTCATGTTGCAGTGTTGTCTGACAGGCCCACACACGATTACTTAATTCTTTAGGAGAATAGATCTTTGTTAATTTACCGATCAGGGCCCACGACCTGTGACGTCACATGTTAATCATATATATTTTTGTATAGTAGAGATGCCAGTGATTTTCTCCATTCAAGAAGGTAACACCAAAGGATATGGTTTACTTATTATTAACCAGTTTGGTCTCTAACCTAGCAAACTTATTTCAGCAAATTATTTCTCAAATTCCCCTGTGAGCCACCTTGACCTATCCTGCTGGCTGCCTCATTAGTAAGTTAAGTCAATGTTTGGCACATAGTCAGACTTTATCTGTACGAGAGTCATGTTTTCATTTCTCTTGTGGCTGGAGATGGCCACGCGGCACAGCTCCACTCAACCCCACAGAAGCAGACGTCTGACGGGCGTTTCTGGAGAAGCTCCTGCTCTCCTGATGAGGACAGTTGTTGCCCGGACGACAGGTCCTCTCCTTTTTGGCCTCGACCGCCAATGTGATCTCTAGAGATGGGGCAGCTGTCTGTCCCCCAAGAAGCAATAAGAACAAAGGGAGCCTAAGAGACTGAGACGGGCCAGCCCAACGTCCCTGAGCCGTGAAAGAGAACGGCAGCCTCTAAACTCCTCACGAGAAAAGTGAACCCTCACTTGTTCAAGCCACCGCAGATCGGGCCTTTCTCTTGCCTTCGGCCAGACGCATTTCTAGCTGATACAGTTCCTTAGCCTCTTCCATGCTCCGCATTTTGTCAGGCACCAGATTTTCAACCAGAAGAGCAACTTCCACTCAGCCGAAAGCCCCCGCTACAAAGGAGCACACTTTCAAAGAGACAGGAGCAGGCTGAGCAGGGCTTCATGACAGTTCTCAAAACAAACCAGCGTTGTCCCCACGTGAGAGGAAAACCAGCAAGGAGCCACCTCAGGTCTTCACTCTTTCACCTCTGCCCGTCCCCACCAAACACCAAGGTCGGTGAATCACAAACCAAGGAGACCCTTCCTCCCAAGGCTGTTTCTTCCTGAGGGTTTAAAGACCAGAGGAGTCCCCCGGGACATGGACAGCACGTGGGGGCGGGCCAGCAGCCCTGCAGAGCCCGGAGCTCGTCCCTCCCACCCCTCCCCTCTCCAGGACGGCCCTGGCTGAGAAGAGCCTTGCCACTGGCAGAGAGTGACGCCTCAGGGGACGTGAGCCGACAAGCAAAACTCACTAGGCCCTGAGGAGGACTAAATGCACAACTAAACTCAGCTCAACCCAGTTGACCCAGACTCTGCTTTCTTCGCACACTCAGTGCCTAAGGATTCTCTTCCATAGCTGCCCATTCTGTGCTCAAGGCTTGTTCCTGGCTTCTCATCCAAAGGAGCATGCCAATTCCTTTCTCTGCGTCTCCTCTGCATCAGGAACATTTGCTTTATGGTATCCAATAAAAAGTCTTACTTGGCCTGCAGATGCGAGATCTGAGCCAGTCTGCTCTCTGCCATGTGTCCAGAGAAAGAACAGGAGGGAAGAGGGAGGGGGGGGAGGGAAGGAGGGAGGGAGGGAGGGAGGGGAATGGACCCCTAGGTGGAAACAGGAAAGGAAAGGAACACACACACACATCTATTTCCTTATTCTGTTTTATACTCTCTTAAAAAAAAAAGCCAACTCTTTCCATGTAAAACTTCTATTCAGAGAAACAAAATGACCTACAGAAACTGCCGATTTCTCTGGATTTCCCGGAGGATTCTGCAGGCCCTCAATAACGCCCCGAGACAGCTCCCGTTGCACCACCTCAGGGGAGTGCACACGCCTAGTATCTAGGCTTCTAATAGCCCTTTTGCCTCTTAAAATGATAGTGGTTACCTCTGTCTTTACTTTTTTTCCCCTCCTTTCTTCCTTTTGGACTCAGAGGTCTGTGTGGTCATGGCCATCTCTCACCCTTCCCCCCACCCCCCTCCACCCTCCTCTTCTGGATTTTCCTTCCTCCTGCTCTTTCTATACATGTGTACAAAGTCTGAGTGAAAGAGTGGGTGGGACAGAACCCGACAGGAACACCCACAACGCGAGGATCGCCTGAGAAGAGCCGTCAGCATCTGTGGGCAGAGTCGGGTCATCTGCACACTGACAGCAGGGCCACCTGAGGCCCTGTCCACTCCACACTTGAGCCTGGACGGCCCACGCTGGCCACCGCTGTGGACCCCAGGGGAGCGCTGTGCACTGTGGTCTCATCTTCTCCAGTAAAGTCGTCCCCCCAGGACTGGGTCTCGTAAATCACCTGGCCACTTTCTAATTGTCTTCTGATCTGAGCAACTAAAGCCACGGATGGACCTAGCAGGACCTTTCCTTCCCTGACGGAGCAGAAAGGCTGAAAAAGGACCTTTGCCACGAAAGCGACCATCCCGTTGCTCAGGAAAAGGACACTCCTACTCTGTAAAGGTGTAAAGACACATCTTCTCTGTCAAATCAGAAAAGAGAAGCCCCCTTTCCGATGAGGCCACCCCCGCAACACCCATTCCTCAGAAGCAGGGTCCAGAGGCGAGGGGCCCAGGTAAGGTGGCCAGGTTCCTGCTCCTGCTGACCCAGACCCTCGCAGGACTCAGGGACAGGGAGCATACAACATCAGGCACACTGTCTCAAAAGTGGAAATAAGATTTAGAATTCTCTCTTTTTAATAAGTTTCTTCATTGTACTTTTCCATATTGATGAATTATTTATAGTGATTTACCATTTTTCCCTAAATAAATATAACCTTTATTCTAACAGTGACGAGAGTACACATCCCCAACTAAACAGCACTGCTGCCCGGGGTCCCTGCCTTCGGGATTGTTCACACTCCTGATCCCTCCGTTAAGTGGATCAGTGAAGTCACGGCCACCTGTGACAGTGACCCCAACCCTAACGCTCTCATTGCTTCTTGTTGATTCAGGAACCTATGGGCTTTGGGGAAATGGATCCTGCTTAAGCAGAAAGCAAAACCCTTTTTCAAGGATAATTATTTTGTCCAACTCTCATTTTGCATGAGTCTTTCTCGGAATTGACATTCCCTGAGAGCAGCCAGTCTTCAGCTCAATGTCAAGTGCGGTGAAGCCTTCTATTTCCCTTAAAGCAGAGAGGATTAAAATACATTTTACCATCCTGACAGCAGTGACAAATAGGACTTTAATTCAAATGGATTACAGACGGGCTTCCCGAACCACATAAGCACCACGCAAAGAGAGAACCACCAACATTTTTTTTTTTTTGAAATGTCAAAAATGCTCATAGGGTTATTTGACATTTGTTTAAAAAAAAAACAATTACCAGCGTCCCTTTCTCATTTATTAACGGCGGTGAAGCGATGCAGGAGCATGGCAAGGAGGGGCCGGGGGAGAAGCCAAAGTCAGGCAACAAGAGGGTCCTTGCCCGGGCGGTACTGCCAGGTCTATGGAATGGTCAGCCAGCAAACGCGCCAGGCCTGCGGCGGGTCTGCGGACAGGCAGACGGAGGTGAGCAAAGGGCCGATGACTATCGCAGACGTTGTGGGCAGTGGAGTCCCTGCTGCCACCACGGCTCTGCCTCTGCCACACGCGGCCCGTGAGCACTGTGTAAATGAGGGCGTGGCTGTGTTCAAACAAAACTGTCTCACAAAAGTAGGGGGGTGGCCACATTTGCAGACCCCTGGATTATGACGTGACCAGCGCTTAAAAAATGGTGCCTGGCAAGGAAAGGGCATCACAGAACCTCAGCCCAGAGGCTTCTACTGGCAGCAGGTTGGGATGCCTCCTGCAGGACCAGGCGTGAACCCTTTGATTGTTGGATTTGGGGAGAGGGGGCTTCCAGATGAGGGGCTGCAAGGGCCGTCAAGAGCTTCAGGGTGGTGGCTAACTCCAACTCGTATAAACAGTTCACCAGCATTTTCACAACCGATAGGGCCACGCCAGTGGGTACCAGCCCGGGTACAGCCTGGGTTCCTGCATTATGAGTCCACTCCAAGGAAAAGATTAAGAAAAATTTAAAGTCTTTCACAGATGTGAGATTTTTTTTCTAACCCTCCCCCCCAAAAAAAGCTCCAAATAAAAATAACTGATTCATTTACAAGCAAAAAAGATTAAAAGCCATAAGGAGGCAACACAGTAAGTCCCAAGGTTATTTTACAGTGGGAGGAAAGTGGGTGCCGTGAAAAGCTTCCAGCCGGGCTCTCTCTAATCACTGGGCAACGTTGCTCAATGATTGGGTCAGCATCAAGGACAGGGAGACACGATGGCTGGGAGCCTGTGGGGGTTGGGGCTGCTGCAGAAATAATGCTCTGAGGAAAACCACCCCAGAGGAAGAACCCGTCTTCAGAGCATCCCGCCTCCCAACCCAGGTGCTCAGACTCTCCTCAACTAGTCCCAGGCCCCCAACACACGTGAGCGCGCGCGCGCACACACACACACATGTACATCAGCTAACCTACAACTGTCCGCTTTCCCATAAGCCCTCACCTGGCTACCATTAGAAATGTACTAGCCAAACTAATTCAGACTAAAGCTGTGTGTCTGTTACCTCTCAGAGGTTTAGGAATTTTTAAAAAGAGGATCTGAAGTGAGCAATTCCTTTACCCACATGAAAGATCCCATAATGGGGAGGAGCATAAGCAGATATTTTTAGATATTTTTAGTCAGGGAGCCCTCTCCTTCTGAAAACACGCTACAGTGATGACCACCATATCTGTCCTTGAACAAGGAGATCCTAACCACAGCACATGAGAACAGAAACTGTGGATTTTGTTTTAACTGAAGGTGGTGTCCTGATATCCAGATGTCCAGAACATCAAGAAATTTAGAACAAATTATGTCCTGCACACACATCCCCACGACTTCTCACTCTTTTGAAAGGACTGCAGGTTCAGGCAACAGGACCACATGGGGTGACACTGTGAACGTGGAGACTCGTCACGGGGCTGGGATTGTGCAGTGTGGGGCACACAGGGAAAGTAAGAGACCTCTTCTCGGTGGCCCTGGCCCCTGGGGGCCTCCCCGGGGGAGCCTGGACCTGAGGGCGCCTCTCCTCCCCCTGGTACAGGGAGAATGCCGCCCTCTGTGGAGCTCACTTGGGCCAACAGGCAGCCAGGCCGTTCCTCTGCAACAATCATGTCCCACAACCTAATCTAAGCAAACAGAATCAGAGCCGTGGCACGGCCTGTAAGTCACAGGAGCAAGACGACGCAGGACCTGTGACCGCAGCCCCCGTGCTCCGTCCCGTTCACCAGCCTCACTCTTCAAACACACAAGCGGCATCTCTTAAACACAGCCCTCAGCTGACCACGCTGACCCAGAGAAGGGGTTCTGAGCCCCTGGCCCCGTGCTCAACAGCGGTGACCGGAGAGGCACCCAGCGAGGACCTGCAGGGAGGGCCCCGCCTCCTGCTAAATGGAAGGAAAGCCTCAAAGTTTGGGCTAATAAAATCCTCGCTAAAATCTCCCCCTCCAAACTTACCTGAAGCTCCATGGAGAGGTTTTAAGCCTCATGCAAAGCCTTTCCCAGACCCGTGTGGTTTAGCGGGAGGGGTGGAGGCGGGAGGGGCTCTTCCCTTTCCCACCTCGGAGAGCAGCTCGGGGGGCCTCTCAGCAGGGCTAGCCCATCACTGGCTTCTCAAGCTGAGCACTGAAAACAGGGAGCAGGCTGGGGTCCAGACGGCACCCCTGATGAAGTGTGATAATCGCCACCACAGGCAAGAGGAGCTTTTTCTAATTAAACTCCTCTCCCTCCCGGGAGACGTCCTGCTCAGCCTGAAGCCCTGGCCCCTGCGTCGCCCAGCTGTTAGAGAGAAGCGCATGAATGGGGGCGTGGGCCCCTCGGGGGAAGCACCTGTGAAGAGCCTCCACTTGGAAAGGCCTGAGATGAGGCTGCGGAGGGTCCCTAGGAGAGGCACACACCCAAGGGCTCCTCTGGTGTCCCAGCAGCTGCCTTGCACACCTTCAGCTCTCTCACAGTGTCCAAACCACGGGGCTGTGTACACAACAGCACTTGAAAGTACCAATAAACAGTCATTGCTGGAATTCAAGGGAGGGACCAGAAGCAGTGTGAGGTTTCTGGGGAACACAGACCAGGCCGGGGATCCAGAGGCCTGTGCGGCAGGCTGAGTGCTGTCTGGCCCGGCCATGGCCCAGAACCTGGCTGAGCATCCCCAGGAGGAACCGGGCAGCCTGCTGGGCATGATCTTTGACCCCAGTCTATCTCCCGTCAGCATCTACTTTACCCCCTGCCCCAGCCCTCAGTGTCTCTGCAGTCTTCTGCGCCTGTCCTCCTCCTCAGCAAGACCCAAGTCTCCCCTCTCTGTCAGAACATGTCTCTGGAGCCGTACGTCTCCCAGGACCTGGTTCTCTGTCAGCAAGTTTTTCTAATCAACTAACCTCTGTTAATGAGTGACGATGAGGGTAACTTCCTCGGATTAGAGATTTGCATAGTAACAGGGTCTTCCAGAATGATTCCTTAACCAAAAACTGGGCTCAAATGCTCAGAATCACAAGTGCTCACTCAGACAAAGAGGAGAGAGAACGGACACGGTAGGTTCTGGAACCAAAGCCGGTGGGGTCGGCACGAAGCTTCTCTGGGTCACATCTTTATGTCACCTGCCATGACTGCCCCATCTCCTCTTAGCAGCTAAAGAACAGCACAAGCATATATGATACATACACATCTATGTTTTTTCCTGGTTTTTTTTTTTTTTTTTACTTTGATTCTGGAAAGGAGAGTGTTCTGTGTCTCTTGGTAGTTACCTTGGAGAGGAAGGGACATTTCCCTGGAATACTTAGAAGCCAGAGGATAAAGCAAAAAAGAGAAAGACGACTCAGCTTTGATTCAGAAAGATCTCACCTGGACAGAAGGCGCACTGACGCATGTGTACCACCTGAGGATAGGAGCCAGAGGGAGGGGCATGGACCGATGGATGGATGGATGGATGGATGGACGGACGGACGGACGGACGGACGGATGGATGGATAAATGAGTGAATAGTTAGATTTTTAAAAAATAAGGGTGAAAATAGAGCCAGCATCCTCGGCAGATGACACAGGATGTGGGGAAAAAAAGAGGAGACAGGATAGAATACGTCCTCCTACCATCAAGACAAATTCTCGTTTAAATACCAAAATTACCATAACTACAGGAACCCCACAGTCTCTCCCCCACTACACAAGATCCCACCAGAGCAACATTGTTAAAAGACTGAGAACTAGTTTGATTTCTTTAGCATCATTTCTCTCTTCTCCTCTCGCATCTTTAGAATATGTAACAATTTTTTGCCGGACCATTAACAAAAAGAAAACAAAGGACAAGTCCGTTCCTTTCCACGGCAGGAGGCTCATCCGGGAGGCAGGAGAGCGCGAGGGGGCGCTGGGGGGGCTCGGCGGCAGGGGCCCGGCTCCATGTGCGCAGACGCGCGGGATACAGCTCCGGGGTACAGCTCCGGGGGGGGCCGCTCCCGAGCCCGCGGATCTTCAGTGCGCACAGTCGATTTTCCCCAGAGAGGGCTGGTTGCTGAACCCGGGCGGCTGAAGACGGGCTTCCCAGCCCGCGATCCCGTGTGCTCTCCCCCACCCCACCCAGACGGCGTCGGCCGTGTGGAAGCGAGAAAAAGTGCTTTAAAGACACGGCGGTCTATAAGGGCTGAGCTTAAAATGCGCACAAGAGGGTCGGGCACTCCCCACTTCCCCACGGCGCCTGGCGATGTCTCGTGTTCTGGGCCCACCCTCCAAAATACGGGCCCCACTGAGTCCTACAGCCAGGGCTTCCAAGATTGCTTCGTGTAACGTCCCTTTTAGCTGATCTGAATAAGTCGTTTCTTCGCCACTTCTCAGGTGTAGCAGGCTGACTATCCTACCACTGGAGGAGAGAGTCACCTCCGAGCGAAGACACCTCCCCAGCCGCGCCCAGGCTTGTCGTCAGCGGGGAACCCGCGTTCGCCTTACAAGAGTGCCGCCTCGTGTCCATTTGCGGAACTGCACCCAATTCTCCCTGAACGCGCGAAGGGCGCGCGTTGTCCGCGGCGTGGTCCGGAAGGGCCTGGCTCTGGCGATGCTAAGGCATACATGTAGACATGCTATCGCAAGTCAAATTATAGTCCCGTTGATTTACGAGTATTTCAGATATACGGTCACATTGAAACCGTCCCTGAGACGTCATAAAGTTCACGCTTTAAAATACAGCAAACATTTTAAAATTACACATTTAATAGAAAAATAGTTTCCAACAAAATACTGACAGAATTTTCATCCGTGAACATGCTGTGCTTTAACTATCAGAGACAGTGGTGATTGCTAACGAAGTCTCAATCCCCTAGAGAAATATTTGTGGGTTTTTCTAGAAAAAAGTACGTATTTCACAGAGCTGATGTGAATAATAATAATGCCGACACATACTCGTTGCTCACTCGCTATGTGCTTGACATGGTCCTGAGCACATTACCTGCACTGTTCCCGCTTAATCCAGACTTAATATTTACAAAGCACTCAGAGCAGCGTCTGGCATATGGTAAACGATACGTAAGTGATGTTAAATAAATAAATAACTCACATTATCCTGGAGAGAAGGTGTTATCATCTCTATTTGACATATAAGAAACCCAAGTCTAGAAAAGGTAGGTACCTTGCCCAGGGCTATCCACCTATAGGTGGAGTATCCAGGACTCAGTTCAGGGCGGGCAGACATGGTCCCTGCAGTGATCTGCTAGGGCCGCTGTAACCAAGTCCCACAGACCAGGTGGGTTAACCAACAGAAATTCATTTTATCATGATTCTGGAGGCTAGAAGTCTGAGAGCCTAGTGTCCGCAGGACCAATTTCTTCTGAGGCCTCCCTCCTGCCCCAGCCAGCCTCCGACCTCCAGGCCTCTTCAGGAAAGAGTCAGGTGTGGCGTCCACGCTCCCAGTCTCCAGGGACACAGAGTCAGCTCTCCTGAGAACTCTCCCCCACGTTCTGCCCCAGTCCCTCAGGCCCAGAGTCCTTGGTTCAGCAGCTCAGCCAGCATCCAGTCATGCACCGGGTACGTGGGAGGTGAAACATCGAGGCAGTCTCTGTTCCTTATAAAATACCTCTGACAAACCTCCTCAAAAATCCTGGCCTTCTCTTACAGAAGCCTTTGGGTATGGTCACTGGATCCATCAATCTGGCCATCTTTTCCACAGCCATCATCCTGGACTTAAGTCCCATCACCTCATGTTGAATTGTAACAGCCACTGGGATGCTCTTCTGTCTCCAGGTGTATTGGTTTCCTGTCGCTGCTGTAACAAACTACCACAGACTTGGTGGCTTAAAACAGCACACATTTATTACCTTATAGTTCTGGAGGTCGGAAGTCTGAAATGGGTCTCCCCATTTCAATCAAGGTGTTGGCAGGGCTGTGTTCTTCTGGAGGCTCTATGGGAGAATCTCTTTTCTTGCCTTTTCCAGTTTCTAGAGGCTGCCCACATTCCTTGGCTCACGGCCTTCTTCCTTCTGCAAAGCCAGCAATGGCCTGGTTACATCTTCTCACACTACGTGGGTCTGACACTGACTCTCTGCCTCCCTCTTCCACATTAAAGACCCTTGTGATTACTTTGATAATTGAGGATAATCTCGCTATTTTAAGGTCAGCTGATTAGCAACCTTAATTCCATCAGCAACCTTAATTCCCTTTTGCCGTGTAAAGTCACATAGTCCCAGGTTCTGGTGATGAGGACGTGGACATCTTTGGGGGCCCATTATTCTGCCTACCACACCCGGACTTGCCTGGCTCTCTCCACTCCACCCTGCGTACCCCTACCAACTTTCTTAACTATTCACCCCTGCCTAAGAACCTTCTGCAAGTCCTCATGTCTTCTACATCCAGTCCACTCCCCTCTACCTGGCCTTCAAGGCATTGCATAGCCTGCTCTGGCCACCACCATCCCCCAGTTCCCTCCTCACCCTCCCTCACTCCCCAGGAGGCACCCTCCCCTCCAGGCAAGACAAGACTGACCACATAGTAGGCCTCAGAA
Source organism: Diceros bicornis minor (assembly GCF_020826845.1). Taxonomy (NCBI): domain Eukaryota; kingdom Metazoa; phylum Chordata; class Mammalia; order Perissodactyla; family Rhinocerotidae; genus Diceros; species Diceros bicornis. Next base: position 2,419,921 of record NC_080744.1, on the reverse strand, counting down.
AGAACCTCGATTCATTCCAAACCCATGTCAGAAAGCTTCCTCTTATCACAATGTAATGAAGTTAGAAATTGATGGAAGTCAGAGGAGCGTGGGATAACGGTTGAAAGCAGGACCCTAGAACTCAGAAAAACCCAGTTCACTCCTGCTTTGCAAAGGACCTTGGGTGAGTGACTGGATCTCTGAGCTCTAGTCTTCTCACCTGTAAAATCAGTAAAATGATACACTCCTCCTAGAGTTTGGGGAGAATTCAGTGATGGAATGAATGCAATACACTTAGCGCCATGCCTGTGACATAGTAAGCATTCGATAAATGTTACGTAATGTTACTATTATTGATGCTATGTTCCAGGCTGTTCATAGTGCAGTGCCAACACTCCAGAGGGCAACCCGCCCCGACTCCCCAGGTGTTCCCGCCTGCCCCGGCCTTTGGGTCTGTTCCACACGACAAGTTCTCCACTCCTCTCTGCCACCAGTGGGGATTTGCAGTGTCAGCGGTCTCAGCAGGAGTGGCGGAGAACATTTGATAATCCAGTTCTGAGGGCGACTGAGGACTCCTGTCGTGTTTCCACAACAGCAGTTGAATAAGTGTGCAGTCGGCCCGCAGAGGTCTCCGGAGAAGACAACAACTGTTGGATAAATAACTTCTGCGGATGCACATCAGGGGTGCAGGACCTGAGAAGAGGGAACCAGGCTCCCAGCTTGCACCGTCCCCCCCACAAAGTCACACCCGCCAGCCCAGAAGGGCAAACTTTTGGACCGTGAGATGTATAATAGAATTGTCAGAACCACATGGAAATAGCTCCATAGTCCCTGAAGTCATTACAGAGTACGTTCCATTTGTACTCAACACAGAATTAGAACAAAGACCATGGGCACCATGAGGAGAAGACCACCACTCACAAAAATCATTGGCACCCTGAAATCATTGGCACCAGCTACTCCTAAGTAGAATATGTGTTTTTTAAAAGAATCAGGTTTTTTACTTTGTAGATGTAGATAATTTTTAAGATATATGTTCAGTGCCCACCTAAGGAAGGTGTTCAACAAATGGTAGCTGCTATTACTAAGCCTCCTACCACCCACTAGGGCTGGGTTGAATTATTATCTCTGTTAAGTAAAGAGAGGATGTCTAAGATTTCCAAATTACTAAATCTCGACAGTTGAGTTTCATAAATTTTGTATATTCGTATATAATTAATTTTTATATAATATATATTTATAGTAACATAATATTTTTCATATGATATATGTTATTTGTATATTTATAATATATATTATATTTAATAAATATATTAATTTTATATAATAAATATATTTATTTTTATATATTTGTTTTATATAATATACATTTATATTTTCTATAATATTTACCTTAAAATATTATATATTTATATAATTTATTTTATATATTTAAACTATATAAATATTTATAGTATTTATAAGTAATATTAAAATACTTATAAATTTTTATAATTATTGTGTATTTATATAGTATATTTATTTTATGTAATTGTATTTTAAATATAACATAAATATATACTTACATATAATTTACAGCTTTCTACAAATGGAATTTGCTTGAAGCCATTCATTTATCCCAGTAATTCTCGGAACACTAAAGGAGGAAAGAGCCGGAAGCCTGGGTGCTCTTTACAAACGTGTCAAGGACTCGGACAAACGTGATGAAGGTGCTCAGCTTCTGTGGTGTCCTCTGCCTTTGTTCCCTTCCTTTCTTTCTTTGGTCACCACCTGCCCGCCCCTCACTTCACCTGCCCAGTGAACCACCAGGCTTACAAAAACAGTCCTCGAAAAACAGCGCTGCAGTGGCTCTCTGCACCCCAAGCCAGGGGCCTGGAAACAGAACAACCTCCAACCGCGAGTTTCAATTGACATGGACAACCACCGCCTACGAGACGGCACAGGACAGAACTCAGCTCTCCCTGCCCATCGAAGCTCTGACCGCTGATGGAGGAATCACCTGTCAGCAGGTGCTGCCTGATGGACGCCAGCTGAGTGAAGCCTTTTGGCTCTATTCAAGGCACCTAAATCCTTTTCTTTCGACACCATGAAACGTATTTGTTCCATCACACTGCTTAGGAACATTTGTATTAATAGAAAAAAACGATCATGTTCTACTGCAGCAGATGTCTGCCATTAAGCAACATGAGAACTAAGAGTCCCCGGGGCCACAGGAAAAATAACTTAAGCCAGATCCACAGTCTCAGGGTCTCCCCACTAACATTCACCTGCTCCTTGGTCGTCTTTGGCTTTTGCCTGCAATGGTGGATGCCATAAGGGCACCAGTGTCCACAGCAGCACAGCCCGAGAGCAGCTGCTTTCATGCACCATCCCGAACATCGCCACTTGTTCCTTTCCCAAATGGAAACCGCGTCCAGAGTGCAATAAGGCAACAACCATGGTTGACCCAAAAGGGATACACGGGGTAGATGTGGCCTTCCTCGGAAGACAGTACACCCATCCTCTGCACAGGGGATCACGGGTGTTAGCTACACCATAAACACAGGCTAGGGCAAGGGCTAAGTGACTTTCCTGGGACTGAGGAGAGATGGAGAACCCCCTGGCTCAGAAAAGTGTACATTCTTTAAGGGTATGATGCTAAGCGAAATAAGTCAGAGGGGGAAAGTCAAATACCGTATGATTTCACTCGTAAGTAGAAGACAAAAACAACAGCAAACAATCACATAGAGACAGAGATTGGATTGGTGGTTACCAGAGGGGAGGAGGGGAGGGAGGAGGGTGAAAGGGGTGATTAGGCACCTGTGTGTGGTGATGGATGGTAATCAGTCTTTGGGTGGTGAACAGGATGTAATCTACACAGAAATCGAAATATAATGATGTACACCTGAAGTTTATATAATGTTATAAACCAATGTTACCGCAATAAAAAAATAAATAAAATAATAAATAAATAATGCTTTTTCTAACTATAAAGATTCATTTTTTTATCAAAAAGATAAGAGCATGTTAGAATAAAATGCAGGAACTCTGAAAAAAAAAAGTGTATATGGGGATTAAGAACTAACACAAGAGAAAAGGGGGCTGTGTTTTATTACCAACCACATGTTTTGTTAATATACTGATAACCCTCCAGGCCAGTGGTTCCTGTTTGGAAAAGGTCAATGAAGGGAAAATTCTGCATCCAAAGAGCCCAGTTGATGAATTCAAATTTAAGTGCTACTTGGGTCCAGGAAAGTTGCCTCCCGGGTCCTTAGTGACTCTGAGTTTGGCGCTAACTGCAGCTCAGACCCTCATTCTGAACGTCAAAACCCTGCCTTGCTTGGTGTCGGCAGCCTGATTGAAGAAGCACCAGGAGAGTAAAACCAATAACCTTTGTCAAATTATACCATTTTCCCAAAACCTCATCAATAACAAACAGCACAGCCAAATGCCAGGGATCGAGGTGGGGAACACACTCCCCTGGGCTTTCAACAAGATAAGCCTCGAGGAAGACTCCAAAGTCAACCAGCCCAGCCGTCCTCGGTGCCCCATACAGCCCCGCACCGGGCAAGGGTCAGCTCCCGCTGAGCTGGAGCAAGGGTCCTGGGCCCGCAAGTGGCTCTGTCCTACCTCCTGTGCTCTAGGGAGCGGGCTCCAGAGGATCCAGACCTGGAGGAAGGGACGCTCCACGCCCTGTTGAGAGGAGGGAGGACTTCAGCTAGGGTGGTTTCTGTGCAACTCAGCGTCAGCGCTCTGCGGCCCCGAGGCCAGAGCAGAAGCCCGTCCCAGAGTGCAGGGGAGAGGGCAGCGCCCTGTGACAGGGGCACAGGGAACACACACACACACGCACGCACGCACACACACACACAGGGGAGAGTGCGGTGCTCTCTGACAGGAGCACAGGGAAGACACACACACACACCCACACAGGGGGAGTGCGGTGCTCTCTGACAGGAGCACAGGGAACACGCACACACAAACACAGAGGAAGTGCGGTGCTCTCTGACAGGAACACAGGGAATACACACACACACACACACACACACAGGGGGAGTGCGGTGTTCTCTGACAGGAGGACAGGGAACATGCACACACACACACAGGCGAGAGTGTGGTGCTCTCTGACAGGAACACAGGGAATACACACACACACACACACACACACACACACAGGGGGAGTGCGATGCTCTCTGACAGGAACACGGAACACACACACACACAAGCTGGAACACAGTGAACACACATACACACACATCCCTCAGTGACCTCTGTGGGCCGAGGCCATTTCACCACGGTTCCTGGGCTGCCCTTTGTTGCTAAGGCTGTGGCCGAGATGTCGGGCAACATGAAAACCAACCTCCACAGCTCCCCCTGCTAACACGCCAGGGCCAGGGGGCGTCCTGGGGCCTCCGTACCACAGAGAGGACCCGCCGGCTGGGACAGCGTCCTATCCAGAAGGAGGCGGCCCGGTGTGGAGAGGTCCCCAGTGCCTGGATGTAGACGCACGTCCGTCACACACAATGCCTGTGGTGAGCTGAATAACGGTGCCCAAAGACATCAGGTCCTAATCCCTGGAACCGGCAAGTGTCACCTTACGTGGCAGACTGTGCAGATGTGATGAAGTCCAGAACCTGAGATGGGAGATTATCCCGAATTATCCGGGTGGGCCCTAAACACAAGCACCAGTACCCTCGTAAGAGAGAGGCAGAGGAAGATCTGAACTGATGGAAGGGGAGAAGACCAGGTGACCATGGAGGCAGAGACACGAGTGATGCGGCCACGAGCCACGGAACGCCGCAGCCCCACGAGCTGAAAGAGAGAGCCTGTGAGGGGGTGCAGCCCGCCAACAGCTGCATTTCAGCCACGTGACGCTGACTTCAGACTCCCAGGCTCCAGAACTGAGAGAGGACAAATTTCTGATGTTTTAAGCCATCAGAGTTGGTAATTTGTTATAGTGGCAGTATATAACAAATACCCAAGTTTCCTCACATCAATCTTAACTAAAGGTTATTTCAGGCTTAGAAAATACACCTCGTAATGAATAATATGTGTCTGTAAAAGAGAAAGAACTGAGACTACACCCATGACAAATCCTCTGGCCTCCCACTCGCACGTCCCCCACGAGGTTTACGTGTGGGCCTGCTCAGACAAGACTGGCCCTGGGAATCCACCTGTAACAGGATGCCAACCTCCAACCTGTTCTCAACATGAAACCTCCCGTTGTTTGTCTTCCTCTGCTGCATTTAGAGGTCGTTCTGCCCATCACGGGGGAAAAAGCAACCTTTCCAACGGACGCCAGCATCTCTCTTCCCTTCTCCCCTGGCCTGCAGCACTTCTAAAGCCAAGACCTTCCTCCAGGAAAAGTGGTGCCCTTCTGAGGCCCCAGGCTCTAGGCCGTGCTCGAAGAAACTCCAGAGCCTCCTGATGGGCAAGTAGCCCCACTCTGAAAGAAACCAGTGGGGGGAAAGGGTAAACGTTTTGCTCGACTGGCAGAGAAGGCAGCAGATAAGGAAAAGGGTCGACACTCGAGGAGGGGCGAGGAAATGAGAAGTTGCAGATGGAGACCAACCACTGTGCTTAAGGGTAACTGCCCAGAGACAGTGAGACCCCCCTCATTAGAATGGACAGGGGACATCTCAGTGGGGACCATGATGGAACTACTCCAAAACGTGGAGAGAAATGGCCATGAAAAATGACTTTTTTCAACCCAGCACCCTTGATGGGAAGGAGGGAGTCAGGAAAGACGGAGAACCTCGGGACACCACCAGAAGGAGAGGCCCGAATGGAACCTGATTAGGACCAGGCAGAAGTCCTCCTGGCGAGCCAAAAGGAACGTGACAGCTAGCAGGGGAACCTCAAAGAAGAGGGAAAGTGCTTACAACAAATGGTACCAAATTCACTGTTGTGCTTCAAAATTCTAGTAACGGAGGATACGTGTGAGAAACTTCCCTGATTATCTCAGGTTGGATTTAGAAAACCTTTCGTTACAGGTTGAATTATATCCTCCAAAAGAGACATATTGAAGTCCTCACCTCCAAGAACCTCAGAATGTGACCTTTTTTGGAAAAAGAGTCCTTACAGAGGTGATCAAGTCGAAATGAGGTCATCACAGGTGGGCTGAAATCCACTGTGACTGGTGCCCTCTTACAAGAGAGGATTTGGACACAGACGGACATGCACAGCGGGAAGGTGACCTGGAGACACACGGGGAGAACGCTATGAAGACGGAGGAGCAGAGTGACACATCCACGAGCCGAGGAAGACTGCCGGCAAACCGCCAGAAGCTGGAAGAGGCCGGGAAGGACTCCCCTGCAGGTCTCAGAGGGAGCCTGCCCTGCCGCCACCTTGATTGCGGACTTCCAGCGTCCAGACTGTGAGACAATGAGCGCATGTTGTTACAGAGCCCTGGGAAACCAACACACCTGCTTTTCCAAAAGTATCACACATGCCAGACGTTTTCAGACACGTTCACTTTGACTCCCACCCCGTCCTCCAGCAATTCCCACCCCCAGATGCACTCACGCCCTCTCCATGGCTCCCAGAAGGTGACAGCCCTGAGGAGCAATCCCTTTAACACACACTATCAAGAACTTTCAAACTTTTTTTTTAATGAAAGCAAACTCGACCTGTCAAGGAAGTGAAAAAGATGTTTCTCCCACAGGCTTTTGCTTTGATGAACTATTTATTTAAACAACATTACATTATTGCTGTTTGACAGGCCCCCTTCAAACCTGGCTCCGGGGCTGGCCCCGTGGCTTAGCGGTTAAGTTCGCGCCCTCCGCTGCTGGTGGCCAGGGTTCGATCCTGGCGCGCACCAATGCACCGCTTCTGCGGCCATGCTGAGGCCGCGTCCCACATACAGCAACTAGAAGGATGTGCAGCTATGACATACAACTATCTACTGGGGCTTTGGGGGAAAATAAATAAATAAATAAATAAAATTACAAACCTGGCTCCAGGAGGAGATAACCTGCTGGATATGCTCTGAGGACAGAAGCTGACAACGACAGGGCTTGACACTATGCTGTCCTCCCCGGGGCTCCTCAGAACACGGTGCCCCACATTCTAGAATTTTTAAATTCAGTTTCTCATAAAACAGACAGCCAAGGCCAGAGACAAAGAACAAAAAAATCTACTAAGCAAGCACAAATTTTTGCCATGATCCTCAAGATGTCTTTAATTTTTTTGCATAATAGTTCAAAAAATAATTACATTAAAGACTAATAAGTATAAATTATAAATAAAAATACTTTGCTAGGAAAAAAAACAGTCTTTGACATAGACACACCATTCTGAAGGTCAGAGGTAGGAATTCAGGTGGGGATAACCACTCTCTCGGGCTGACTTGTGTTTGTGCTGTAACAAAGATGTGACTCTGTTACGACTTTGTATGGCTGCACACAATAGGAAGCAGACTACGTGGTCTTCCAAAATTAGGGTTTATTTTTCTTATGGAAGCAGAAATCCAGAGGTAAGCAGACCATGGCTGAAGCAGCTGCTCAAGGAAATCACTAAGGATCCAGGCTTCTTCTCACTGCCCGCTCCTCCATCTTTAACATGCAGCAATTGTCCTCATGGTCACAAGATGACTGCTTAACCTCCAGTCATTGAGTCTTTCTTCCAGGCAGCCAGAGAAAGGAAGGAGGAAAGGCAAAAGACTAAAGGTAAAAGATGTGTGCCTACTGAATCTGTCCCTTTTGTTAGGAAAAGAATAGCTTTCCTGGACTTAGATCTCACTGGCCAGAACTCTGTCACTCTTTCTATAAGAAAGCCTGGGAAATCTAGTTTTATGCCATTCCATTATTGCCCCAAACAAAATCTGGGTTGTTAGTAAAGAACATGGAGGATAATGATGTTAGGGAGGGGGAGATTTAGCGGTATCTGCCATGAAGAATGAAGAAGAAAAACCAAAAATGCTCTCTCTCTCATAAATCATAAAATCTCTCCTAGTCTTAAGATATAGTTAAAGTGCATGTAACATCATTTAATCTTACGATGCAAGGTAAAACCACCCAAGCTGCAGGATAAATGGGCTTAAATTACTAAAAAAAAAAAAAAAAGAATTCCAGGCTGGAAATAAGCAAGAACGTCTTGACAAAGAAACTAACAAACACTAGCTCAGGGCAACTCTTCCTCAGCAAAAAAAATGAGGCAGAGTTATATGTCTGAGATGGAAGATGTTCCAGAATTGACCGTTAGGTGATAAAACAAATCGGATTCCATCTACATAAACACATGCATGTGTGTATATACCTATTTGTGTAACTACATAGAGGGAGAATTAGAAAACACACACCACCGTGGGGCCAGGGGAGGTGAGCAGAGAGAAGAACCGGGAGGGATGTTCCTGGGACAAGGGAATGGACTCCTGCTCCTTATGCTTCTGTATTACTTGATATTTTAAAATTTAAATGCACTTATCCATTGCTTATGTAACTCTTTGAAATAAGAAAAACAAAAAGGACTAAGATTATGATGTTCTGTGCAACACGAAACCTCAGTGTTCTGGACTAGGAGATCTCGTCCCATCTCTGCAACAATTTTTGAATATCAATTCTTTCATCGGCAGAAGTAGGAGAGATTTTGTACCTCATTTATAAGATTGTTTTGTGGAACAAATGAGATGAAGAATATAAAAGTTCTTTGAAGAAATGGAAAGCTCTATATAGGTAGATGTAAGATATCGTTATTACTCCCTAAAACCTTCCAGAACACATTTGTTCATTCAACAAACCTTTCCTTTTTTAGGGTAGGCCACTGTTCTACTCATCAAGTAAGAGATCATCACCACTCTTAAGGGGGACCTGACAGGCAACAATCACAGGACGTGTGACAGAAAAATAATCAAAGACCTGCGCTCCTCCCTGAAAATTCTGTGATGGAAATCAGCTGTGTTAAGTGATTCTTAACCCAAGTGAGTGTCAATAAGACCACAAAAGGCTGCCGTGTTTACGAAGCCAAGTTAAAAACTGGAAATTTTGGTACAAATAGGCATACAATCAAACATGAGTCTAATGTCTTAAGAGAAAACTAAATAAAGTTTGTCCCTAACTGCCGTAAAATGGTTAGAAAAGAATAGCTCTTGGAGGCCAGCCCAGCCCAGTGGCGTAGCGGTTAAGTTCCCATGCTCCGCTTTGGCCGCCCAGGGGGTTGCAGGTTCAGATCCTGGGCGAGGACCTATGCACCGCTCATCAAGCCATGCTGTGGCGGTGTCCCATATGAAGTAGAGGAAGATGGGCACGGATGTTAGCCCAGGGCCAATCTTCCTCAGCAAAAAGAGGAGGAGTGGCAATAGATGTTAGCTCATGGCTAATCTTCCTCACCAAAAAAACAGAAGAGCTTTGTGATGACGTATTAATTCTGTCCCCGTGTTATTTTTATTCTTGAGCCACCATCAGTTTCACACTCTCTGGGTGAGTGGACACCATCATGCCCTTAAAATTATTTTTTTAATTATTGATATGCTAATAAGGCAATGTATGATCCAAAAACTACAGAACAAGGTGTCAAACTATAAAGAGGTGAGGGAGGAGGGGCAATCTTCACTGTTTACTAGACATAGTTTCATAGACTATAATTTTTATGAGCATTTAATTAAATAAAACAACAACAATGAAAAACGTGAGTTAAAAATCAAGAAGATATGTATCTAATAGGTGACTTTTCCTAATTAATCTAAATCCCTAAACCTCAACCCAAAGTCAAAGCATTTCCTTCCTGAGCATACAGCCGACAACTCCCTAATAGCTAAGAAAACCAGATGTCCAAGGCAACATTTGCTTACAGTCTCCTCTTAAGACAGCTGGTTAACCCGCCCTCCAGAGTGCACCTACTCAGGCCCAGAAACGGGAGCCGGGGCGAGCAAAGCAGCACAGCCAGGCAGACGGAGCTACAGCAAGTCAGCGTGACCTCTGTCCTCCGCCCCGAACCTGACGTGGTCAGGCGGGACGGAGGAGAGCTTAGGGGTCCTCCAGGTCACGGCAGTCACGGCCTGTGGACGGGAGCAGAGGAGCCAAGCAGAAGAGAGGAGACTAAGGCGGGTCCTGGCTTCCGTTCACACGCGCAGTCACTCCCGCCTCCTCCACCATCGCCTCCAGGAAGAATGAAGGGGTACCTGATGATCTGTGGCCTTGCAGTGGCCTCACAGTTGTCCCCCAGAAGAGAAGCACAGGAGTGGTTTAAAACCAAATTGGAGGCGACTGGGAAATCCGATAGAACCCAAACTTCCCTCCCACTGGGTTTCACCCCTAGTCCTCAACTAGCAGGCAAGTGCTGGGGAGCACGGGGCGGCCCAGTCCGTGTCTATCCTCAGCTGCCTACCCCATCTGCCTTCCAAGGTGGGTATAATCCAAGTCTCCTAATTTATTCTTCTTCCTGTCTATTCCACGGTCTTCTGATTTTTTCCCCTCACTTTTCTTCTGTAATGTTCTTGCCCCTTGAAGAAGTGTTGAAGAACAGCCAGAGGCCTTTGAGGAGAGGCTGGAGGAGGGAAGTGAGAATAGTGAGGATTACAGGGTGAGGTGAGCCTCCTCCTGTTTTCCAGGTTATTCTCCCATCACAGCAGACCTCACCTGGGGGGAAGTGTCCCCGTACACCCAAGAACATGAGTGCAGTGGGGGAGGAGACGAGGGCTACTGGGGGCGTGTAGAACCAGACCTCCCACCACCTTCCTGGCAGGCGTGTGCCTCTTTGCTCCTGACTGGCTCAGTCTTCACAGCGTGCTCACTGCTTCCGTCGTAGGGACCAAGACCGGGCAATTCTAAGGCTGACACTGGATGGGAGCACGTGTTTGTGGAGAGGTTGTCCAGTGTAACCCTGGAAAACTGGAGCCCCCGCCTGATTCAAAAGCAATACAATAGTGCTCAGTAACCACAACAAGTAGTCGGCACACCCAGAGTTAGAGGGAGCACCAAAGTCCCTCTCAGCCTAGGGACTCAGCCGTCAGCGGCATGGAGTCATAGACGAAGAGCCAGAGGGCCCAGAGGTGCTCATCTGGTGCTCCACCCCACCTGCCGGCTCCCACGTTGCAGGCGAGGACATCAAGGTTTCCCACCGAGGCCTCCAGACCCCCGAGCACTCGCCCTCCCCTAATCCTGGTGAGCGCGTGGTTGCGCCCATCAATGAGGGGGTCAAAGGTCCTTTACAGATATCAGTAGTTTCCAAATCTAGTCCCTGGGAACCGTCAGTCAGTGAATAAAACTGAGAGGCACTACATCACGTTGTTTATTGCTTTTCCCACGGTTCATACTGGCATCTGTTCAGCCCAGGATTATTTAAGGCCTAATGTTCACAGCACTGAAGTGTACAGTGAAATAAATGGGGTTTCAGCTAATTAAATGCTGGCGCAGAGCTGAGGTGTTTGAAAAATATCAAAATCCATCTATTACCAGCCTGTCCAAGAGCCAAGAGCTGCTGCTGTTATATGACACAATAAAAGAGATGCTGTGTAAATTTTAAACATTTTATTGAACATAAATAATTAGAATATCTAACCATTTTCTAAGGCAGAAACATCTAGCAGCTAACGTGCAGAAAGCATTGCAGATGTTCACAAACTACAGAAATGTCAATTTGCTTTTAAGTTCCTTTTAAGCAATTTTTTACTCTAAAGAAGCAAACATTTATAACTGAATAAATCGTTTGTGGTTTGGGCAAATGTTTAGGAATATTCAATAAAGCATCCGTATAAATATTCAGTTATGGAGATAATTTGATTTAAATAGATGGTACTTTCGATAAATAAACATTGTTCAACATGAATAAACATTTGAAACAACCGGCAAGCATCAAACCCAGCTGACGCTTCATGCAAATCTTTGGAAAACACTTGATTTAGCAGTTCTTCTTCTTATAGAGCGCACATTGTCGATGATTCTTTCATACTTTCATTATTGGGAACATTTGCATGAAAGCAGCACCTTTTCTTAAAAGAATTCATCTTTCTACATCAGTGTCGTTTTACTACAGTCTTTTCCTCCTTGCAGAGCCTCCGTGTGTCACGCAGCTGGCGAGTCGTGTGGCATGTGGTGTCCAAGATGATGAGTCCAACCACAGGAGCCAGGCTGCCCGGATTTGAACCCTCTCTGCCGCTTATAACTCTGCAACCTCGGGCAGTGTAATCCTGTTTAGCCTCAATATCATCGATTTTGAAATGGAAATCAGAATACCCTCCTCAGAGGCTTGAGGATCAACACGATCACATGAGTAAAATGCCCAGCAAACACTCTATACACTTTCCTGCTATCACTTTATATGATTTTGTATCAATGGAACATTCTATCTAGATCCTTTACAACAGACTTTGTGCATCCCGGGTTCAGCCTGTAACTGCTTTCTCACTCTGTGGATGGGAATGCAGATCAGTGTCCGTTCTTGGAGAGCAAACGGCAACAGCGATCAACATTAGAAATGCACCTGTCCTTTGACCCGGCAACTCCACTCCTGGGAATCCACTTGTCACCAGCTGGTTAGCAAATGCATCACGAGATCCGTGTCCCAGGATGCTCACTGCCACACTGTCATCAGAGCACGGTCAGGAAACCCCTGAAACGTCCATCAATAAGAGATTAAGTTACCATGACCCCTGCTTATGGGTCACAATGGAAAACTTACCTAAGCATATTTGATTATTGAATTATCGTTGTCTTTCTTCCCTGTGAGAACACTTGTTCCCCCTTCCGAAGCTTCCGTCTGCATGGAAAGAACCCTGGTTAGTGATACACGCTGACCTTGCAACCCAGGGGTGGTGGAGTGCCCCATGCGGTTGGTAGATTTGGGGAGAATAAGTGGATGTGATCTGCTCAGAAACCCCTTGTACTGCGGGGAGCAGGAGCTCTTTTCTGCTCCTCCCTAGTCCTCACCAGACAGTCCCCCAAATGGGGAAGCCGACACTAGAACGGCCTGTGACTGTGGGTGCAGCGGCCCAAGGCTGGACGTCAGCATTGGCAGTCTACGTGGTTTGCACACTGTCCTGTATGGTTCAGCTTAGCCTTTAGAACAATAGAGGTGGGCGGGCCCCGTGGCTTGGCGGTTGGGTGCGCGCGCTCCGCTGCTGGCGGCCCGGGTTCAGATCCCGGGCGCACACCGACGTACCGCTTCTCCGGCCATACTGAGGCAGTGTCCCACATACACCAGCTGGAAGGATGTGCAGCTATGACATACAACTATCTACTGGGTCTTTGGGGGAAAATAAATAAATAAATAAATAAAAACTTATAGAATAATAGCGGTAAATTGGTCATTGGTCAATGACTTTATATGTCAATCTCCTCTTTTATATTTCAATCTGATCAGAATTTGAGCAGGGAAAAAGGATGCTTTTGAAGGGCCTCATGAAGGCCCCCACATGTCACAGATATAAACTCCAGGAAGACAGGAATTATACCTGCTTTGCTCCCCACTATATCCCTAGAACAGAGTCTAGGCCCCCAAAAATTAATGAATGAGTGAATCATACAAATAGTGATATTTAAAAGTGTGTGATGTGTCTGTGTGTGATGATATAAATGTAGTCTCCCTTGGAGAGAGGGGCTGGGAGAGAATGCAGCCTTTTCAGTGAAGACCTACTGGCCCTGTCTGGGTTCTTCCAACCACATTCACATATTAGTTATTTGATTAAAGGAGCAAGGGTGGAAACTGTCCACAGAAGGTAATTGGGAAGTATAATCATGGACATCTTGTTTTCTTCTTTATACCTTTCTGTATTAAAACAAACATTTTTAAGAGAAAAATCTCATTAGAAGGAAAGAAAGGAAGGGAGGAAAGATGGAAGGAAGGAAGGCAAGGAGGGAGTGAGGAAGAAAGGGAGGAAAGAAAGAAAAGAGAAATCCCACAGCAAGTCCTTTTGTAGAACGAGTAATCACTCTTCTATGAGTCAGGTTCTCGATTGAAAAAAAAATAGAAACAAACCCTGGCTACATTAAATGGAATAGGAATGTGTCTGAAGGCTCCAAGTGGCTGACAAAGTTGATGCGAAGGCTAAAGAATCAGCTGAAAAACAGGCAGGATCCAAGGCAGTCCAGAGCCTCACCCCAATGATGTGACAGAACTCACGGTAACGAGCATCCACCTAGGATGCTGCCACGGATGGGCCACCACCACTGGCTGCACTCACAAGCCACTGGACCGTCGGCTCTGCCACCACAGTGGGTCCCATCTGACTGTCCTGTGCCTTCACCCCAAGGGTCGGGGCAGGAGCAGCCAGTGGGCCAGGAGGAGGACCTGACCAAGTGGAGGGTTTGGTAGAAACAAGACCCTCACTCCCTCACTCTCTAACGGGAAGGTAGACAGATAGTTTGGGCACAGACGGTGGTAGGGAGGTGGGTTTGGAGGGCGGAGGTGAAGGAATTTCTGATGGCTTGCTTCTGTTTTCTCAATGAGTTATGACAAGGACTATCAGCTGAAAGAGAAATGAGAGCAGAGTTAGAGAGCTGAGAAAAGAAAAGGCATGATATAGCGCCTTTGGAGGGTGGTATCCCAGCCATTTACAGCCCCACACAGAGACTCGTAAGTGTAGTAATCATCTATTTTGCTCAAGAATCTAGGGGTTGAGTGTGCCCAGCTAGACCCATAAAATTGTGGTCAGATGGTGGGTGGGGCTGGGATCGTCTGGAAGGCTTGCTCACATGCAAGGCTGGCTCCTGTGCTGGGAAGGCAACAACTCGGGCTCCTTGGAGATTCTCTCTCTCTCCCTCTCTCTCCCTCTCTCTCTCTCTCTCTCTCTCTCTCTCTCTCTCTCTCTCTGCATATATATATACAAAGAGAGAGAGAGAGAGGGTCTGTAACCAGCCCTGGTGGTCTAGTGGTTAACATCCAGTGCCCTCACAGTCAAGCTCTGGGTTTGTGTCCCAGTAAGGGCACCACACCACTCTGTCGGTTGTCACAGTGTGGCGACTGCATGTGGCTGTGGTGCTGAAAGCTATGCCACCACTATTTCAAATACCAGCAGGGTCACCCATGGTGGACAGGTTTCAGCAGAGCTTCCAGACAAGACAGACTAGGAAGCAGGACCTGGCCACCCACTTCTTTAAGACTTGGCCATGAAAACCCTATGAACAGCAGGAGAGCATTGCCTGATAGAGCGCCAGAAGGTGAGAGGATGGTGCAAAAAGATCGGGCAGGGTTCCGCTCTGCTGTCCACAGGGTCACTAGGAGTCGGAACTAACAACAAATATAGCCTACCCATGTGACCCATGTGGTCGTTCCACATGGTGGCCCCAGAATAGCTGGACTTTTCACACAGCAGCTGAGGGCTCCCAGTGTCCCAAAAGAAACTGGCAGAATCTTCATAGCTTTTTCTAACCTGGCCTCAGAATTCACACGGTATCCCTTCTGCTGTGTTCTAGACATGGAAGCAGTCAGAACGTCCCACCCAGATTCAAGGCAAGGGGACTTAGACTCTATCTCTTAATGGGAGAAATGTCAAAGGATTTGCAGAGATATTTCCAAACCACTGCAAGTGGAAAAACAAAATATTAAAGAATAAAGTTGCGGGGCTGTGCGGAGGGCTCAGTTGAGATAGGCCGTCATGAATTAAGGAGAGACCAGCAGGCAGAGTTGTATGCTTTTGTCTGTCCATTGACTTTGGCTGCACAGGTACAGATCCAGGAGGAAGGACAGCTGAGTTTAACACGGATTTTGCCAACTCCTATAGTTTCTCTGAGAATGGTAAGTACTGTGAGGGCAGGGACCTGGCCTGTCTGACTTATGGCTGGATCCCAGGGATTAGAACTGGGTCTGGTACAAAGGGCTCCCTCAGCACATCTGCGCTGTGGTTGACCTGGCTCTCTTCACAGCTTCATTCAAGCTGTTCTTCTAATCAGGATGCCTCCCTGCCTCCCGTCGCCAACTTCACCACATGATTGCGGGCAGATCCCCTAACAGCTTGGAGCTTTTGTCTTCACACCTATAAAATGAAAATCAGATGAACTTTAAGGTCTCTTTCACAGATAAAAATCATGTCTTGCTATCTTATCCCACTCATTTGATGATTTCCAACAACGATGCCAAAATCCATCAGCTCAGATGAAGGCGCTAACACAGGTGCCCTCGGGATCTTACCTCACAACTGAGCCGCTTAAGACGCAGCCTCTGGAAACACATTGAGTCTAAAAGCAAAGCCTCCTACACTCCATAAATCCTTGTTGAATTTCAGCCTGAGACCACAGAGAGAGAAGTGTTGGCACTGGAGCTGTAAAGTACCTAAAAAAAGACAGGTCCAGCCCATTCTTTGCCCTCGTGGGTGTTCACATCCTTCCTCAGCTATCACCCAGCCCAGTCAGATTAATATATCTCCTTTTATCTTTCCACATACATCAAGCCCTTTCTTTCCTGAATCATTTTTGTTGCTTTTCTCTGAACCTTCCCCACTCTGTCTCTGCCTTCCCAATCTCAGCGTCGGGGCCGTGCACAGGTAGGAGGTACGGGCACCGGGGACCAGCAGAGGGGCCGATAGAGACAGGACACTCTGTGAGGCAGCAGTGCTTACAGATGAGCACCCACTGCGCCCTGAGGCGGCAGGAGACCCTGGGGTCTGCTTTGCCGAGCTGGCAACCGCCTGCAAGGTGGATTTGAGAGACTGCTCTGCTCAGAAACGCACGCCTGGGTTCAGATTCCAGCTCCATCCCTATCTGCATGTGAGTGTGACCTCGGCCCAAGTGTTCCTTAACTGTTACCCCCCTGGGTTCCCTCATATGAAAACATCTCACCTCACAGGGTGGTTATGGGGATTCAGTGAAATGACACACCTGAAGCGCTTTTGTGTGTGTGTGTGTGTGTGTGTGTGAGGAAGATCGGCCCTGAGCTAACATCTGCCAATCCTCCTCTTTTTGCTGAGGAAGACTGGTTCTGGGCTAACATCTGTGCCCATCTTCCTCCACTTTATATGGGACGCTGCCACAGCATGGCTTGCCAAGCGGTGCGTCAGTGCACGCCCGGGATCCGAACTGGCGAACCCCGGGCCACCGCAGCGGAGCGCGCGCACTTAACCACTTGCGCCACTGGGCCAGCCCCAATGAAGCACTTTGAACAGCACCTGGCACACAGTAAGTGCTCAATAAATGCGAGCTACTATCTATCGCCTACCACGGTGCCTGAAATTCCACCATTAAAGCCCTATTCCTAGGGATGAAGGCAGAGGGTCCAGCATATTCCATTCCCGTTCCCAGGTTGAGCAGCCCAGGTAGACTCCTGCCTTATCCTGGGAAGACCTGTAACTGTGTCCCTGCCTTGGTCATCCGCCCAGTGTCCAATCCCTCTACCACTAACTCCATACCTTTGTCTCCTTGTAATCCAGACCCACGATGGAGTTCTGCCAGGTACGAAGCAACTATTCAATTAATATTAGTTGACTCACTGACCAGCTACCCTCTGCTGGTCTCCTTGGTGCTGCCCTGGAATGTTCCCCCACGCACTCTCTCCACTCACACCCAGTGGCTGCTTGCTCACTGCCCACCTCTGGGCCCTCCCGCCATCCTCCAGGAGCAGACAAGTCCACCACACCAGCCAACCACTACGTCCTTTCCATCTTCTTGGCTGATTGGACCAGATCATTAAATCTCTGAGGGCTCTTCTCCAAAACACGCTCTGCCCTAAACTGCACCTGTCCAGGGTCAGACAACAAGGCTCCATTGGGTACATTTATCCACATCTACTCAGCTTCCTCCGCCCTCTGCAGCCCCCTCTGCAGAGCTCCGTGAATGTCCCAGCAAGGCCCCCTCACTCCGCCTCTCTGCCGGGAATCTCTGCCCAGAACAGGAGGAAAGTCAGGACTGGGTTAGAGCAGAGCAGGCCTCCCAGCACAAAGGGCTCAGGACAAGAGGGGAGCATGAAATCAGCCTGGAAAAGCAGACGGGACCAGACAGAGGAGCAGACAGGTCTCTCTGCCTGGGAGTGGCGTGATGAGACCAGCTACAGGAGGGGGCCTGGCCCCGCAGCACTGATGCTGGGATAGGAAGAGCTAGGAGGCGAGAAGACCAGTGAGGGAGCACAGAGGCCTTTGAAAGCCAACACGAAGGTAGACCTTTTACCCAGGAAAAAAAATACACACACTGAACAATTTGCATAATATTTCAGAGGGCGGATGGACCTTTAAAGACCATCCAGAGCACTCTTTGGGGTATCCCTGAATTCCCGGTTTAAAAATCTCTGGAGAAGAATCTTACAACCAACCAGCACCTGGCATAGTCACTCAAATAGTAGTGTTTAAGCAAAAAGAAAAAAATCTACTCAATACCTGGGGCCGGCCAGGTGGTGTAGTGGTTAAGTTCGCACACTCCGCTTTGGCAGCTGGGAGTTCACAGGTTCGGATCCTGGGCGCGGACCTGAACACCGCTCATCAAGCCATGCTGAGGTGGCGTCCCACGTAGAGCAGCTAGACGGACGTACAACTAGACATACAGCTACCTACTGGGGCTTGGGGGAGAAAAAAAGGAACAAAAGAAAAGAGGAAGACTGGCAACAGATGTTAGCTCAGGGCCAATCTCCCTAACAAAAAAAAAAAGAGAGAGAGAAAACTGTTACAAAAAAAAAAAAGAATAAAAGAAAAAAATCTACTCAATTCCTGATGAGAGGAAGCAAGAATTCGGATAAGCGTGGTATTAATGGAATGGACCATGGGGAGTGAAGTCCAGTCCATTGAAGAAGAAGAAAGACAAAAAAAAAAAACAAGATTTCTTGACTTCTTGGATTTAGGGAGTATAGAAAAGGGAAGTTTGAGCATCTCTTGTCTAGGTGACCAGATGCGTGGTGATGCAGCCAAATGAGAGATGCATCTGTTCTTGCTGATGCATTTTTTCCCTTGCTGGTGGGGAGGGATGTGAAGTCTGATTGACTCACTCAACAAGCTGTAATAACGTGCCCAGGATGTGCTTGACCCTGGGCACATCCACGAGAAAGGGCAGAGACCTGCTCTCACGGAGCTTACACTGTGGTGGGAGAGCAGACAGGCAAAGCACGATGGCAGACAGTGGACGCTGGAGCAGGGGAGCCTTGCCCAGAGTGAGGGGAGGACCAGGAAGGGCACAGTCTGCCTGGGGAATCAGGAAGGAGGTGCTTGAGCTGAAAAGTGAAGAAAGCTTAGAGCTGTACCCGATGGAAAGGAGGGCTGGGATTGCAGAGCCCTCAAGTTTGACCAGGAGGAACCACACATTACCCTTCCCCCAAACCCAAGAGCCCACAGCTCCTCTTCGTGTCTTAGCCAAGTGCTGCCTATGGAGGAGCCAGGAAAGGAGTCTGACTAAATATAGGAAAGCTCACACTGGCAGGGGAGTGTGAGGGGAGGATGGGACACAGGAAAAGATTTGAGACACTAAGGGAAAAAAACAGTGAGGCAGTCGTATTCATAAATTCCAAGCTGTTTCTCCCACTGATAAGATACAGGAAAATAACAAAACACGAAAATCCAGACTAGCACAGCCAGTCAGGCCCCAGTGGGGTCTCCCTCTGGGGAAACAGTCGGTAGCATCACCCTGCAGGGAGCTCAAGGAGCTGGAGTCTGAGCTGGGTCTTAGCAGCAATGGAGCCAGATTTTCTCCTCCGGCCTGCAGTTGTGCGGGCCTCTGTGCTCTCTGAATAAGTCAAACAAGGAGTGTTTCCTCAAGGAGGAAGCCTT
The DNA here is from genome assembly GCF_020826845.1 of Diceros bicornis minor. Classification (NCBI taxonomy): domain Eukaryota; kingdom Metazoa; phylum Chordata; class Mammalia; order Perissodactyla; family Rhinocerotidae; genus Diceros; species Diceros bicornis. Next base: position 2,400,354 of record NC_080744.1, on the reverse strand, counting down.
GCACAGCCCGTTTCTTGGGAGCCTTGAATGCTGTGCTGTGGCAGGTGTGTGACCGCCCAGCGGGGGGTCAAGGAGCTCTCAGCAGGCCTGGCCATGGCAGGTGAGGCGGGTCACAGGGCCTCAGGAGTCTTCTAAAAGAGAAAGCAGGAGGACCCGATCTTGAGGGGAGGGGCAAGGGGTCTGGAGAGGAGGCGATCAGTACCAGACGTTTCTAGAAAATAGACAAGACTGATTAACTGGAAGTGTAGAAGCAAAGTAAAAGGAGGAATTTAGAATGATGCCCAGATTTCTTACCCAGGGAACTCGGGCTCTGAGAGTGCACTTCACTGAGGTAAGGAGAGGCAGAATTCCAGAGAGGTGAGGTGGGGCGGGGCTTGCTGGAAGAGGAGAGAGTGAGTTCAGTTCTGTTTTGGAAGCCTTGCTGGAACATACAGCAAAAATATGTTGAATATACAAGCCTAGAGGTCAGGAAGGTAGTCTAGTCTGGTCACAGAGAAATAACAGCGTATCAGTGGTGACCGAAGTCATGAGCACAGATGAGACCACCCAAAAGGAAGACATAGAATAAGAAACATAGGAGGCTGAGGGGGACTCCGGGCAAAACCAAGATTTAAGGACTAAACAGAGGAGACTGAGAAGGAACAAGGCAGTTAGATTAACCAGGAGAACAAGGCCAAGGAAATTAAGGGAAGAATTTCAAGAATGGAGTGGTCCAAAGGTCAAATGTCCCATAAAGTTCAAATAAAATGTCAACTGCACCGTGTATGTTGAATTTAACAACTGCAGACTCATTGGTAACCTTTTCCAGATGGAGGCAGAAAGCAGGTTACTGAGGGTTGAAGAGTAAATGAAGGTGAGCCGTGCAGACAGCCCCTTCAAGAGACTTGACTGTGAAGGGAAGGAGAGAGCTGGGGGCTGGCGGGAGGGATAGCAAAGAGGAGCTGGGTCGCCAGCAGATGTTCTTTCGTTCTGCTGTTTTCTAATGGGAAAGATTTGTAACTGTTTTTATTCTGTAAGGAAGAAGCCAATGTAGAGAAAGAAGAGAAAAATATAGAAACAGAAGGGAAATTTGACAGAGCAAGTTCATGGAGGAGACTGGAGAGGCAGCCCTTCAGCTCACAGATGACCTTGGGTAGGAGGGACTCGTCCTCAAAGCACGATGACGGAGGCAAAGGCTGCTGCAGACACAGATGATGTGTGCATAGGAGCAATTACTGTCTGTCTTTTTCCTGGGAAATATTAAATAAGATTGTCCATAGGAAGATAGGAAGCTGGAGTGCAGATGGGAGCCTGGGAAGAGTGAGAGAAGGTTAAAGGAGATGTTAAAGGATTGCCACACACACTTGTACGCTCCATTGACATTGGATGCTATAAATGCACATCTACCCCAGTACACACGCGTATTGAGTGACTGCCTCCAGCATCTCTCAGCGTCTCAAGTTTTGGAGAAGGAGCACCTCAGATGTGAAGAAGAAATGAGTTGAGGGTTTGCATAACAGGTGTAGCAGATGGACATGGGGACAAAGGAATTAAGGATGCCAGCAAGAAAGAGACTGAAGGATGAATACACCATGAAATTTCATCTGGAATGACAAAGAAATGAAACCAAGAAGGACTGAGGACCTGGGGGAAGAATGAGGGAGCAATAGCCTGGAGATGACCTCGAAGAGAGAAAGCAGATGGAACTTCAACTCCACAGTACAGGAAATGTTCAAGGGTGGGTCTCGAGTCTAATAATATGGGACATACCAAAGGGTTCTGACTGTGATTATCTTACCTTGGGAAATGAGGGAATGGGGTAAAGGCCGAGTGTGGTTATGAACTGCAAATACTACTTTAAAAAGTAAAAGTGACCCTCTGTTCACCTAAAATGGCTAACTGCAAAAGATGTGCCAGCTACTGGCATTGCTATATAAAAAGCTAGAGGCAGTGAAGCCAACGAGAAAAAACATCCAGCTTCAGATGTGACAATCTGGGGAAGACAGATCCATGTGAAGCAAACTCCTGCTTCTGACAATGGTTGCAACCCAAATATTCTGTACCAAGACTGGTCAAGGACTGCGGCTGCAGAGGCATAGAGCTGGCTTCTTTAGATAGCAGCTTGACACATCACTCGATTCGTAATTTCCCCGGTAATAGCCAAAGTCATGGTCCAAGAGGAGTGACCTCACTGCCCAGCCATGAGCATAATCCACCTTGAGACCTCCCTCTCCTCCCTCCCTCCCGCCCATCTCCCACCAGTGCCTCTCATTGGCCCAACTCAATAGAAAGCCAGATAGAATGGCCACTGATGCAGGACACCAGTTAGCCTCCCGGGACAGAGATTAGGAAGGAGAAGGGTGAGGAGTGGATGCGGAGGAGGAAACGACACATATCCAGCAAAGTCAACAAGGATTGAAACAGCTGTGGCGATACCCCAGAATGTCTTTAGCTCAGAGACACTAGTTTAAAGAACCACGTGAGACTTAGCACGCAGATGGGGACTAGACCAGAGCCCCAGGAAACGCAGCATGTAATGAGGTTTTGTTTGGCCCAGAGAACATATGTGCATATATGTTTTCAAATCAAAGATAGCACATGGAGCCAGCCCTGATGGCCTAGCGGTTAAAGTTAGGCGCTCTTACTGCCGCAGCGGCCCAGGTTCGATTCCCAGTCACGGAACCACACCACCCGTCTGTCAGTTGCCATGCTGTGGTGGCGGCTCACATAGAGAACTAGAAGGACTTACAACTAGAATACACAACTATGTACTGGGGTTTTGGGGAGAAAAAAAAAGAGGAAGATCCGCAACAGATGTTAGCTCAGGGTAAATATTTCCCTGCAAAAAAAAAAAAAAAAATGATAGCACATATTTCCGAATATTTCCAAATCATGAGATATTACATAAAAATATGGATTTCTGGGCTTTCTTTAAAAATTGGAAGATCTAGCAACACCAGATCCATTTCCTATAGGGCAACACTCAGCTGGAGGTACTGCAGCCCCTCAGACAGGCATGCCCCTCTGACCTCCTGACGCGCCACCACCGCCCCAACACCGTAACACTGCCATCAAGGGTGAGCTCATTCTGGAGTTGTTAACCAGCCTTAGGCTTGCAGGGGTGTTTTCTTACAGTAAAAAAGTACTTTTCTGTATTTTTGTCTATATCAAAGTCAGAAAACAAAAGATAGACCAAGAGGGCAGAATGTTTCCTGAATAAAGAAAGAACATTTTCCTTACAGAAGGGAAGAGTATTCTGACGTGTTTTCATATGCACACAAAGTGTTTCTGTATCAAAAGAACAGAAATCAAGAGACCAATTTTCTTTTTCCCAGCCCACTTCACTCAATTATGTTACCTGCCTGGAACTCTGTAGACACTGCAGACTGAGAGCCTGGACTAGAGCCACACAGCGGAACGCAGGAAAATCGTCTAAATTTCATGTCATTTACTCATAATATCCTTTATCTGTTGCCGTTCCTGCCGCTGATGTTAAATCTCCAAATATCTCTGAGCCGTGGGCTCCCCACCATCACCTGTGTCCACTGAGTAACTTGGGACATCTAGAGCTCGAAGCTTTTGCAGCAGTGCCAGGTGGGGACATCCTCTAGGCAGGATGGAAAAAGGTACCAGAGATATGGATGCGAGAGGCAGAGACGGTGGTTGAAGGCGTGGGAGTGGACAAGTTCACTTAGTCAAAGGAGCGCACAAACAGAACTATGAGAGGCAAAAATAATTAAAAATTGGAGAGAGGCCATTCAAGTAGAGGAAATGTATTACAGGGAATTGGTTACCCAAGTGACGGAAGAGCTGAGAAGCTAAATGGACAATGAGGCAACCAGGTATTGGCAACACCAGGAGGTTTTTGCCACTCGTAGGCAAAAACCGGAAAACGAGAAGGAGATGGTGGTACCAGAGCCAGAGGCCAGGACTGCCGGCGCGAATTAGAACAAGGATGGAGGCTGCCTACAGGGGCTGGGACTACGGGAAAAGGGCCTGGTCTACAGGACCTGAGTGCAGAGGACACTGAACCACTGCCAGGGAAACCACCTGGAGGCTTCTGCCAGCTCCTCCCACTGGCCAGACCTACTCAGAAACATAGGCTGCATACAGACAGAACAGGGAAAAAGTAGAGAATGAATCTGGGAGCAACCACAAATAAATCAGTGAAAATCAGATTTCAGAGGATTTAAAAGGAACTGAGGAATAAGAAACAGAAGCAGTGAACGTAGCCCACACATTTCAGTCGATAGCGCTGTTTTGGTGTTTCAGAGCAAGTTTGTCCTCTTTGCATTCTTACATTCCTGAGATTTTCAGGAAACTGGTTCCAAAAAGCTGTTAAAAAGCTCCATTTCAAGTTATTTTTCACCAGATGGAATAGCTTTTTCCCAAGTTTCTCCTTCCTCCTTTCCTGCTGAAATTTATAATCTCTTGGTTTACTTATAATTCCTTTTCTTTCAGAATATTAATGAAGATAATAAGTCATTATATGATTCTCCCCAATAACATCCTGAGTTCCCTCCGTGCATGAGCTCTTTTTTTACACAATTTTTAACTCTTCTGCCGTCAGGAATTCAGCAGGATGGTGCTGTTCTTGGTATTACTTCATAATTACAAAGCAGTAAATCCATCCACTTGAAAGACAGCCAGCCAGCGATTTAAAATACCTCTAAATAAAAACTAGGGCCACCTCCCTATTGAGAGAGAGGGTTTTCCATTTCCATCCTATGAATACCTTCAAGTACAGATGCTCTATACTCTTCAAGTTCTGTGCTCCTAAATCAGAGGATGACTGTTTTAATCCTATGGTCACTGAAACAAACTAGATTGATTCAAGAGAGCAAGACACCACAGAGAGACAGAATAAGACCAGCACACAGATTTTTTTTTAAAAAATCTAGATCTGACCTTCAATCTCCTCATTTGAAAAATTAAAACAACCATTGGTGCCTCAACTACCTCACAAAGCTTTTGGAAGTTCACATGAGATAAATAGTGGAATCTTCCTTATAAAATACAACATAAAAATATACCTGCAGAGCCAGAATGCCTGGGGTGCAAACACAGTCCCACCACTTTCTGGCCACATGACGTGAGTGAATATTCGAGTTCTTTGTGCCTCAATTTCCTCAACTGTAAGATGGGGGGAGTAGGAGAGGCCTTACCAAGGCTTGTGACGAACGCCTGGCTGGGGCAGGGGTACAAAAGCCCTGCTCCCTTCCTAACAATGAGACAGGTGCAGCTGACACTCCAGAGCTGCAGGTGGGTCACCTGAGATCTCTCCCTCACCTGAAATCCCTCCTTCACCTGAAATCCCTCCCTCACCTGAAATCCCTCCCTCACCTGAAATCCCTCCCTCACCTGAAATCCCATCCTCACCTGAAATCTCTCCCTCACCTGAGATCCCTCCCGCACCTGAGATCCTTCCCTCGCCTGAAATCCTTCCCTCGCCTGAAATCCCCTCACCTGAAATCCCATCCTCACCTGAAATCCCTCCCTCACCTGAGATCCCTCCCTCACCCGAGATCCCTCCCTCACCTGAAATCCCCTCTCACCTGAAATCCCTCTCTCACCTGAAATCCCTCCCTCACCTGAGATCCCTCCCTCACCTGAGATCCCTCCTTCACCTGAGATCCCTCCCTCACCTGAGATCTCTCCCTCATCTGAGATCCCTCCCTCACCTGAAATCCCTCCCTCACCTGAAATCCCCTCTCACCTGAAATCCCTCCCTCACCTGAAATCCCTCCCTCACCTGAAATCCCCTCCTTCACCTGAAATCCCTCCTTCACTTGAAATCCCTCCCTCACCTGAGATCCCATCCTCACCTGAGACCTCTCCTTCACCTGAAATCCCTCCCTTCCTTGTGTAGCACTTCTCTTTTCTTATTCTGCTTCCCTCCCTCCCTCACCAGCTTTTCCTGAAAGGATTCTCTTAATAAATCTCATGCACACATATCGCCCTTGCAGGCTCTGCTTTTAGGGAACCGAAATTCTCACAGAATTATTGATAAAACAAGCAGAGCACTTAGAACAGTGCTTGGCATATAGTAATTGCCCAACAAGTCTCAGTAGAAAATGGCCCAGGAAAAAGTAGTGATAAGATGATCCTGATAATGATGTTACAAACCCCCTGCTTTCGGTGAGCAGGTAAGGAGACTGGAAGTCGCTCCTCCGTCCTGGCAAAAAGCAAAAAGCTGAATAAACTGAAAATCAACAACTCTTCTTAGATCTGTTGGAGAAGTGAGGTCACAGGGCGCTGCCTCAAAACTGGAGAGACAGCAGGCAGATACAGAGAATCACAGCTCACCGGAGCAGAAACCTCTGCGGAAACCAGCGCCGGGGTCAGAAAACCCGAACTGTGACTGAGCAGCTGCTGGAGGCTCAGTGTGGGCAAGCCCGAGGGAGAAAAGCTCCAGAGAGAGAAAGCACCCAGTCACGGAGGGGAAATGTGTGAGTTTTACCTCGAGGAGCTCTACCAGGTTCTCACAGTGAAGACAGGAGAAAAATCCCCTGTGCTTCTTGCAAGGCGAGGGGAAAAGGAGCCATTGTGAAATCCCCCAGAGCATCCTGTTCTTCTTCACAGGACTGACCTTGGGAGAAACTACTTTACCAGAGCCTCACTTACTGGGGTTTTATCAGAGCCTAACGGACCCAGCAGAAGGGAAATACCCAACTCCAATCCCTACTAGCCATGTTGTCCCACCTAAGGGGCGATGAGGGGGCGGAATGAGAAGTATTTGTGAATTTCCCAGCCCAGGGCACAGGCTCAGGAAAAGACCTAGACCTCAGCCTAGGACACCTCCTCTCCCCTCCACACCCCTCACCACCGCAGCACATAAGGCCTGTTTACAGGACTGCCTTCTACCCTGTACATCATGTCCACTTTGAACAAAAAATTCCAAGGCATACTAAAAGGCAAAGCACAGTCTGAAGAGACAGAGAAAGCATCAGAACAAGACTTAGATATGGCAGGGATGTTGGAATTCTCAGACCAAAAATTTACAATAGCTATGGCTAATATGCTAATGGCTCTAATGGAAAAAGTAGTCAACGTGCAAGAATAGCTGGGCAATGTAAGCAGAAATGGAAAACCTAAGAAAGAAGCAAAAAGAAATACTAGAGGGGCCGGCCTGGTGGCGTAATGGTTAAGTTCACACGCTCTGCTTCAGTGGCCCAGGGTTCACAGGTTCAGATCCTGGGTGCAGACCTACGCACCGCTTGTCAAGCCATGCTGTGGCAGGCGTCCCACACGTAAAGTAGAGGAGGATGGACACGGATATTAGCCCAAAGCAGTCTTCCTCAGCAAAAAGAGGAGGATTGGCGACAGACGTTAGCTCAGGACTAACCTTCCTCACCAAAAAAAAAAAGAAACACTAGAGATCAACAACACTGTGACAGAAATGAAGAATGCCCTTGATGGACTTGTTACAGCCTGGACACTGCTGCGGAAAGAACCTCTGAGCTTGAGAGCACATCAGTAGAAACCTCCAAAACTGAAAAAGCAAAGAGAAACAAAACTTAAAAAAAAAAAAAACTGAGCCAAATATCGAAGAACAAGAATACTGGGAAAAGTACCAAAGCTCTGGCTTTCCAAGAACCTTAGAGAGATTCTAATTTTAAAAAATATTTCAGTTTGCCTCCAGCCCCTGTGCTCCAGATTGAATGAAAATCTTCAGCTACGAAGTCAGACTGCCAGCTGCCATCAGTAGAGAACGAGGGAAGAGGTGAGTTTCTGAGACTGGGGCTCAGTGATGTATTTTTGGGCCAAAGGGAGTAGAAAGGACAAAGAGAGAAGAAAATAGCTTGGACTCTAGACTACAATTGTCATGAGGTCAGGGAGCTTGTTAGAGCCCTAAAGCCAGGCACAGTGTCTAGCACACAGTTGTAATCCCATTGGTAATTGTTTAGCATGGTGGTTTTCAAGAGAGGCCCATAAATGCTTTGATACTCCTCCCCTTGAGAGGTAGATTTGGTGTCCCTCTGGGGAGTGTGGACTGGACTCACTGAGTCACCTCCATGAAGAGATAAGGCGGAAGTGATAGGCTGTCCCTCCTGAGAGCAGGTAATAAAAAGACTGGAGTTTCTGTTTCGGGTGCTCTCACTCGCCCCTTCTTTCTCCTGGATCACTTACCACGGGGCAGCCCTATGAAAAGGCTCACCGGGCACAGAACTGAAGGCTCCTGCCCGTGAAAGAGCCTGGGTGGACCCTCCAGACGGCTGTGGCCCTGGCCCCCACTTAACTGGGAGACACCCTGAGCCAGCGTCTGCATTCCCAACCCACAGCAACTGTGAGATAATAAACGTTTGTGGTTTTATGCTGCCAAATCTGGGTAATGTGTTACGCAGCAACAAATAACTAATCATGTGGAAAGACGGTAAAACTCCAGATATTAGCAGTTTGGTTGAAGAACAACAGAGAAACACTCAGACCATGAACAAGACAGGATGGACTGGAAATAGCATCACCCACGTGTATGAAGTGTCAGGAGAAGCAAGTGGGAGAACACGAACATCAGCGTGCACACAGGTGTCAGCGTGCACACGAGTGGCGGCATGCACACGAACAGCAGCGTGCACACAGGTGTCAGCATGCACACGAGTGGCGGCATGCACACGAACAGCAGCGTGCACACAGATGTCAGCATGCACACAGGTGTCAGCATGCACACAGGTGACAGTGTGCACACGAGGGGCGGCATGCACACGAACAGCAGCGTGCACACAGGTGTCAGCATGCACACAGGTGTCAGCATGCACACAGGTGACAGTGTGCACACAAGTGGCAGCATGCACACGAACGTCAGCGTGCACACAGGTGTCAGCATGCACACAGGTGTCAGCATGCACACGAGTGGCGGCATGCACACGAACATCAGCGTGCACACAGGTGTCAGTGTGCACACAGGTGTCAGCATGCACACAGGTGACAGTGTGCACACGAGTGGCGGCGTGCACACCAACAGCAGCGTGCACACAAATGGCGGCACGTACACAAGCGTTAGCGTGCACACAAATGGCGGCATGCCAATATGGAAAAAGCAGAAACAAATATCACGAACCACAAGAAGCTCAGTGGTGAAACTGGACCCTGAAGATCACTGAGGTGGTTCTGTTACTGGAGGGAGCACTGCCCGTAGAAACTCAGCCACTTTCAACAGATGCAAAGTGCTGTTATTCAGGGGAGAGTGGAAACAGAAAGTCTGTTCCTTGGGGAAAGAGAACAAAGTCAAATAATCAGACTTTTTTTTTTAACTACTTATTTGTTTGTTTATTTATTTATTTATTTATTTATTTATTTATTTATTTATTTGCTGAGGAAGACAGTCCCTGAGCTAACACCTGTCCCAATCTTCCTCTATTTTGTATGTAGGACACCTCCACAACACGGCTGGTGAGTGGAGTCAGTCCGCACCCAGGATCCAAACCCACCAACCTGGACCACTGCAGCAGAGCACGCGGAACATTAACCATTTGGCCACGGGGCCAGGCCCTAATCAGACATTTTTTAAATCAGAATGAATGCTTCACTTTTCTGCTGCTAGAACAAAGAGTAAGAGATAATTCAAACTTTTTGTACAGAGTGGCTTTTTCTGGTCACCTGAATATAAATTAATAAGATGTTCCTGTGAATTCAGTCTTAACTGGAAGGATTTCAGGAAAATTTCCAAAGTCATTGTACACTAATAGACTCCCCAGCAATGTTCCCCAGAGTGCAGCTTCCCCAGGGCAGCTCTGTGGCCTCTTTCCCAGTGTTGTCTTGCTCCGGGATGGGTCTTCTTGTCCTCCTGGCATCAGGATGAGGCCAGGGCCGCAGGGCTCAGACCTGGGCTCTGGTCTCAGCTCTATCTAACCAGTCACGGGACCATGGAGAAGACCCTTCCCTTCTGAAACTAACTTCCTTGTTTGTCACTCTGGGTTGACAGTGCCAGACTTCACAGCACTGATGGCAAACAGGCCCTAGATGGGGGAGCAGTGGGCAGACTGTGACGTGCTGCGCAAACAGGAGAGGGGTTCCTCTCAGCAGCCAGGCCTCTCAGCTACCGTCCAGTCCCCGCCACTTCAGGTCTTTGGTTTGCAGGAAATGCTTCTCTCCAACACTCGCCCCCTCTGGTTATGACGACACCACCACCCCTGTGCTGTCGGCGCCCTGGCCTTCTCCTTTTCTCGCCTGCCCGTAGCGCGCATCGTCATTTCTGCCTTCCCCGAGGCTGCTCTCGGTTTCCTTCTACTCCCTCTCTGCCTCCCTATACCCGGGAGCCATTTCCCCCGGAAGTGCATCAGCCCCTTCCTTGAGGGAACCAGGTGGAGTCCTTCTGTTTTCATTTTCCGGAGAAGACCTCCGCGCTGAGTGAGGGCTCTTTCTCCACGGTCCTGCAGCCCTAAATGTCGGCTCTGAGTTATCCAGGCGGGGCAGTCCAGGACCACCTGTGGAGCAGCGTACTTAAATTCTCAATAGCACCTTCTTGTTCTTCCACAAGGAGACAGTTGGAGATCAGACGTGGGCTTCAGAACCAGTTGTGTCACCCTGAGCAAGTGAATGACCTCTCTGAGCCTCATTCCTCAGGAGGATATGTTAACTGCCTCCCAAGGTCACAGGTAAGCAGGAAACAAGACAACGTAAATACAGTGCTTACAAACGTCCCGGCACAGAGGGCTCCACAAATGCTGTTAAACTATCATTGTCTTCAGAAGGTTTCAGTTCCTCTCTCAAGCTTTCCTGGCCTCCTGCCTCCACACCCCTTTCTCTGCTCACCCCTATTCCCCTCCTTCCTGTCGATCCCAACAGGCCCCAGCAGGGCCTGCCTCCTCGGCCAAGCCCTCTGGCTACGCTGGCCCACCATGCCATCTTCCTCACTCAAACCCTCGAGCCCTCGCCTCTGCCGCCCATTGAGAGCTGTTCATTGTCTTTCTGCGCGTGGTGTCATTTAGCCCAAGCAGGGTTTATCTGTTGTTATTGTGATTTGTTATAAGTATTTTACCAAACAGACCTACATCCAGGCCCAGTAATGTGGATGCTGAATTTTAAAACAACGTAAGTAGATACCAATTTCAGAATAACACTGAAAGAGAAATGGCCCCTTTTAGGGTCCAACAGCCAGCCTAGTTTTCTTTGCAGCTCCCTTTGTATTTTCTAGAGATATTCCTCTTAATGAAGAAGATACTGTTCCAACACAGCTTTTTCAGTAAAATTGTCAGCAATGGAAATAACATAAGAGATACAGACTTGTGTTCTGGAAAGGTGGTGACAGGATTTCTAGAGTGAAAAAGTAATTAGATAAAAGTCATTAAAGATTCTAATTAAGGTAAGGTTGACTGGCTGGAAACAGCAAAATATACCCCTGGGAGTCTTGATCTTTAACGGCAGAGAAAGGTTGGGGTAAGGTTAGGAAAGCTGAAAGAGAGGCCTGGCAATAGACAGCAAGGAGAGGCAGCCAGGGGACAGACAGGCCCCACTATGTCATCTGTGCCAGGGCAGGGCTCCCCCAGATCCGGGATGGATTTCCATCAGCCCTCACAAACTGAGGTGCCCTCTAGAGGGGAGACACATCCCCTTGCCTCTCTTCCTGGCCCTGTCTAGGGATAGTAAATAAAGGGTATTCTCAGGGCCAATATTAAAAGGAGACCTACGGTGATTTCAAGAGTCACTACCCAAGGAAGCCTCTCCCTACTTATTTGCTGATTCCTGAATAGTCTTTTCTTCTGTGATTAGAGATTGAGGCTTAAAATGTGAATGCAAATTCCACACATTGACTGAACAATCAACAAATGCAAACAACACTAAGCCATCCTTTCTGGGTGTTACTTGGGGAGCAAGGAATCAAAATGAGCAATGAGGGATGAGACTCCAGAAGTGAGTCCACTAACCTTGACCTTCAAAGACAGAGAGAATCTGTGCTCTAGGGCGGCTTCCTCCAGCTGTGCTGGTCACCCCAGGTAGCTCTGCGGGTTAGGGTATTTTGTGACTCTAGCAAAGTTGTGGACCCACAGGGCCAGCCCTGGGACTGTGCCACAGTCAAAGAAGTACAGTGTTTAGTACTAAAATTAATTTTAAATAGATTTCCTCCATTCCTCAATTAGTATTGAAGGGGGTTGTTATGGACTGAATTGTGTCCCCTCCAAAATTCACGTGTGGAAGCCCTGACCCCTAATATGACTATATCTGGAGATGAGGCCGCTAAGGAGGTAATTAAGGTTAAATGAAGTCATAAGGGTGGGCCCCAATCTAATAGGACTGGTGTCCTCATAAGAAGAGGAAGAGACACCAGGAGTGCATGCACGCACAGAGAGAAGGCCATTTGAGGACACAGCAAGGAGGCAGCTGTCTGCAAGCCAGGAAGAGAGACCTCACCAGAAACCAGCCCTGCTGGCACCTTGATCTTGGAATTCCAGCCTCCAGAACTGTGGGGAAATAAATTTCTGTTGTTTAAGCCACCCAGTCTCTGATATTCTGTTATGGCAGCCCAAGCAAACTAATATAGGGGTCTACTTTATAACCACCACACACACAGACACAGACACACACACACATACAGAAACACCTCCCAATAGAGAAGAGGAGAGAGAACCAGGCTAGCCCCTTGCAGAATTCTTCTGATGGGCTCCAGGACAAGGGATGGGAAGTCCACAAATACTCTCTCATTAGTCATTGTTACCCCATCCCAACACAGTCATTATAATAGAGGATTTCTTCCTAGGGTATCAGTACACACAGGCCAACAGACATTTACTATGCACCTACTGTGCCACCCACTAGGACATGGGTTATGAAGATGAGGAAGATGTCTGCCTTCAAGGACCTCACAGCTGGCTCACCAGCCCCAGGACTGAGAGCACTGGAGCTGACTGTTCCCTTCCTAGTCACCCTCTGCCCCCATCAGGAGACGCAGACTGCGCATCTGAACTCCAGGTGTGCGCTGATCAGATAGGCCCTCAGCTCTCTGGATGGACTTGGCATGGGCAACTTTTTTATCTCATCTTCCCTTATGATGTTTCTACCTCTAGGGTGTTTAGATATGCCCACAATTCAAAAGGATCCCAAGGCTCCTCATTTGCGATCGTTTTTATTTTTAGGAAGCAGAGTGGTGAGTGGGAAGAGCCCTGAATACAGTCAGGTCTGGGTCAGTTCCGGGTTCCCCTCTTCAAATCGATGACTCTGTCTGGCCCAGTCTCCACTGCAGGTAAATGGAGACAGTAATGCCTACCTCACAGAATGTTGTGAGGATACAAAGAAATGTGCATGTTTAAGTGCAAAGTACTAGTGACAACTCTCATGTATGAACTGTTTGCTGTGCACCAGAGACTGTGGTCACTCCTCACAGTGACCATAACCAGAGCAACTCTGTGAGTGGGTGCTGTTACAATCTCCATTCTTAGTAATAAGAAAAGTCAGACTTGAAGAAGCTCTACATGAGGCCAAGGTCATAGGATTGAGGATTTGAAACTTGGTGACTCTTCTTGGTGAGTTCTAGGCACTTACTACTCTACTATCTTCCACCATGGCTGCACAGCCTTTTAATCAATTGTCTTAGGTGCTTTCAAGTCATTTGCATTTGTTACTTAGCATCACAATTGAAAGGTCTTGATGCACACTGTTCGAATGAAAGCCACAACGATAGAAGGTTAGGTAACAGGCTAATCGTTAGAAGGGCTTGGAAGCCACTCCTCGTCCAGTCTTCTGCCAACCCCTCACCTCTAACACAACCCCATCACTCTCAAGAGCCCTAATGCGTGAAGCTGGTTACAATGATCAAATCTCTGGCATAGGGGAAATCTTCCCGAAATGTTTTTTAACCTTAAAAATTGCTCCTCTTTGGGGCCGGCCCTGTGGCTTAGCGGTTAAGTGCGCACGCTCCGCTGCTGGCGGCCCGGTTCGGATCACGGGCACACACTGACGCACCGCTTCTCTGGCCATGCTGAGGTAGCGTCCCACATACAGCAACTAGAAGGATGTCCAACTATGACATACAACTATCTACTGGGGCTTTGGGGAGAAAAAGGGAAAAAAAGGAGGAGGACTGGCAAGAGATGTTAGCTCAGAGCCGGTCTTCCTCAGCAAAAAGAGGAGGATTGGCATGGATGTTAGCTCAGGGCTGATCTTCCTCACTAAAAAAAAAAATAAATTGATCCTCTTAGAAACAGAGAGCAGAGTGGTGGTTACCAGGGGGTGGGGGTTGGGAAATTGGGAGACACAGGACAAAGGAAACAAACTTCCAGTTATAAGATTAACAAGTTTGGGGATCTGATGTACAGCATGGTAAATATAGCTAATAATACTGTATTGTATATTGAATGTTGTTGAGAGAGTAGATCTTAAATGTTCTGACCACAAAAAAGAGATGGTAACTATGTGATGGGATGGGAGTGGTAGCTAATGCCATGGTGGTGACAATTTTGCAACATATAAATGTATCAAGTCAACATGTTGCAAACCCTAAACATACCGTTGGGGAAGAGGGAGAATCCCCCTCCGCCCTTTCCTTTAAGGTTCTTACGGCTGGCCAAATAATTAAAAGAGAGGTTAGCAGGAGAAAATGATACCAAGTTTAATAACATGTATACATGGGAGAAACCAGGGAAACTGAGTGTCTCAACACAATAGCAGAGATTCTCATCTTAAATACCATCTTCAGCTAAAGACAAAGGAGGATGTTGGGGGTGGGGAGGGAGACAGAAGAGAGACAGAAATCACAGTAATCAAGGGTATGCAGATTTAAGGCCTCTCCTTCCGTCCTGATAAGAGTTTCTAGAGATAAGGTCATCCTCCCCTCTTCCAAGTACACAGAGGGAGCTACCTTTACAAATGTAAATATTTGGTAAATAGAACTTTGATAAGAAAGGGCTTAGCGAGGACCCTGCCAGTCCGTCCACACCCAGAGTTAAATTCCTTTAGGCAGTTAGTGGGGGAGGTCAAATATCCATCAGAGAAAATAATCAAGGTAAAGAGACATATTTCAGGGTGGCCAATTTTTGATCTCCCACAATATACAATGTTATATGTCAATTATATCTCAGTAAAACCGGAAAAAAAAATTGTTCCTCTTAAACCATTACATTAGATTACCTCTTTTCTACCATTCAGACAGGTAAGCAGGAATTCCATTTTTTAAAATTGAAGACAGGGCTTAGCGTCTCTCTGCAGTTCCATGTGAAGCCTTTTAACTGTGTGATTACTCTGCCATCTAGCTTCCTAAGCCCATATAGCTGTTCATGAGACTCTCCTGGGGCATATTAGGGCTAAGTACTGCTTTGGTTTTTGGTTTAAAATGCATTGTTTTAGATCACTTAACAAATGCTCAGTGATGCTACACACACAAGCGCGCGCGCACACACACGGCAATAAGAGGAAGCACCATGTCTCCTCCTCAACAAAAAGAAGTCCTTGTTTGAAAGGTCAATCTAGAATGTTGTGGAGACCCCAAGCTAGTTGAGATTTCTGCTTATTAAAAAAAAAAAAAAAAAGATCAATGGAACAGGATTCTTTCTTTTCAAGAATCCGGAAAGCAGATTTTAGACTTAAAGTGAGTGACGTTAACATGAAAAGCCAACAGATAAAACACTGAGTATCCATCTGTTGTTTGACTAAATCTTGTAAATGTAGAAGAAATTAAGTTTCTTCTAGAAAAATTGACTAGAAAAGAGAAAGCTTTTCCTAGTAGTCCATGTTCCTTAACAGCCGTTTCTTTAACCTGGCTACCTCTAAGTTACTAAGAATAGTATTTACTATATAAATATTATTATTCCTAGAAAATGGTAACATGCCTCAGGAAATGAGGGGAAATTTCTGTTTTGCTCTGAACCTGGGTTTGAGATCATATTGAAACAGAGTTCTTTAGTAAAGTTACCAATCTCAGGAAATAAATTTCCTTATTTCCTTCAGGCTAGACAACCCCGTTGCCAGCAGAGTGTGAACACAGGAGTAGCCAAGCGGAGACAAGTCTATTTGCACACAGAATGGGACCTGAATCTGCTCCTGTGAATTCGCTCTTTTGTTATTAATGGATTTGTACTCAGTTACACTGGAGCTCTTGATGTTCTGTGTTTTGCCAGAGTGGCCCTGCCACACACACACACACACACACACACAAACACACACACAGAGACAAACACATTTAAACATCTTGCTTCCTATTGAGGTATCTAGTTCTAAAATGTTTTAAGTTTAGAATGAGTGAAAAAAAAGTACACTTCTCATTCCATAGTCAGCTTTTAATGATCAATTGTAATGGGAGAGATAAGTATATAGTGATCAGATACTCAATGTGACCCAAAAGGAAAAACTGTGAAAGATTTTGAAAGGGACCAAAAAGATTGCTGGGTGTTTTCAGTGAAAAATATGTGTGCTCACTGCACTCCTTTCTGGGTTATCTGATTCTATGGGTTTTGTTGTCTTTGATCTATTCATAAATATGTAAATAACTGAGAGCAATGCAAGGAATTCTTGTCTACAGACATGCAAATAGATTCTGCCAACTGGAGGCACAGTTGATTTCCTTCCACCATAGAAAAAGCCAATTTGGGTCCATTTGTCAATTTATTCTGTGGCCTATTTTTGCCTCTGCTCTTTGAACTCCCCTTTGAACTGGTTGTAACATCTTACTTGTTCTCTCATTAGTTACTTACTCATATCTGTAAGAGACTCATGAATTACCATTTTTTTAAAATTAGCCTCTAAGAGAACTGATTTTCTTTCCCAGCAGTTGGGAGACAGCAGAAATCAGGCAGCAGGAGGAAAAAGAGCTACGTGTCCCTTTGCTTTTCTCCGAAGTCCCCAGCCTCAGTCTACGAGAGACAGGGCAGCACACTCTCTGGCCAGGGCTTCAGGCTCAGGTCTGAGCCACATGGCCTGGGTGTCATGGAAGGGGTGACCTGTGGGCCAGGGAGCCCTCTGCTCTGCCAGCCCCCTGATTAAACCAGCTCGGATCCATCATGCCTTTCTCCAGCACAGTCAGGAACCTCAGACACCACATTACAGACAAACTGCTAAGCACAATGATTACTTCTCTTTTCCTTAAATAAGAATATTCCAAAAACATACTATTTCATAGCATAGACATGGAAATTCATACAACCAAACAGTATCCAGAGCATCCCTAAAACTAAGACAACACTGGGGGAAAAAACACCTCAGTTTATCCACCACCCCTTTGTGCTTTGTGCTTTGTGCAGGGCACTGTAATTAAGACCTTAAACTCGGAAGTTGTTGGGAAGGAATAATTTCTCCTCTACCCTTCTAAGTTCTACCGGCTGGTCTAAATATTAAAATGACATGAGACAGATTAACAGGAGAAAATCAAATTTAATTACATGTGTACAGGAACCCTAAAGATATGAGGTTCCCAGACAGTCAGGTAATTGAGGCTTATATGCAGTCCTGAGCTAAGGAGAAGGATGTAGGGGTCTGGGGCTTCAAAGGGGAGGAAGACAATTCACAGGAAGATGGGAAGAGCAAATGTTTGGTAAACAAATGTTTGTCATGCCATGCAGAGACAATGGGACACAGAGAGGACTTTGAACAACCAGGCCTTGCTAAGTTTTTCCAATCCACCACACCTAGCTCACGTTCTTTGTAGATAACTCTGATGATAGCTCTTCTTCCCGGAACAGGGCCTTTACTTAAATTCCTTTTGGCAGTTAAAGAGGAGGTAAAAAGCAAGATTTCCTGAGTCTTTCTATTTGTTAAAAATAATCATCTTAAAATAATCCTCATGCCAAAGAGACACATTTTGGGGTGGCAAATTTTGCTCCCCTACAAAGTCAGACAGCCTGAACTCAAGTCCCAACTCTACCTCTAGGCAAGTGACCTGGCTTCTCTGAACCTCAAATTTCTTTGTGTGTAAAATGGAAAAATAAGCTATTCTCTCTCAGAGCTTTTGTGAGGATTTAAAGGCCTTTGGCAGAGACAGATGGGTACTAAACTCTCAACAAATGATTATTATTATTTTCTACATTTCTTTTACAAAACATATAACTATAATATCTTACAATAATAAATAGGGTAAGAATTGAGCCTGAAGACTTTGTGATCAGAGATACAAAAAAAAACACTTTTATTACATTTGAGACCCACCCCTACCCCATTTCTAAGGTCTCCTCCAAGGTCGAAGCATCACTTCCTATTGTTGGTATTCCCAAGAGCATTGTAACCTGATTGTCATTTCAGGGGAGGAAAACTATCCTCTACCCACTCTGGGTCCTCTCTGACTGGGGTACAAATTAAATTGACACAAGACTGAAGAGCAGGAGAAAATCAAACAAAGCTTTATAACATGTATACATGGGAGAGACCCAGGAAAAACTGGGTAACTTGACAAAATGGCGGAGATTCTCATCTTAAATACTATCTTCAGGTGAAGACAAAAGAGGATTGGGGGTGGGGGTAGTCAGCTATGGGAGATTACCAGAAAAGCACAGTAAACAAGAGTAAGGTTAATATGCAGATTTAAGTCCTTGTCTTCCACACTGATAAGAGTTTCTAGAGATAAGGTCATCCCCCCTTCTTCCTGGTACAGAGAGGGAGATACCTTTACAAATGGAGATTTTCCTTACAAATGTAAATGTCTCTTACAAAGGATAACTTCTACTTTTACTCAGTTTTCAGAGCTTTGATAAGAATGGGCTTAGCAAGGGCCCTCCCAGTCTATCCATACGCAGAGTTATCCAAGATGATATCTTAAATTCTTTTAGGCAATTAGTGGGGGAAGGGAGGTCAAAGTGTCTCTCTGCGTCTTCTGAGCCTTCATTGTCTTCAGTTTGAAATAATCTGCATACCAGAGTGGCACATCTTGGGGCGGCCTGCCCTGAACCCCATCATCATCATAGAAAGAACTCTGACTCCATTTCCCACCAAGATACTGAATTCACACAGAAGGACTACTGGCTCCCAGATCAACTCTGGAGGAACTACAAAGGAAAAACATCAAAACACAGATAATATTTTGAGAAACACTTGGGGAGATGGAGGGATGCTTTGAACTAGGGGTGGGGAGGTGGCAGAGACAGCTCCTCCGAGGTGTGACGTAGCCTATCCAGCTATAGGGAGAACAAATAGCGAGAGCTGTTGGAGTTCACAGGAGGGGAAAGCACTCCTCTACTCTCCTAGGGTCAGTGTGGGGCCTGCAAATCAAACTGATAAAAGGGGTAATAACAGATTTTGTTACATACATACACCCAGGAGTTCACAAAGAAAAATGTGGCTCAAGGAGGTGGACAAAATTGGGTGGCTTATGTACCATCTCCAGCTAGACAGAGGAAAAGGCATTTTTCAGTTTGGGGGGAGGCGGGGGGTCAATTATAGGAAGGTGACCAGGAAATGTATGTTAAACAAGGGTTTTTTAGCAAGGTCTGTTATGCAGATTGAAGTCAGTGCCTTCTCCACTGATGAGAGTTGTTAAGAGTTTTTCTCCTCCTTCCTGGTATGGGAAAGGGAGACACCTTTACAAACAGAAATTTCCTTTATAAATGTAAATTTCCCTTATAAAAGGGAGACTTACGCTCTCTTTTCAGAGCTTCTCCTGTGTCTGCTTTTTCTCAAGGTACGCAGCTCAAAATGATCCTTATGCCAAAGAGGCACACTCTGGTCCCTTTTGAGTTTCATTCTTACTTCTCCCTCCCCACTGCCTTGGGACATTCCATGCCCGCCTCTGTGGAGTCAGGATTAACTCAGACTGGGATGCAGTATCAGAACTAGAATCAGGTGCATAGAAGTCCTACGTGGGTGAGGAGCTGAGAAAAATGAGTGGAGCCCCACCAGCCTTGGTGAGTCTGTGCATGTGTGTATGTCACAGTACACTGTAATATGGTGGAGGAGTAACCTCTCAACTCTCACACGAAGGATAAAGGACAAGAGCATCACACATAACTACAGCTGCCATAACTTGTTAATGAACATACAGTATAAAAAGAGGTAATTGTGATACCAAAAACATAAAAGGGGGGATTAAAAGGGTAGAGTTTTTGTATGGGACCACAGCTAAGTTGTTATCAGCATAAAATAGACTATTATATCTATAAGATGTTTTATGTAAGCCTCATGGTAACCACAAAGCAAAAGCTTACAGTAGATTCACAGAAGATAAAGAGAAGGGAATTAAAGAATACCACTATAGGGGCCAGCTCTGTGCCTTAGCGGTTAAGTGCACGTGCTCCACTACTGGCGGCCCGGGTTCGGATCCCAGGCGTGCACCAACGCACCGCTTCTCTGGCTATGCTGAGGCCGCATCCCACATACAGCAACTAGAAGGATGTGCAACTATGACATACAACTATATACTGGGGCTTTGGGGAAAAAAATGAGGAGGATTGGCAATAGATGTTAGCTCAGAGCCAGTCTTCCTCAGCAAAAAGAGGAGGATTAGCATGGATGTTAGCTCAAGGCTGATCTTCCTCAAAAAATAAAATAAAATAAAGAATATCACTATAGACAATCATCAATTCACAAAGGAAGATGGCAAGAGAGGATGAAACAAGGGAACCACAAGACAGCCAGAAAACAATTAAGATGGCATTAGTAAGTTTCTACTTATCAATAATTATACTAAATGTAAAAGAATTAAATTCTCCAATCAAAAAGACACAGGGTGGCTGAATGGATTAAAAAAACAAGACCCAACTATATGTTGCCTACCAGAGACTCACTTCAGCTTTAAGGACACACTTAGGCTCAAAGTGAAGGGATGGAAAAAGATATTCCATGCAAGTGGAAACCAAAAGAGAGCAAGGGTAGCTATACTTATATCAGACAAAGTTGACTTTAAGCCAAAAATGGTGACAAGAGACAAAAAAGCTTTGGAATTTGTAGAGTTCTGTCAGCCCCCAAGTTCCTAGAGGAACCCTCCCTTGGGACCATGAATATGAACCGGCTCTCTCTCTGCAGTTCTTCTTGTCCTCCTAGGCACCCTGGTGGTCAGCACTGTTGGAGGAGGTCATTGAGAAGACGTGACCACTCGTTGACCCGCAAGCTAGACTTGGTGTGAACCAACAGGCCCCCAGTAGAATGAAATCAGTACCCCCTCCCAAGTCCCAGTGCCTGCCTTCTGCCTAGAGCCTCCCTTCCAGGACCCTACAGGGCCCTGAGAACCAGGTTCATCCTTAACACCAGCTCCAGGTAGTGTGATACCTTTGCGTTTGGCATCTGCAGAGGGAAGGAGAACCACTTCCTAGAGAAATGAGCCAAGATCTGTGGTGGGAAAGAACCACGACCGAAGGCCTAGGAGATCCTGGCACTGTGCTCTCCTGAGATGCTGAAACCCGAGGAGGCCTCACAGAGGGCTGAACTGTGGCTGCCTTTTGAAAGAGTTCAGCCTCCTCCTCTGTTCTCTTCTCAACCCCACCCTCCTCAGCCAAACCCTGCTCTGTCCTTCTCCCCATGTGTCTATTTGTTTTAGCTCTGTCTTATCTAGTAGACTCTAAGCATCATGAGAGCAAGAACTGTGTGCCTAAGCTTTCCTCATCACTTTATCCCTAGCACTTAGCACAGTTCTGGCATAAAGGAGACAGTCCATAAATATTTGTGGAATAAATGAGTGAATGCATGAGCACATCTTCCCTTCACTGGATTAACTACAGGACTAGAGGTTTGAAGCCGGGACTCTCTAACCCTAACACTCATCCTCACTGCATCCTCCACCCCACCATCACTGGGTCCTTTGGGAGTGGCGGCAGTGGAATTTCTGGCATCTAGTTCTGAGCATCAGTGGCAGCAGAAGTATTCTCGCTAAAGAAGCCCCCTCCCCTACAGTGATGTAAGACATTTTCCTATCTGTAGATTCAGATTCTCTGGCCTTATATTTATTTTTTTTATTTTTTTATTTTTTTATAATTTTATTTATTTATTTTTCCCCCAAAGCCCCAGTAGATAGTTGTATGTCATAGCTGCACATTCTTCTAGTTGCTGTATGTTGGACGTGGCCTCAGCATGGCCAGAGAAGCAGTGCGTCAGTGCGCGCCCGGGATCCGAACCCGGGCCGCCAGTAGCGGAGCGCACGCACTTAACCACTAAGCCAGGGGGCCGGCCTTATATTTAAATAAATTCATTTTCTAATTAAAAAATGAGAGAGAGAGATACGCAAGTCATTATATAATGATAAAGGGGTCAATTTACCAAGAAGATATAACAATCTTAAATATACACGCACCCAACATCGGAGAACCAAAATATATTAAGCAAATACTAACAGATCTGAAGGGAGAAATAGACAACAATACAACAATAGTAGGGGACTTCAATACTCCACTGTCAACAATGGATAGATCATCCAGACAGAAAATCAACAAGGAAACATTGGACTTAAACCACACTTTAGACCAAATGAACCTAACAGATATATACAAAACATTCCATTCAACAGCAGGAGAATACACACGGAACATTCTCCAGGATAGATCATATGTTAGGCTGCACAACAACTCTTAATAAATTTAAGAAGATTAAATATCAAGCATGTTTTCCAACCACAATGGTGTGACATTAGAAATCAATAACAAGAGGAAAGCTGGAAAATTCACAACTATGCGGAAATTAAACAACACACTCCTGAAAACCAGTGGGTCAAAAAAGAAATCAAAAAATATCTTGAAACAAACAAAAATTAAAACATAACATACCAAAGCCTATGGGGTGCTGCAAAACCAGTTCTAAGAGGGAAGTTATTAGTGATAAACAACTACATCAAAGAAAAAGAAAAATCTCAAATAAACAACCTAACTTTATATCTCCAGGAACTAGAAAAGAAGAACAAACTAAGCCCAAAGTTAGCAGAAGGAAGAGAATAACAAAGATCAGAGTACAAATGAATGAAATAGAGACCAGAAAAACAATAGAAAGATCAACAAAACTAAGAGCTGGTCTTTTCCAAAGATAAACAAAATTGACAAATTTTTAGTTAGACCAACTAAGAAAAAAAGAGAGAAGGCTCAAATAAATAAAATTAGAAATGAAAGAGGAGATATTACAACTGATACCACAGAAATACAAAGGATCATGAGAGACTGCTATGAACAATTATATACAACAAACTGATAACCTCGAAGAAATGGATAAGTTCCTAGAAACATATAACTTATCAAGACTGAGTCATGAAGAAATAGAAAATATGAACAGACCAACAATGAGCAAAGAGATTGAAGCAGTGATCAAAAACCTCCCAACAAAGAAAAGCCCAGGACCAGATGGCTTCACAGATGATATCTAGGAAAATTTAAAGAAGAATTAATGCCAATCCTTCTCAAACTCTTCCAAAAAATTGAAGAGGAGGGAACACTTCCAAACACATTTTATGAAGCCAGCATTACTCTCATACCAAAGTCAAATAAGGACACTACAAGAAAAGAAAACTACAGGCCAATATCCCTGGTAAACTTAGATGCAAAAATCCTCAACAACATACTAGCAGACCAAATTCAACAGTACATTAAAAGGATCATGGGGGACCATGATAAAGTGGGATTTATTCCAAGGATGCAAGGATGGTTCAATATAAGCAAATCAATCACCACATTAACAAAATGTAGGATAAAAGTTATATGATCATCTCAATAGATGCAGAAAAATCATTTGACAAAATTCAACATGCTTTCATGGTAAAAATTCTCAGCAAGTTAGGTATAGAAGGAACATACCTCAAGTAAGCTTACCTCATAATAAAGGCCATATATGACAAGTCTACAGCTATCATACTCAATGGTGAAAAACTGAAAGCTTTTCTCTAGGATCAGGAACAAGACAAGTGTGTGTACTCTCCCCACTTCTATTCAATATAGTACTGGAAGTCCTAGCCAGAGCAATTAGGTAAAAAATAAATAAAAGGCATCCAAATCAGAAAGGAAGAAGTAAAATTGTCTCTGTTTGCAGGTGACAGGATATTATATATAGAAAACCCTAGACTCCACAAAAAAACTGTTAGAACTAAAAAATGAATTCAGTAAAGTTACAGGATACAAAATCAACATACAAAAATCCATTGTTTCTACACATTAAAAGTGAAATATCTGGGGGCCGGCCCCACAGCTTAGCAGTTAAGTGCGCACACTCCGCTAGTGGTGGCCCAGCTTCGGATCCCAGGTGCACACCAACGCACTGCTTGTCCAGCCATGCTAAGGCGGCATCCCACACACAGCAACTAGAGGGATGTGCAACTAAGATGTACAACTATCTACTGGGGCTTTGGGGAGAAAAGGGGAATAAAAGGAGGAGGATTGGCAATAGGTGTTAGCTCAGAGCCGGTCTTCCTCAGCAAAAAGAGGAGGATTGGCATGGATGTTAGCTCAGGGCTGATCTTCCTCACAAAAAAAAAAAAAAAATGAAATATCTGAAAAAAATTAAGAAAACAATCTCATTTACAATAGCTTTAATAAAATAAAATACTTAGGTATAAATTTAACCATGGAAGAAAAAGATTGTACACTGAAAACTATAAGACTTTGATGAAAGAAACTGAAGAAGATACAAATAAATGGAAAGATATTCCATCCATGCTCACAGATTGGAAGAATTAATATTGTTAAAATGTCAATAATATCCAAAGTGATCTATAGATTCAACGCAGTCCCTATCAGAGTTCCAAGGGCATTTTTCACAGAAATAGAACAAACAATCCTAAAATTTGTATGGAACCACAAAAGACCCCAAACAGCCAAAGCAATCTTGAAAAAGAACAAAGCTGGAGGCATCATATTCCCTGATTTCAAACTATATTACAAAGCTATAGGAATCAAAACAGTATGGTACTGGCATAAAAATAGACACATAGATCAATGGAACAGAATCAAGAGCCCAGAAATAAACTCTTGCATATACAGTCAACTAATATTTGACAAAGAGCCAAGAATACTCAATGGGGAAAGGACAGTCTCTTCAATAAATGGTGTTGGGAAAACTGGATAACACACAGAAAAATGAAATTGGACTTCTATCTTAGACTACTCACAAAAATTAACTCAAAATGAATTAAAGTCTTAAAAAAAGACTTGAAACGGTAAAATTCCCATGGGAAAACAAAGGAGGAAACTCCTTGAATTGATCTTGGCAATAATTTTTTGAATTTGACACCAAAAGCATAAGCAACAAAAGCAAACATCCATAAGTGGGACTACATCAAACTAAAAAGCTTCTGCACAGCAAAGGAAACCATCAACAAAAAGAAAAGAGAGAATGGGAGAAAATATTTGCAAACCACATATATCTGATAAGTGATTAATACCTAAAATGTATAAAGAACTCATACAACTCAATACCAAAAACACAAAAAATCCAATTAAAAAATGGGCAGAAGAACTGAATCGACATTTTTCCAAAGAAGACATACAAATGGCCAACAGGTACATGAAAAGATGCTCAACATCACTAACCATCAAGGAAATGCAAATCAAAACCACAATGAGATATCACCTCACACTTGTTAGAATGGCTATCATCAAAGACAAGATGACAAGTGTTGGCAAGGATGTGGAGAAAAAGGAACGCTTGTGCACTGTTGGTGGGGATGTAAATGGTTCAGCCACCATGGAAAACAATATGTAGATTCCTGAAAAATTAAAATAGAACTATCATATGATCCAACTATCCCACTTCTGGATATATAGCCAAAGAAAATGAAAAAAGGATATCAAAAAGATATCTGAATGCCCATGTTTTGCAGCATTATTCACAATAGTCAAAATATGGAAACAACCCAAGGGTCTGTCAACAGATGAATAAATAAACAAGATGTGGAATGGAATATTATTCAGCTATGAGAAAGAAGGAAATCTTGCCATTTGTGACAACATGGATGGACTTGCAGGGCATTATGCTAAGGAGATAAGTCAGACAGAGAAAGACAAATACTGTATGATATCACTTATATGGGGAAATTTTTTAAAAAGGAGCTTGTAGAAACAGAGAGTAGCATGACGGTTACCAGGGGCTGGAGGATAGGGGAACTGGGGAGATGTTGGTCAAAGGGTACAAACCTCCAGTTAGGAGATGAATAAGACTGGGGATCTAATGCACAGCCTTGTAATTATAGTCAACAATACAGTATTATATACTTGAAAGTTGCTAAGAGACTAGATCTTAAACGTTCTCACCACAAAATGAAATGATAATTATGTGAAGTGCTGGCGGTGTTAGCTGACACTATGGTGGTACACACATTGCAATACATAAATGTATCAACCAACACACTGTACACCTCAAACTTACACAGTATTATGTCAATTTTATCTCAATTTTTTCTTTTTTTTTTTCTGCTGAGGAAGATTCACCCTGAGCTAACATCTGTTGCCAGTCTTCCTCTATTTTGTATGTGAGCTGCCGCCACAGCAATGGGCACTGATAGGCAATTGGTGTAGGTCCATGCACTGGAACCAAACCTGGGCTGCCAAAGCAGAGCACACTGATCTTAACCACTAGGCCACCATGGCTGGCCCTATCTCGACTTTTTTAAAAAAGAAGTTTAGAATGAATTAGAAGGATAAATGTCAACAAAAGGTAATACATGACAAACACACACACAGTATTCTTGTCAATAGTTCTCTCCAGGGGCCAGCCCGGTGGCGCAAGCGGTTAAGTGCGTGCACTCTGCTGCGGTGGTCCGGGGTTCGCCGGTTTGGATCCTGGGCGTGCACCGACGCACTGCTTGACGAGCCATGCTGTGGCGGCGTCCCAAATAAAGTGGAGGAAGATGGGCACAGATGTTAGCCCAGGGCCAGTCTTCCTCTGGAAAAAAAGAGGAGGATTGGCAGATGTTAGCTCAGGGCTGATCTCCTCACAAAAAAAAAAAAAAAAAAAAAATAGTTCTCTCCATAAATCATGTTTTCAGCTCTGACCCCTTGACAGTTTGGTTTCTTTCACGTTTGTTTTCCCTCAGGGTGCTGTCCTGAGACTGAGCGGTCCACCGTCCCGGTGTCTTAGTCTAAGGAGCGCTGCATGCCTCTATTTGCAGCCTCCTCCTGGATCAGGAGCCTGCATGGCGCAGGGACCACTGGACCAGGACAGCAGCAATGAAAGTGGAACACTGCTCTCCAGAAAAAGCGTGGCCCCTTCGGACGCCCAAGGCCCTCACTCTGGAGCGCTCTGAGGTTGTGCCCCCTGGAACTGTAGTGCCCAGAGGGCCGATGCACTCTTCAGGCGCCTGCAGCCGTGGTCAGTCCAACTCTGGGTGACTATTTGACAGAGCAACAAAAGTGGGACGCATGCTCCCAGTGTGTCCAGCCTCCTCTCGCGCCCTCAGACGCCTGGAGGATGAGTCTCGCATCGAGGCCCTGCACCATCCACAGTCAACTGTGTGTGCATCTGTACACATTAACTCATTTGATACATGCAACACTTCAGTGAGCCAGATACAATCATTATGCTTATTTTATACATGAGGTTATTGTCTTCTAGAACGACCCACGTTTCACTGACATTGTATTATGAAAACAACTATCCAATTTAGTGTATTTAAATGAAGGAGTGGGAATTTTTCACTAGAAGAGTAAGGATTATTTTGGGTGATTAGATAACAGTGTAAACCAGCTATTCTCCATGTAAATATAGGTCAAAGAAAGAGAAGTTGAGGGCCGGCCCCGTGGCTTAGCGGTTAAGTGCACGCGCTCCGCTACTGGCAGCCCGAGTTCAGATCCTGGGCGTGCACCGACACACCGCTTCTCCGGCCATGCTGAGGCCGCGTCCCACATACAGCAACTAGAAGGATGTGCAACTATGACGTACAACTATCTACTGGGGCTTTGGGAAAGAAAAAAAAAAAAAAGGAGGATTGGCAATAGATGTTAGCTCAGAGCCGGTCTTCCTCAGCAAAAAGAGGAGGATTAGCACGGACGTTAGCTCAGGGCTGATCTCCCTCATAAAAAAAAAAAAGAAAGAAAGAGAAATTGAACCTCTAATACCAAGCAAGGAGAGATTTTGAGGAATATTCTTGCCTCAAGGTTGCCACAGCTGGAGTAGATGCGATCTATCCTACTTTACAGGCTCTCACAAAATGAGCCTCAGGAATTGTACCTCCTGACTCCTCTGTCTCCACCTCTCTCCATCTCCCTCTCTCCCCCTCATCTCCTGGGAGGGTTTAGCTTCAGTCATGCCCAAAAGCAGAGGAATCATATTACCGTCTAACTCCAGGCAGGCCCGAGGACTCTGCTCTTGGCTCAGGCATCCACATGGAGCAGTGAGGCTAGGTGAGGCCTCAAAACCTAGCGCCAGAGGCTCTGCTTTCCACTCACGGACCAGTTTCTCTCAAGAAATTTTACAGACGTTGTCTCCTTTCCCCACACAGCACTGCGCTGAGAGGTAGGAAGTCAACATTATCCTGCAGGGCGCCTGAGGACTCCCCAGGTGCGCTAGTGTCTGAAGCAAGGGCAGCCTCGTCATGGGCTGCGCCCTTTAACGTGCAGGGTCTGTGCCAGAACTGAATGTCAGAACTTCAGTTGGTGTCAGAATACTTTCAAATTATTACTTTTACAAGCTTTTTTTTCGCTGTTTAATTGGCATATTTTTCTGTGAAAATTGAATATCTTGTGGTGCAATGGAACACATCATCATTTTTTCCCAATAAAATTAACGGAATTTTTTTCATTTAACAGCTTTTAACTTAGTGGCAGGGTTTCAGGAACAAATTAAAGTCATTAACAAGGGAAAAGTTTATTTAGAAAACCTACAACGAAAGACCCCAACGAGGAGCAGTCATCGCCTTGATTTGCTCCCTTGGTAATAAAGAAGCTAGAATACTCAGAAATCAGATAATGAAGACTCCTAAACACAGAGAAAACTTTAAAGGAAATTGTGCTTACGGAGATTACCTGCCCACAAAGTTCCCAATATGAACTCATGTTCACAAACCCTATCCTGCTGTGACTGACTGAATACCTCATCCGTGCTGGATGTCCACACGTCATCTTCACGAATGGTAACAAGGGTTCACCAGCATCAGAGGAAGACAGAGGCACAAGTGCCACCATCAAGTGGGATCTGTGGGTATTGAAGAGAGAACGCCAGGGAAACCAGACTCAGTCTGCGAAATTCAGCCAACCAGATTGCCAAGAACCAGGCTCCATTTCTTCTGATTTTGTGCTTTTCTTGAATTATCTGTGCTGCCGTGAATGTTTATCCCTCCGTCAACCAGCCCTTTAATACGCAGTCTTTTTATTATTTAGGAAATAGAACAAAACCTCCGTTAGCATTAATATAATGAGGCATTATTCTTTATGGGCCACTGTTTGTTGTTTTAGTAACCTACACATCTTTCGTCCCCTGGGTAAAGGCTTACTGATTTTTCTAGCACCTGCGGTTGATGCTGGGTGTTTGGTGATGGTGGCTCAGCTCGTCCACACGGGGAGCTGCTTCCACAGTCAGCACTATTATTACCAGGTTGTATAATGTGCATGAGGCCCCCGGTACTTACACTCTTACAACTTTACGAATAAAGCTGTTCCTTCCTTTCACTGCTGCGACACCTGAAACCATACACACATCTGCAATGATCCTATACAGCAAGAAGCCACACAGCCAGCTCCTGCAAGTGGACCTGTCCTAAAATGTGTTCAGAGAGGCCGGTGGGATCCTGCACTACTGGTCCCGGAACCACTGTAATAAACAGGCAGAAAGAAGGCATGACTTTTCTCTTAACAGCAGCCTCTCCCTCCCCACCTCTCCAGATACTTCTCCACTCTCCTCCCTTCCTTCCAGACCTCAGCAACCCTCCTCACAGTCTCTGTCATTGGAAATTCACTCCCTTTCTTACTCGTTACTGCTGTTACATTAATATTTTAAGGTTGTCTGAATTAATAAAGGTTTTACAATGAAACAGCTGAGTGGCAGCCTGCTGGGCTGACCAAGTGAGCTGACCAAAGAATCAAAAGCAGTGGTCAGGAGGAGTCACCCACAGAGAAATGGGAGGCCTTGAAGACAGGAGTCCAGGAAAGCGACCATGGTATACATCCAAAGGTGAGAGGAATGTTGGTCATTTTGGCCCAGAGCACAGCTTCCTGAAATGTGTCCTTCCGACTCTTGGGATGGGGCCCACTTGAAGTCCACACCCCAAGAGCAGTGGTTCTCAAATTATACAGGCAGGCAGAGATCCTATTCTAAGCAAACAGAAACGTGTCCAGGGGATAAGAGGACTAATAGGAACAATGAGAGGGTGGGGTGACAAGGGAATGGAGGGCATTGTGGTTCTACGGGCCTTCGAGACACGTCAGAATCCAGCATTCGTTTATAGGAGTCAGAAGGTCCAGTGTGCAATCAGCTCAAGGAAGTGGGCACGACTGACTTACGTAATGGACTGAATTTAACAAAAAGATTTTCAGCAAACAAAGAAAGCCAGTCCTGGCTTCTTTAAATTATTTTCTAATTAACCAAATGACTTCAAGTTGAGACATTAAATAATTAGCCCATCTGGATTAAGCTTGTCACTTCCAATCTCAATTCTTTTAAGGCCCCGAAAGACAGGACACCTGGAACTAGTCAGATCCCAATCTAGTCTAATTTTTAGCTCTCATATAGTTTTGATGCCTACACACACACACACTCAGTGATATCAACAAACAGCCTTTCATTTTCTAGATTAATCCTTGAGAAACATCTGGTGGCTCAGCCTTCTCTTCCTGTTTCCTTTTTTCGACTTTTGTGGATATCGCCGAAATTCAAACACCCTGTTACACCCTCCTTGATCATACCACTTGAAGAGCTTTGCCCTGCCTACGCAGAAGCCCAAATCTCTAAGGCACAAACAAGAAATACGTCCTAGGCAGAGGTTATGCAGAGCTGGCTGCTTTAAAACTGTTGGGGGCATTAGCCACATAGACAATTGTCCAAGGCCAGGGTCTCTGGTCTTTCTGTAATGGTAAAAGATGGCCCATAAAGAGAGACCCAAATTAAAGTCATTACCAAATCCAACAGGTTTTTACTGCATGCCTGCGCTGTGAAGCATGCTGTGTGAGGCACCGTCAGGATCTAGATGGAGTGGAATTAATTCAGACAACACCAAAGGTGGCTCTAAATCATGTCCTACAAGGAATAGTTGAATAATCCAGAATGGTTAGCCTGAAATCAGAAGCTTCTGAGAGAACCATGAGCTCTCATGCCTAAACATTTAACCTTTTTTCTTGCAGAAAATAGATTAGACTTGTTTTGTACAGGACCACACGGAATTAGTATCAATGGGTGATCAGTGGAAGGAAATCGTAGACACTAAGAAAGAACTCGCTATCAGAGCAATCTAAAAACAGAATGAGCTGCTTGGGGAGAGGCCAGTTAGCAGTACTGGTACCTGCCGCACTATATACCAGTCACGGGGTACCCCACCTCTACAGAAATCTTACCCTGACTGCTCCAAGGCAATCATCTCTAATTCTAATTCATCTCTAATTCTACCACCAAAGGCGATCACTGCCCACATACTGGCATGTTGCCTTCTGGGATTTCTTGTGCATTTTTTTAACACAGTGAAATTACAATTTTCCACCTTTTATTGAAAATTATTTCTCCAGGATATTTTGTAGATTACCGGTATTTACCAAAGCGTTCCCTAACTGTTGGATATTTACAGCTCAGCGATAAGAGCAGGAGCTCTGGTTTGAGTCTCGCTTCCTGACCTGGCCATCTTGGGAGTTACTTCTCCTTTGTGCCTCAGTTGCCTCACTTGGAAAATGAGGATTACACCTCACAGAGTTGTTGTGTTAGTTAATTCAAGTAAAGCACTAACAACAGTGCCTGCCACATACCATGCACTCAAAAGTCTTACCAATTATAGGTAAAAGCCTAGAAATCTGTGGAGAAAAATTGTGAGACTTCAAAATGGACCAAAAAATTACTGGGTGTCTTTCATGTGTCAAATCAAAATAACCAATAACCATTCTATAGATAAGAGAGGTAAGGTGAGTTTTACTTGAGCATGGTTTTCAGTACAGCTTTATACCTTTTCAGAACAAAGAACATGCCCAGGATACATATTCATCAAAGTTTCAAAGAGGTATTCAGTTGCAAATTAGGTCAACCTACCTTCAGGAGTGCTAGTACAGGTGGGCATTACCGATACTGGTGGGCATAAGAGGGGAGGTATACATTCTTATCTTAAAAGAGCCCATCCTTTTACTTTGAGATGTTTAATGCATTCTTTAATGGTTAAAGCAGATGTACAATGTTTGATATGCCATAAGTCAGGCTTCCTTAGTTCAAGCCAGAATGGCTACCTCATACCTCAATATGTGAAAATCTTGTCACGTAGAAATTAAAGCTTTGTCTAGCACAATCTTGGGGTGAGGGACTCAACGTCTGAGCCGCAGCACAACTCTGAAAATTGTACATAAATGGTACTTGTCCACAGACAAGTATCAAATTCTGTCTGGTGGGTAACTGACTTCACTCTCTGCGGAAAAAGCCCGTTTTACAGTTGTCAATTCATCTCAACATCCTGGATTCATCTATTAAGTGTGATGCTTTGCATTCTCCTTTGAACAGGATGAAACATCTTACTGGTTTCTTTAACGAGTTAAATAAAACCCTTGACAGGTCCTGTGACCGATCTCACTCAACCCTAATTTTATAAATCAAGGGACCCAAGCTAAGAATATATCCTTTATGCTCCAATGGTTGCTTGGACCTCTCTTGTAGGATCTATCATATTTTGCCATCAACACCGTTGAGCTTTTACTGGGTAATTTAATTCAACCCAGCAATCGAGGACCTACTATTAATACACAAGGCATCCTGCTATGTGCTGTGGTAAATACCAAAATAACCGTTCCTGCCTTCATGTAATAGACCTTTGGGGACCAGAGGTGCAGGCGTTCAACCTTACAGCAAGTGTGTCGTGGGTATTGAGAGCATTAGCATTGATGTCAGACAGACTCCAGCTCCAGTACAGTTCTGAGCCCTTTCTAACCTGGGGAGACTTGGGGGAAATTATTTAATCTTTAAACCTCAGTCTTCTCAGCTAGGTAATGAGGATAATATCTATAGAAGAGTATTCTGAGACTTCAAAAAGATAATGCACATAAGGCACTTTACATAACATCTGGCACATACATTTTAAAACAGAATCTTTAGCACTAAGTCCTTCAACCCCTAATGGAGAAGCCATACCACCTACCCACACCAGCCCTCGCACCTGCTACCACTACTACACAGGGCCAGGACTGGCTGGGGAGTGTTTCCTCAGGCAATGCACAACTCTTACACAAGCATTTACACAAGGCCATCCCACTAGACCAGAGCCCAGCTCATCAACTCTCATAACCAAATCAAACACGTCTCATCTCCTCACCTACCTAAATCACTAGATGTGTAAGCCTCTTTTTCCTCTACCTCACAAACCCGTACATTTGCTCAGTTGACACAGGTTCTCACCCAACCTCACCAGCTCCACTCCAGACACCTTCCTATGTCCTCAGCCTCTTCTTTCCACCTTACCCTGTTTGAAACCTGGTTCTTCCCTCAAGACACTTGCACAGCAACTGCAGTTTATCATCACATACTCCTGGGACTCAGGGTTAGGAGCAGGAAGATTTACCAAGAAGCTCATGAAACAAGCTTCAGTGTCCCTAACTTCTGAGTTCCTTCTAAGACCCTAGGAAGTACACGAAGTGTTCAGCCACGTTTTTGAAAAACTTGCAGATAATTTAACCACAACCAGTTAAGAGGCTTTTTCCACTCCAGCTTCCCACCACTTTCCCTCCTGTTGGATGACACTGTACCCACCACTGTTCCCAACTACCTCAACCAATCCCTTCTATCCTCATCCCAGCCAACATCACTTCCTAACCTGTTCTGACAGACTTGTTCCCTGGCTTCCACCCTCGCCCCACTAAAATCCATTCTGCTCACAAGACCCAGTGAACCTTTAGTCACTGCTCCCTTCCACATACAAGTATTTGATAAGTTTACAAGCTTTATCTGTGAATTTTCCCAAAAGCTTGGACTGCCACCTCTGGGCAAGTGCCCAGAGCAGGTTTTAGTGATAACCTTCTTTCTCAACGTCATTTTCAACAGTCTTACTTCCACTGCCCCAGCTCCCTGTAGTGAGTCAATTACTCATAAGACAGTCTGTCTCAGGTTATATGCTGGATGCTCCTACACAGAGCAGGCATTTTACATAACAAAAAATGCTTTTTTACAGTGTAAGAACAAAACCGTCATTTATCAGAGTTCAGCATGAATACTCTGACATAAGTGAGAAAAAATAAGCCACACATTTGAAGATAAATTCATTGAGAAAGTAACAGCAAGTTTTAAAGAAGAGATTTCTATAATCAACTGAATATTCCATTCACATTACAACACTCATAATTGAAGTATTTTTTTTATTTTATGTACAAACAACTAGCATTGTTTCTGCTGTGGGTAGATGTCTTGGATGACCCATTCAAGGAAAGTCACTCAGTCCAACTGAAAAGAAAAAAAAAAAGATAGAAAATTAATTCAAAATGCTTTCAATATCCATTTTATTCTCACAAAACTGGTTTATTATAGAAGAATCAGGTGTAAACTGGAAATGTGACCCACCCACACTAGCTATCAAGAGCTAAATAGCTTAAATATTTACCGAATGCCTAACTACAAGCTGCTCCACACACCACAACAATTATATTTTAGCCCATGAACTTTGGTATTCTCACTTCTCCCACAGAATTTCCCACTAGAAAAACACTACTACATAAAATGATCTTTACCAACAGCTCAACATGGTTATTAAGCAAGCAATTACACAGCTAATATTTTGGTACTAAGTGTGCTGGACACTACTCTAGAAATCATTGATAAATTAACTCACTTAAGCTTAACCTCAGAAACTGGGGGCACAAAGCTGCCTAGTGGGCCAAGTCCCTTCTCTCCTCTGTGATATACCACCTACCAAGAAGCTACTGAACTTCCACATCGTAACATCACGCACACTCGTTAAGTCCTCAGTCAAAGATGAAAGTCTAAGCTTAAGATACTTTTTCTCTGCCACAGAGATCTCACATTAACAATTTTTATCCACTATAATACATCAAAGATTTATTTTTTAACAAGTAGTTCTACTCAATGTAATTATGAACTATAAGGGCAATGACTGTATCTCAAAGAGCCATTAAAGCAGTAAAAATTCGTTTTCACCTTAAAAAAAATTCTAGCATTTAAGTGATTTTTAAGAGCCAAGAAAGCTTCGTATACACTATCTAGCTAATTTTTGCAACCCCCCTGGCGTGTTTTCACAGGCAGCTGAGCTTCAAGCGACCTGACCCAAGTCAGAGGACTACGAAACGGCAGACCTCGGGCTGCATCCTGCCAAGGTCTATCCGGCCCCAGACCTCAAGCTCATTCCAGTACACCCCAGTACATCCAGCCACCCAACATTCCAGGGCGGTGGGCAACACACGTTCTTTGCTGAAAACGTCTAGATACGCTTGAAGACACCTAACACTTGAGCGTTTTTACCCAACATGTACACGGCACCTGGAACGGGCAGAGGCGAGCACGAAGGCGTCGGAAGCACTGCTCCCAGGCCCCCCGTTAGCCCGACGGCGCGCACCGAGCCGGGGCCCGCACCGCCCCCCGCCCCCGGGCCCGCACCTTCACGAAGCCGATGTCCTTGGCGTACTGGCGGAAGCACTGGCGGCACATGTTGAGGCCGTATTTCCGGATCAGGCCGTGCCGGTTCGAGCAGACGCGGCTGTGAGGGGAGACGGCGTTACCGCGCGCCGCACGAGCCACAGGATCCGCGCCCGGGGCCGCCGCCCGCCCCGCCGCCCGCGGACCCCACAGAGGCCTGCGATGGCGGCAGGCACCGCGCCACCGCGCCCCGCGCCGCCCGGGCTCCTCTGCGCAGATTTCAAGCAGCGTCGCGCCCCAGAGCAGCCCTCACCACAACCACATTCCGTTCCTCACCAAGAACGAGAACCCTGGCCGAATTTCCTCGGATGGCTCCAGTAGAGCTGCTGATGACCCATCTTGCTTTCTCGGAGGCAACCAGGCGAAAGGAAGAGGCTGGCGCCCGCATGCGCTCTTCACATTTTGGGAACACTTTACCCAGAATGCAGTGCTGACAAGTGACGCGTGCGCACAGTGGCTACGCTGGTTCGCGCGAGTGACCCGAGCGAAGTCTTGGAAACGCTCCAGGCCGGCGCCGCTGATGACGTCAGCGCGCCTCGGCCTCTAGACCGCCCCGCGCTGGGCGCGCCTCTCCCCGCGACAGCCCCGCCCTCGCCCCGCCCTGATGACGCCATCGAGCCTCCGCCTCCAGACCGCCCCGCGCTGGGCGTGCCTCTGCCCGCGACAGCCCCGCCCCGCCGCCCCGCCCCCGGTGACGTCAAGCGCCGCAGCCTCTAGAGCGGCCGTGCGCCGCCCCCCGAGCGCCGGGCGCGGTGGCGCGCGCCTGTAGTCCCAGCTACTCGGGAGGCTGAGGCAGGAGGATCGCTTGAGCCCAGGAGTTCTGGGCTGCCGTGCGCTATGCCGATCGGGTGTCCGCACTAAGTTCGGCATCAATATGGTGACCTCCCGGGAGCGGGGGACCACCAGGTTGCCTAAGGAGGGGTGAACCGGCCCAGGTCGGAAACGGAGCAGGTCAAAACTCCCGTGCTGATCAGTAGTGGGATCGCGCCTGTGAATAGCCACTGCACTCCAGCCTGGGCAACATAGCGAGACCCCGTCTCTTTTGGACCCTCAGGAAGGAAACAAAGGATCTTCTGATCCTATCATTTTTTCGTCGCCTCAGTGTTTTACGTTCTTTTAATTAAAATTTTACATTTGAGAAAAGGATTTTGCCTAAACTCAGCACTGACACCTACCGGGATAAAGTTACAAAATAACAAAAATCAGCTGTAATAACTACGAGTCAACGGTAGGAGTTTCTGTTTCCTCAAACAGAATACGTTTTCAAACTTGTTTTTTTCTTTTATTGACACACTCCTAGAAATACACCCACACCACTCCAGAAAAATGATGCGAGGCTTAGTGTGTTTGATATTTAAATGTAGTTGGTGGAGTTTAAAGTGAGGAAAGAGGCAATGTGCAATGTATGTTGCTTGACCAGATGATTTGGTGACGAAACAACTAGTGAAAACCAAATGCCATCTGATCATCTGCTGAAAGATGTCTAAAGTCCACGTGGTCGTTTATAATGCCTGTAGATAAACCTAGAACATACATGGATCTGAAATCAAAGCTTTACCTATGAAATGTACCACAAGGTGCAATGATCCAGGAAACTTTTACATGTGAACTCTCACATCAGAACTGAAATACAACACTTCTGCATGTACGGTACTTCAGGATTCTAGTGGGGTGCCCCTGCCAATCATTAAATTAGGGACTTTGTTACATGATGAAGGAAGGGGGCAGGTCAGAGATTAAAAGACCAGATATGACTAGATTTTTGCCTTTAAAGCTTGCAAGCACGGTGAGGAAAACCGGCTTATCTCAAAGTAGCCCTTCCCTCCAGTTTCAACTTTTTCGGCTTTTCAATGACACGTATGCAACTAAGTAAGCAGAACATTCTGTGTTCAGTGATGGATGGGCTCATGGAGTTCAAGGGGAGCAAACAGAAAAATTAATTCCAGGGGGCTGGCCCTGTGGCTTAGCAGTTAAGTGTGCGCACTCTGCTCCTGGCAGCCGGGGTTCGGATCCCAGCGCCCCAAGACGCACTGCTTGTCAGGCCATGCTGAGGCCATCCCACATACAGCAACTAGAAGGATGTGCAACTATGACGTACAACTATCTACTGGAGCTTTGGGGAGAAAAAGAGGGGGGGAGTAAAAAAAAAAAAGAAATTAATTCCAGCTTGAGGTACATTTAAGGGGCCTTTGAGGTAAACTTTATAAAGAGTGGGCTTTCTACAGGAGAGGGATGCCTAGTGAGAGGAAGAATTTGAGCCAAACATTGGAATTGGAAAAGGTTTGGGGAAGGTGAACAGCCTTGTGTAACTGTTATGGAACCAAGTGGGCTCGCCTCCTGGTGAGTTAAATAAGACTCTACACCAGTGGAAGTTGTCTCACAAAGTAAAGTGTATTTGCAGCAAATAGGAGGCCATTAGGAATCATTTCCAAAGTCATGGCATCCTGGAACAAAGGGAAGCAGGAACTTTTATTTTGCTTGGGGAATGAATATTCAAAAGGAAGAGGCAGGAATTTGCTTGCACAGGCTCAGTTGGAGAACATGCTTCCACGTAATAAGGCCTAAGCTC
Source organism: Diceros bicornis minor (assembly GCF_020826845.1). Classification (NCBI taxonomy): domain Eukaryota; kingdom Metazoa; phylum Chordata; class Mammalia; order Perissodactyla; family Rhinocerotidae; genus Diceros; species Diceros bicornis. Next base: position 2,362,244 of record NC_080744.1, on the reverse strand, counting down.
CTCCTGGAGAGATCTTTGTGTTAAAAATAAGGCAAAGGTCGTGTGCATAGCTCTTGTGGTGAGGCTTGTCAGTTTCAGGATGGTTGGTGGTTACATCTCCTTAACATACAAAAGGAAAAGAAACAACTTGGACAGTTAATGGCTTCCAAACCCACCTTTGAGTTTGTGAAGGCACCTAGTTTGGTGACATAGCTAAAGTGGAGGATGCACAAAAAGCCCAGTGATAGATAAAACTGAAAAGGTATTTTATTTAAAGCCTGACTGTGGAGGGTCCAATGTCAACCTTCTACAGTTTTCCTGGAAATTATATCAGTCACTGATGTGCAGTTTCCAAAATCCATGTGCCTCGCAAAAGCTAGTCTAACATTTGCCCACCTATAGCCTTCTCAGGCCTTTCCTAGTTGGTCTCCATAATTTTTTAAAGATGACAATGGTTCTGAGGTGAATTCCATAAATATTTTCAACACTCTTGATATATAATCCTTTGGGCCTAAAGAAGTGCACTCATTTAAAAACAAAAAGAAAAAGGACAAATAAGAAGCAATTAGTTACACTTTAACAATCTTTTAAACTATCTTGATATTCAAGTAGTTCTTAATATTTATTCTGGTCTTGAAAGTTATTCTTGATGGAGATATTACAAAACTGCAGAAGCTGTACTTCCTCTCAGTTTTAAGATAATGTTTTAATCTATCTCAACCAATGGAATTATCAATTTCTTTTTCAACAAGAATATGGCTTTAAAAGTCCATTTTAAGCTGGTATTTATAAAGACCTTTTAGTTTACTCCTGTACTCTTCTTACAGGTTCTTAGTACTCTTTTGTATTTGGCTTTTAAATACTTCTTTTAGACACATTTTCTTCTAATAGAATGCTTACTGAGTTTGGTTTCTTTTAATACAATGAAGTACAAAGAAAAAGAAAAAAATGTGCCATAATCTCCTTGCCCAGATAACCCCTGCTGATATTTTCTTATGGAGAAAACAAAATACTTATAAGACTGAAACGTTCTAACAGTACAGAGTATGGACATTATTTTTTAATTTAAGCACATTGGAATGATCGTCATGTTAAGACACTATTATTCCAAATATCTCCTATTTTCTTCCTCAACTTATTCTCACAATCATTTGTGATTGTACATCCAGAATTTTATTATTTAATGACCTATATTTTTCTTGAGTTATCTTCAATTTCAGAACCTTTAGGAATAGAATCATACTTTCTCTCTAAACTTAAAAATCTATTTTACCATCAACAAGGTCTAAGATACATGTTTTGCATGTTTGGCTATCACAGTATGTACATTTCAGCTTCATCAGCCAGTTCTTTCCAGCTGGTCAGGTTTAAGTCTTTAATGATTTAATTGACCTTTTTAAGTCCAATGTTTAATTGTGTGTGTGTGTGCACGTGTGTGTGTATATATAGCCATTTCAGCAAATATTGATATTTTAATTAACTATATATTCTAAAAAAAAAATACATACATAAAATATATTTTTTTAAGTAAGTCTTTCTCCAGCCCAGACCCCTATTTCTTCATCTCCCTATCCAGACCATCATCTTAGTTTTTGGAGGGATCCTTAAAGAAACATTCTATCTACACACTCACACACGTGTGTATGTGTGTACCTATATGTATATCTATGGACATACCTATGTATAAATGTGTCCATATACATATGCTTGTATTGATATTTATATATATTTATTACATCTCTTTCCATGTACACACACAGAAGGATACCACACCCAATGTTTTCACAGATAAATAGATCATAAAGCATCTTAGAAGGATATAAAAACTATGAAGAAATAATATAGCAAAAATAGGGAATTAAGGTGAATTGAAACATCCATAGGTGAACGTTTTTTTTTGAATACTTACATTATATCTATATTTATGTAGTATATCAATATAATAAAGTACGTCTATAAAATAAAATTCTGGAAGTGAGACTGCTAGAATGGGACACAGAATGTAAGTTTTTACATTTTTCGTAGATATTACCAATTTGCCCTCTATATAAATTGTAACAATTCAAACTCATACCCATAGAAAATATCTGTTTTCCCACAATCTCCCAAGGGTATAAATTAGCAGACTTTTTATTTGTCCTTCTGATAGCCTAAAAATGACAGGTGTTGTTTCAGTTTGAATTTCGTGAGGCAGAGCATGTTTTCCTGTGTGTGTAAGCCAGCCGTGTGGCTCCACCTGGGCACTTCTCTTTTGAGTCTACAGCCCACTTTCTTATTATTGCCAGTCTGTAGTTCATGTATTTGTAAATGCTTACATGCAAGGAAAAGAGCCCTTGTCCTTCACCCTAGTTGCAAAGAGGGTTGTACCTGGGGTTGCACCACAAACCCAGATTCTTATTTATTTAATTTGTTTGTGGTATATTCTTCCATGCAAAATGTTTAAATTTTATGTACTAAAATGTATCAATTTGTTACATTACTTCTTTTAGGTTTTGTGTCAGATTTCTAAAACTCTGTGTTTTCTTTTAGTACTTTTACATTATCAGTTTTTATTTCAAATCTTGAATCTGCCTAAAATGTATTTCCCTGTTCCCCAGGAGTGAGGGAGAAATCCAGCCTCCCTCCCTTCCGAATAGCTAGCTCTGTACTTCAACACAAGCGATACTAACTGAAGGCACACTAGTCTGTAGGCTTGCTCTGTTCTAGCACAATGCAGGCTCTCATCAATATTTGTTAAATGAAGAGCATATAGTCATTTACTCATTCCTTGTTTCTACAAATTTGCACTGAGTACCTACTATATGTGAACACTACCCTAGGCCTTGCATATAGCAGTAGTGACTCAGAACCTGTCCCCAGGAAGCCTGTAGTCTAGAAGTGAAGACGGGAATTAAATAAGTATTCATATAGCAATATTTTGGACAAGATAACCTAAGATTCTTCTTGCTGTGAACACCTAAAAGTGCTAGATGAAATATCATATGTTCTGAAATGCAGAGTTGAGCTCTGGGGAATCCCCAGAGCCGGTGCTGAGCACGAACCGAAAACCACAGAGGCTGCCCTGGGGAGATTTGTGCAGCTAAGTAATAGGACCTGGATTCTGAAGACAGCAAGAGACAAGCCTTTGGGCAACTGTATTTAATTAAATTGCAAAGAGTGGAAATTCATGAATATTTTCTGGGAAGAATTCAGTGCAGCATATGAGACTTGAGTTCTAGCGCTATTTGTTCTAACACAGACTATCTGTGAGGTTGTGGGCAAATCCCTTTACTCTTTTTGGCCTCTATTCCCCTTGTGTAAAATGAGAGACGTGAATTAGAATAACTGTAAACTATGTTTCAGCTCCAGAAGTTTAGAGTTCTATCGGGGGGGGGCTTCAGAAATTTAATTTGGCAGCAGTGTAGATGGTGGATTATTGATAGCATTAACCTCCTAACTGACCCCTGCCTCTAGACTTGCTCCACCTCCAAAGTGACCTCTTTACTGACCACAGTAACGTTTCCTAAACAGGTCTGAATTTTATCCCCTGCTTGAAAATTTTCAATGGTTTTCCAGAACTTTCAGGCTAAACCTCAAAGGCCGTGGTTTAGCAAACAAATTGTTTCCCTCATCCAGCTGCTTTCTACTCCTCTAATGTCCTCATCTGACATTTATCCCATTGTAGTATAATTGTTGGTTGACTTGTCTTCCTAAACACTGTAAACTCATCTTTGCCTTTGTTGGGAACAGGGAGAATCCCCCTCTGCCCTTTCCTTTAAGGTTCTTATGGCTGGCCAAATAATTAAAAGAGAGGTTAGCAGGAGAAAATGATACCAAGTTTAATAACATGTATACATGGGAGAAACCAGGGAAACTGAGTTTCTCAACACAATAGCAGAGATTCTCATCTTAAATACCATCTTCAGCTAAAGACAAAGGAGGATGTTGGGGGTGGGGAGGGAGACAGAAGGGAGACAGAAATCACAGTAATCAAGGGTATGCAGATTTAAGTCCTCTCCTTCTGTACTGATGAGTTTCCACAGATAAGGCTATCCCCCTCTCTTCCCAATACAGAGACGGAGATACCTTTACAAATGGAGATTTCCCTTACAAATGTAAATGTTTGTCTAGCAACTCTTTGCAGGGCCACCTAGAGAATGTGGCCTGGGAGAGAGAGAATTTTTGATAAGATGGGCTTGTTGGTGCCTGTCCTATTGTAACGTCTATTTTACATTAGATTACAGCCATCATATGATCGTGGCTCCTTCCTGAAACAGGTCTCCTATGTTAAATTCTTCAGGCAGTTTAGGGGAGGTCAAATGTCTGTCAGAGAAAATAATTAAGGTAAAGAGACACATTTCAGGGTGGCCAATTTTGATCTCCCTCACCTTCTAAACATCTAGCATAGATGCGGGCATACAGCAAGAACACCACAAATAGTCAATGAATGAACAAATTGAAGTAAGAAGACCTGTAGGTTTAGGAATAGTTCTGGAGGGAAGTAATGCAGCTCTGACCTGACATGGCAGTACTAAGAATGGAAAGGTGCGTATTAATTAGGAAGTCATACTGGAGACACAACCTAAAGTCATGATCCAAGACTGTCAACAGGGGCAAGGCAGCACTATGGGGTCTAATGCTTAGGTGTATGTACCTATTTAACTTTATTTTGTTTAGATGAAGTTTACTATTAAAAATAAAGAAAAAAAAACTTCAGGGCTGGCCCAGTGGCATAGCGGTTAAGTTCGTGCACTCAGTTTCTGCAGCCCAGGTTCACCAGTTTGGAACCTGAGTGTGGACCTACTCACTGCTCATTCAAGCCATGCTGAGGCAGCATCCCACATAGAGCAACTAGAAGTATGTACAACTATGACATACAACTATCTACTGGGGCTTTGGGGAGAAAAAAGCAAAAAAGGAGGAAGACTGGCAACAGATGTTAGCTCAGGGCCAATCTTCCTCAAAAAATAAAAATAAAAAAAATAAAACAACTTCAAGATCTGGTCCCAATGTGCTAGGGCAGACAAGTCTACACTGTTCATAGACTGTAACCTCGCTCTTTAAGAATATGACATAACTGGGGCCGGCCCGGTGGCGCAAGCGGTTAAGTGCGCGCGCTCTGCTGCGGCGGCCCAGGGTTCGCTGGTTCGGATCCCGGGCGCGCACCGACACACTGCTTGGTAAGCCATGCTGTGGCGGCGTCCCATATAAAGTGGAGGAAGATAGGCACAGATGTTAGCCCAGGGCCGTCTTCCTCAGCAAAAAAAGAGGAGGATTGGCGGATGTTAGCTCAGGGCTGATCTCCTCACAAAAAAAAAAAAAAAAAAAAAAAAAAAAGAATATGACATAACTGATTTTACTAGCTTGAACCCAAGTGAGCCACGAACCTGAGTAAAGTTTACTATGGGCACAAATGAAGGGAAAATTCAGAGAGATTCAATTAATCATCTGTTGGATGCCTGGTATGTGCCAGAAACCCAGGGACATAAAAAAAATGAAAAGTAATTTTAATTGCAATTGGATTTTCAAACTCCAAAAAGGAAGATTAAGATGTTAAAAAAAGCTTAATGGAAACTGAACTGGGTTTTGAAAGATTAATAGGGTTAATTAGCATGAACAAAACAGAGAAGAGGTGTAGACCAGGAAGGAGAGGAACCAATTTTACAGAAGGAAAACAAATCTAGATGTTATTTCGTGGGTTCCTTTTGTCAAAAACTGGTAGCCCAATTTAAAATTCTTGTGTATTTCCACGTCCAGTCAGTCTACAACGCAAACTAGCTTGAGGTAATTGAAGGTAGAGGAGGTCAACCAGCAGACTGTATTTGTATTGTGGTAAAGAGAAAAGTGTGGCTAGGTGTTCAAAGAATCCTTTGCTTCATAAACAGTCCACTAAGACCAAAATAAATGTCAGATTCCAGTATTTCAGCCATTAAAAATGGTGGACAAAGGGGAAGATGGAGGGAGGGGGATGAGATCTCAGATACTGATACATGTTTGTTTTAGTTTCAGTCCAGCATTATCTTATTTAACAAGATAATCTTATTTAATCTTACTTAAATATTTTAGGAATCACATGTCTTTTTTGAGAATCTGGCGATTAGGAAGATAAATTTTTGGCACCTACTCTAAAATTGTTCTACTCTAAAATCACCTTGGAACTGTTAAGCAACTTTCATATATTTAGATTATTTACCATTTAATTACTGAATCCATGCTTCAACAATCCAAGTAAAACGCACATAACACCAAATAAAGGGTTCAGGCCTTTTTGGGTTTTTTTGGTGTTCTTGATTTTTGTACATTTCTACTCTAATTACAACAGTTTGTACAACATTTAAGATTTTCCCAGCTCCCAATTGTCCCTAGAAGTTCAGAGTATATTTGATGTAATGCTTCAGGATGGTGTTTCATTATTTTCTTGTTTTCTCTCTAGCCATGAGATTAATTGTTGCTAAATTCTGAGTAGTGTTTTCATGCTCTACATGCAAGAATGGTAAATAGAAAAAAAGGTAATTTTTTATTGTTTTAATTACTATTTTTCATGAACCAATTACGTGTTTCAGAATGAGGAATCAACAGATAATACTTTAGGTTCAACCTGCTGTAAACAGGCTCGCTCATTTAAGGATATATCGTTACACTGTCGTCGAGAATTGAAACTATGTATTTCTGGACGCCCTTTCACACCTGGGAAGGTGCAGCTGACTAAAGGAATATTGAGTACCAGGCCGGGACCTGCGGGAGGCAGGGGAGGCCGGACGACGACACGGGGTGAGCGCCTCCCTGGCGCACCCGGGCCTGGCCCTGCTTTAGTCAATGGAATGAGGGGTGCGAAGGGCACCGGGGCCAGTCACTCCACCCGACCCGCCAGGGTCGCAGAGAGGGAACTGTTCAACAGGTCGGATGCGGTCCCGTGCGGTTCCGTCCTGACGGCACGGGTGCCGGCTCCGGAGCGCGGAGCCACAGGACAGGAACCGTCGCCTGGCCGGCACGGGGCGCCTCGGGACGTCCCCAGGCCGAAGCCATGCAGGTGAAGAGCGTGTCCCTTCAGCAGAGGGGCACTGCCTCCCCCCAGGAAACTGGGCGCCCACCACGGCGCCGCGCCGTCGCCGCGCCGGGTCCTCAGGCGGCGGCGTCCGCACCCCGCCAGGCCGCCGCCACCGTGCGCGCTGGGCGGCAGGGAGAAGGGCCGGAGCCCGCAGGCCGCGCCCGGAGACTGTGGGCCCGGGCGGGCTCCGGGAGGAGCTGGGCGTCACCCCCGGAGGCTGTGGGCCCGCCCCGGGGTAGGCGGGCCAGCCCCGGAAGCTGTAGGCGGGCTCCGGGAGGCTGTGGGCCGGCCCCGGAAGCTGTGGGCGGCCCCGGGGTATGTGGGCGTCACCCCCGGAGGCTGTGGGCCGGCCCCGGAAGCTGTGGGCGGGCTCCGGGAGGCTGTGGGCCGGCCCCGGGGGATGTGGGCGTCACCCCCGGAGGCTGTGGGCCGGCCCCGGAAGCTGTGGGCGGGCTCCGGGAGGCTGTGGGCCGGCCCCGGGGGGATGTGGGCGGTGCCCCGGGAGGAGGTGGGCGTCACCCCCGGAGGCTGTGGGCCGGCCCCGGGGGGAGGTGGGCTGGCCCCGGGAGGCGGGCGGACGAGAGGCAGGCGGGCCCGCGGGCAGCCCGGCGAGGACCCCGGCGGCGGCGGGAAGCGGGAAGTTTCAAGGCGGCCTGGGGGCGGGCGGCGGCCCGGGGCCATGAAGCTGCACTGCGAGGTGGAGGTGGTCAGCCGGCGGCTGCCGGCCCTGGGGCTGCGGGCCCGCGGCCGGGGCGCCCGCGCCGTGCTGAGCCTCTGCCAGCCCGCGCCCCGGGGCGGCCCGCCGCGCGCCGGCCTGCTGGTCGCCACCCTGCGGGACAAGCGCGGGACGCGCTACGAGGTGCGTGCGGGCCCCTGACCCCGGCGTCTCCCCGCGGACCCGAGGAGGGCGCGCCTTCTCCCGGGCTGCTCCCCGTCGGCGCCGCGGGCGGGGCGCGCGGGTGGAGGGGGCGCCCAGAGGGGCGGCGGCGGCCGGGACGGCGAGCGGGCTGGGCTGAGGGCCGGGCCTCCCTCGGCGGAGGGGGGGGTCCGAGGCCCGGAGCGGGTTGGGCCGTCGTGAAGCGGGGTGCTCCGGGGGTTTTCATTCAGGTGACTGGTGACTGCGTCTCTTTTTTCCCGTTGTCTCATTTTCTAAGACCTGACTTTCTAGGTCCCGGGCTTTTTCTTACCTGCAGAGCAGTAGTCAGCTCTCGAAAAGCAGTTGGAAATCGAAATCGAAGTTTTGAAGCGCAGGTTTTATAAAATCCTTCTCCCTTCATGACCGGGCTCTATGATATTTCGTCAAAATGACTGGAATCCCCTTGTGTCTGCTATAAACAAAGGCGAGGGGGCAGTTCGTCGCCCACCCCTGCATCTGACTCTTGACTGGATTTGTACAATTCCTGGGATTATTTCCCTTACAGGAGGACTCCTAGTTGAGGAAAGGGGGCATTCCTGTCTCATTCAGAGACGCCTAATGTTGACGTTAAGTAGGTGAAAGTCTGAATAATTTCCCCCTGTTCATGGAATCATGTCATTTTTCAAGTTGAAAGGACTTCAGAAATCACCCAGCATATTATAGGTTAGAGAACTGTTGGGTGACAGAAGCAAACTCATGACTAGAGTTGGGTCTCCCTTTTCTCCCCCGCTGTCTGCCCCAGAACCTCGCTCTCGTGCCCAGCTCAGGTACTGTCTATTGAAAAAGTCCCTGATGATCTCGCCCTTAAGACTCCTCGTGCGCTGATCGTCAGTTGCAGGTGGTAATCCTAATCAGAATTTTATTGTAAACGGCTTGTTGAAGACTTACTGTGTGCAGGGTGCAGTGCTAGATACGGTGGGAGATACACTTGATTTAGGCACTGTCCCTCTGAGACTAGAAAGGGAGACACAAACCACTACTGACAACACAAGGTGGGCTATGGTAAGTGCTGTAATAAAGGTAGAAGCACAGCAGTATAGTATCAAAAATGAGATGAATTCTGATGACAGGGGCTTGAGAAAGTTTTGTAGAAGCTGGTGCCACAGGGCTTGGGAAAAGTAGGTGCTCAGTGAACATTTGTTGGATGAACTGAGGTGGCGTTGGTGCTGGGCCTTGAAGAGTCAGTGTTAGTGCTAAGTGTGGGATGGACCTGCGGCTCTTGCTTACACCTTCCACTTTCCTGTTCCCTGACTTCAGCTACCACCCACCTGACTATCTTTAGCTAGTCCTCCCCCTTAACTTCCGCCTTGAGTCTGATATCTACTGGAAATCTTCACTTGGATGTGTTGCAGCATTTCAGACTCAAAATATCTAAAAATTAATTTTCCTTGCCACCCCTAAACCTGCTTTTCTGACAGTGTTCTGCCCATCCAGAAACCTTGAAGCCTTTGCCTCCCCACATCCTACCTATTGAATCCTTTCAGTTCTGCCTCCTAGGTATCTTTCACATTTTCTTAACTCCTTCCATCCCAGCTGTAGTCTAAACCACCGTTTTCCCTTGCCTGGCTAGTCTCTTAAAGGACCTCCCTACCTCTACCGTTGTCCTTCTCCCATTCCATTCTCCTCTCCCCCAGAATTCATTCTTACACTGTAGTTAAAGGAAACTTTTCAAAATGAGGATCCAACCGTGTTCTCAGCTTAAAGTTATTAAGCAGGTATCATTGTTCTTAGGATAAAATCCAAGATTCTTAACATGGTTTACAAAATCTTTCACCATCTACTATTTACCTCTCCAGACTCAGCTGCCTCTTTTCACTGGCTCCTTCAGCCATAGTGAACTTCTTTCAGCTGCTGAGTTCTCTTGCCTTCAAGGCTTTGCACACATTGTTCCCTCTTATTGGTATGCTATCCCCTCCCTCTTCCCCTGGTATCTTCACTTGCCCTGGTATCTAATCTTTCAGTTCTTACCTTTAAGGTCACCTTCATACCCCCAGACTAGATAAGATTCCTTTGCTATAAAGTCTTATAGCAGCCTGTACTTCCCTTGTCTTAGTATTTGTTATGCTTATAATTACTTGTTTAGTAACTGTCTCTCGTCAGATTGGCAGCTTTATAAGTATAATTACCATGCTGGTCTTCTTCACCCCTCTTGTCCCAAGCCCCCATCATAGTATGTGGTACATAGTGGCCTCTCAATAAATAGTTGTTGAATTGAAGTCTAAAGCAGAAGCAACGTCAGTCATTAAAAATTTTGAGCACCTATTTTGTGTCAGTCACTGTGCTGGCTCTGGGGATGCAGTAGTGAACAAAGGAGACAGGATCCCTGCTTTCATGGAGTTTATAGTCTTGCGGGAGGCATGCCCACCCCAGACTAATGGACTGAAGTTAAGAAGGCAAGTAACTGCTATTGGCAACTCTTCCTACAGCAACATAGTTGGAATGGGAGAAGAGGAGCATTCTCCCCAAACACGGGATTCTGTTCTCAGACGAGGAAAGAGTTACTGGGCAGATAGAACAATAGTATCTACCAGAAACTAGATAAGGAGTGTAATTACCCACCTGCTAAAAAAAAACCCAACCAAACAAAAAACTTTAAAACTTAAAACCACACAACACTTGGACTTAAGGAGTAAAAGCCAAACCAAAGTCTGGCAAAGTGACTGGCACATTCTAGTCGTAATAAATATTATTGAATAACAATACCTGGTTTTGTCCTTTTTTCCCCTTGGTTTTAAGCAGCTAAAGGAGAACATTGAGCAGTTCTTCACCAAATTTGTGGATGAGGGGAGAGCCACTGTTCGGTTAAAGGAGCCTCCTGTGGATATCTATCTAAGTAAGGTATGGTATTAAAAACATTAATGGTTAGGTTGGCTGGCTGTATTTTCTTTAAAGAAGAGGATATTTGAGCATCCTGATATTCCATATAGCTGCACAGGGCTGGACACCTGCAGGTGTGTTTGAAGAAGCGATGGCAGCCTCCCAGGCATGCTTGTGGGGCTGTAAAGGACAGAGTCAGCCTTGGTATGGATGTCCAGGAGGGGGAGGAAAACGGGGTTTGCTTCTGTGCCCAAGATGGAGCCTTAGGGTGTTCTTAGATTGGAACTCTATTAGGCAAGTAGCAGAGGTCTACATTTTGCCAGCTAAATTACAGGTTGCGAGTCTAAGTTTGGTGTAAGAAAAGAGGATAAAATGGATCTAGTACCATTTTGGGGGGTATTTTATTTACTATAATAATTTTTAAAAATACATGAACCAGGGGCCGGTCCAGTGGCACAGGTGGTTAAGTGCACGCGCTCTGCTGCGGTGGCCCGGGGTTTGCCGGTTCGCATCCCGGGTGTGCACCCACGCACTGCTTGGCAAGCCATGCTGTGGCAGCGTCCCATATAAAGTGGAGGAAGATGGACGTGGATGTTAGCCCAGGGCCAGTCTTCCTCAGCAAAAAGAGGAGGATTAGCAGATGTTAGCATAGGGCTGATCGCCTCACCAAAAAAAATATATATATATGAACCATAAGAATAAAAAAATGTTTTCTTTGCCCTGTCGCCCCTTTTCCTCTTCCCACTCCCCAGAGAGGAGGAGCAATGTCTTGTTCAATCTTGCCGTATCCTAACACCAAGCCAAGTGCTTTGCAAACACTAAAAGTTTAATAACCATTTAAGCTATTTGTATTGGATGGAATCCTTTTGTCCTAGCTCCTCCTATGCTTGTGGTTTTTCATTTGCTCTTGATATTCAGCCTATCCTTCCACTAACTCCTTCCTTCCACCTAAAAACAAACTGAGCTCTTACCAGTTAAAAAAAATAGAAAAGACAAATTTCTGGAAAGACAAAATTGCCTCCACTTTCTTACTATCTCTTTTGACTTTTACTTTTATTCAAAACACTGCTTCAAAGATTAGTCATCTCCTTTTTATTTGCCGATCACATTGCTATTATTTCTCATCCTTTTTGAGTGCTCTAGACTTGGACACTGATGACCACTCCCTTCTTAATAAAACTTTCCTTTCTTGGCATCTGTGACAGGGCACTATGCTGGCTTACGTTTGGTTTTCTCAGCCACTCCTTTGTTTCCTATCTCGGGCAACCTTTTTTTCTATCCCCCAAACAAAGGCTTTATTCCAGTCCTCTGCCTGTTCTCTACCATGTCTGCCTCCCATTCTCATAGCTTAACCTTTATTGTGTATAACTCCCAAGTCTGTAAGTCAGTACCCTCTACTGGACCTACTGGACCCAGGTCTCCAGACTGTCCTCACTCCACTTACTGTGTACACTGCTGCCAAAATAATATTTAGCTCTTGTCATGTTATTCTCTTGCTCAGAATGATTGCCCACAGCCTGATCATTCTGTCCTCCTTACCTTGACATCAAGCTCGTCTATCATCAATCCCCATACTTCTTTCTAACCTTTTACTCCTCTACAAAGCTCCCTTATTCCAGCCAAATACGACCCCATACTTAGTTTCCCAAACTTGCTGAAAGTTCACTAGTCCTTCACAGTAAACTTTAGCAAACTTCTAAGGTATCCTGCAAGTATGTTATGTTATTTTTATTGATGACTTAATTCGCATACTACTTTATTAGTGATTTCTCTTTCCACGTGGAAGCAATCTCTCTTGCTTTGGATATTTTCTAGCACTTTTGACAGGGCCCTTGCTTTCCACAATTCCTAGTCTTTGTGAATTGCACCCCTGAGCATTTTGCACTGCACGGCGCTATCTCAGCCTATCGCAGCAGCATGGAGATTTGAGTCCATTCATCTTAAACCCAAATCTCTTTTTTTTTTTTTTTTTGTGAGTAAGATCATCCCTGAGCTAACATCTGCCGATCCTCCTCTTTTTGCTGAGGAAGACTGGCCCTGGGCTAACATCCATGCCCATCTTCCTCCACTTTATATGGGAGGCCACCACAGCATGGTTTGACAAGCAGTGTGTCGGTGCACGCCCAGGATCTGAACTGGCGAACCCCGGGCTGCTGCGGCAGAGCGCACACTCTTAACCGTTTGTGCCTCCAGGCCGGCCCCTTAAACCCAAATCTTAAGTGGAATCTTTTCATGCTTTCCTGGCTGATTTTATACTCTTATGGTTCCCCTTTTGAACAGTTTTATTTAGAGTGTGTCTCTCAACATAATTTTTTCAAACACTTTTAAAGTTTGTTGTATCTGGATTGAAATTTAGTCAAGATAAAATACTAAAAAATTTATTTTTTACAGCTGTTTTCAATAAATGCATAATTTGCATATATAACTCTTTACAGAATTTATTATAGGATGAATTATCATGCATGCATTATCTAAAATGGAATTTATAATTGTACAACTTATTTTTATTTATTCAGGCCAATTCCAGCAGTTTAAAGGGTTTCCTTTCAGCTGTGAGACTGGCTCATAGAGGCTGTAATGTTGAGGCATCTCTTTCAACCCTCACACCTGTGAAGACTTCAGAATTTGAAAAATTTAAAACAAAAATGGTTATCACATCCAAAAAGGACTATCCTCTAAGCAAAAACTTCCCATATTCTCTGGAACATCTTCAGACTTCTTATTGTGGGCTTGTCCGAGTTGATATGCGTATGCTTTGCTTAAAAAACCTGAGGAAATTAGACTTGAGTCACAACCATATAAAAAAGCTTCCAGCTACAATTGGAGACCTCATCCACCTTCAAGAACTTAACCTGAATGACAATCACTTGGAGTCATTTAGTGTAGCCTTGTGTCAGTCTACACTCCAGAAGTCACTTCGGAGGTTGGATCTCAGCAAGAACAAAATTAAGGCACTCCCTGTGCAGTTTTGCCAACTCCGAGAACTTACAGATTTGAAACTTGATGATAATGAATTGATTCGATTTCCTTTCAAGATAGGACAACTGACAAACCTGCGTTTTTTGTCAGCAGCTCGAAATAAGCTTCCATTTTTGCCTACTGAATTTAAAAATTTATCCCTTGAGTACCTTGATCTTTTTGGAAATACTTTTGAACAACCAGAAGTCCTTCCAGTTATAATGCTGCAGACGCCGTTAACTTTATTGGAATCTTCTGCACGGACTGTATTATATAATAGGTAAGACTTTATAGTCATAAAATATGGTACTTTTGATAGCATCGTAGTATTCTTATCATCCTCAGGGGTATAGTCAGAGTCTTTAACATAGCTTACGATGCTGTGCACAATCTGACCCCTGATACACGGCCTTCTTGCTGCTCCTTACCTCTACTTGGAATGCTTTTCCTCCAGAAAGTCTCAGAGCTCCCTTTCTCACTTCGTTAGTTTTCTGTCCAAGTGGCACCCCAGAGAGGCCTTTCCTGACCACCCTATGTAAAGTTTTATCTCCTACCCCCTTACATTGCTTAATGTTTTAGTCATAGGGTTTATTACCTGGCATTATATGTTTTTTAACATTTGTTTGTTTTCTGTCAGTTTTCGCCGCTAGGAGGTAAGATCCATGAGGAGATGGATGTGGTCTTATTCTCCACTGTTCCCCTAAGGTCTAAAATGTGATATCCCCTGTTCCTACCATATTTTAGGCACTTAATAAATACTTGAATGAGTGAATGGCATTATTCTCAAAGTGTAGTCCCCTGGCCAACAGCAGCAGCATTGCCTAGGAACTTGTTAGAGATGCACGTTGTTGAACCTTACCCCAGACCTGCTGAATCAGAACCTCTGAGGGTGAGGTCCAGCTGTCTGTGTTAAGAAGTCCTCCAGGGAGTTCCAGTGCACTCTCAAGTGTGTGACTCCAATCTGGCACAGTGGCAAAGTGTGGTCTTTGCAGTCAGGCTTGGGTTTGATTCCTGGCTTCACTCCACAGTCTGGCTTTAGCAAGTTGTTTAACCTCTTTGATTCAGTTTTCTCATCTGTGAACCAGGAACAGTAGTGCCCACTTGACAGAGTTGTGAAGATAAATGAGCTAATGTAATGCCAGTGCATTTGGCACATAGTGGGGCTCAGTAGCTGTTGCTTCTCTTCCCCTTGTCTTTGAACACTAACTGCACTTGGTTTCATGAGACACCGAACTCCAGTTATTCATTTCGTTCATGCTTCTTTCATATAGGTGTGGAAGCTAAGATGTAGACTAAATTATTGTTGAGTGCCTATAAAATGGTAGAAAGACCATATTTCAAAGAAGAGGTTCTTAACTATTTTAGTGGGGAAGAGGCGCAAAAAAAAAAAAAAAGAGGGGGCTGGCCTGGTGGCATAGTGGTTGAGTTCACGCACTCGGCTTCAGCGGCCGGGGGTTCATGGGTTTGAATCCCCGGCGTGGACCTAGGCACTGCTTATCAAGCCATGCTGTGGCCGGTGTCCCACATAGAGGAAGATGGGCACAAATGTTAGCTCAGGGCTAATCTTTCTCAGCAAAAAGAAAAAAAAAAGGAAGTTATGGGCCTAGGAAAATGCACAGATGAGTACACACACAGAATTTTGCATACAACTTTATAATCTTTGTGGACCCCACTGAAACCCAATTTAATTCTCCCTCCTCGCCATCCTTTGCTTGAGAGCTCTTATTCTAAAGCAGTGGTTCTCAAACTTTACTTCACATTTAGAAACACTTGAGGAGCTTTTAAAACTTCTGGTGATTAGTCCCCACCCCAGACTTAGTAAATCAGAATGTCTGAGAGCAGGACCAGTGGTTTTTTTTTTTTTTAATAATTTTATTTATTCATTTATTTTTTCCCCCAAAGCCCCAGTAGATAGTTGTATGTCATAGCTGCACATCCTTCTAGTTGCTGTGTGTGGGATGCAGCCTCAGCATGGCCGGAGAAACGGTGTGTCGGTGCACGCCCGGGATCCGAACCCCGGGCCACCAGCAGCGGAGCGCGCGCACTTAACCGCTAAGCCACGGGGCCGGCCCAGGACCAGTATTTTTTTAAATCTCCCAGTGATTCTAATGAACAGCTAACCAGGATTAAGACCACTGCTTTATACCAGTGCTTCTCAGATTCTACTGTGCATTCCAGTCACCCAGGAGTCTCGTCAGTGGACTCTGTTTCAGATGTCTGGGGTGGAGATCCTGCGTTTCAAACAGGCTTCCAGGTGTGGCTGAGGCCACTAGTCCATGAACTGCACTTTGAGTACTAAGGCTGTAAAAGTAACTAAGGATTCACTGTTGTTTTAAGGCAGTGGTCCTCAAAATTTGAGAGTGCATCAGAATCATGCTTATTAAAGCAGATTGCTGGTCCCCACCCTCAGAGATTCTTATTCAGTAAATTTGGAGTGGGGCTGAAGAAAGTGCATCTCTAACAAGTTCCAAGGTGATGTTGATGCTTCTGGACAGCAGACCTCACTTTGAGAACCACTGGTTTAAGACATTGACTCTTAACTAGGAGTTAAAAATTACCTGTTAAGGACCTACAACTACGATATACAAATATGTACTGGGGCATTGGGGAGAAAAAAAGAAAAAGAGGAAGATTGGCAACAGTTGTTAGCACAGGGCTAATCTTCCTAAAAAAAAATTGCCTGTTGAATGACAGTACATGTAAGTGCCTAGAACAGTGCCTGACTCATAATAGGTCTCAAAAATATTTATTAGATGTATAAATACATGTAATTTGCTTATCTGGCAATTAAAAATCAATCAATGTTGTTATTAGCTGTGGAGGAGCTTTTATTTTTATTTATTTATTTTTTGTGAGGAAGATCAGCCCTGAGCTAACCTCCATGCCAATCCTCCTCTTTTTGCCGAGGAAGACTGGCCCTGGGCTAACATCTGTGCCCATTTTCCTCTACTTTATTTGGGATGCCGCCACAGCATGGCTTGACAATCGGTGCATCAGTGCGCGCCCAGAGATCTGAACCTGCGAACCCCGGGCCGCAGAAGCAGAGCCCGAGCACTTAACCACTGCGCCACCAGGCCGGCCCCAGGAGGAGCTTTTAAATAACATGAGAAATATAGATGCCTAGATTCTACCTCAGATCAACTAGTTCAGAATCTCCAGAGATGGGCCCCTATTGTATGACATAGATTTTAAAAATCTCCAGAAGTGATACTGATGATCCAGGGTAAGACAGCTGATTTGAGGGAACTCTAAACGGTGTCTTTTAGCAATGAGTTGCTCCCGAGGCTCTTGTTCTATACTTTCTCTGAGACTTATATGTGAAAAAACAAATATATTGTATTTATTCAAATTTGAAAATTGTGTCCAAATGAGAAATATTGTAAATGGTTTCTGATAATTTGAAAAGACCATAACAAATTGGCCAAATGATCAAAAAACGCAGACTGACATCCAACATGGGAAAGTGCAGAGTTGGAAGGAAAAAATAGATGATCAAAATGTGATATAATAGGTAAGGCAGAAAAATAATTGGTTAGTGCTGAATGATATAGCATTGTAGTATTTATATTGTTTTTTTAAACTTGACCTCTATTAATGTAAGTTCTTATAAGGTGACCCTAACCTTTACTAAAGTATAATTTTGCATGTTTTCAGCCCCTTTGTTTTAAAAAGAATATACATCCAAAGCCATGAGAATAATACCTATTATCTAGCTCTTGGTAAATTGTCGTAAAACTACTGGTTACAAACATAAAGTTATGGCCTATTTAAAAAATATTTGGGAATTTAAATTATGGTAGATAGGAAATATAGTTTTTAACTATTGCCTGTTTCCTTAGACTATATCCAATAGCTTGAAAGAAATTAATGTAAACACATAGTAGACACTTCCTGGCAGTTTTTAAAAAATTGTTACTTAACATAAGCAACAAATTAGTACATATGAAAAAATGAAAAATGGCAAACAAGGCCAATCTCAAATCCCTTACGAAAAGTAAATCTCTTTTTGATTTGATGTACATCCTTTGAGACTTTTCTAATAAGAGGTTTAAACTCCATTTTAAATTATAAGAGTAGGTTTTATTTATTTATTGAAAAAGATCTGAACACCTATATGTGCCAGCCTAGGCCAGGCCGCAGAGAAACAACAAAGAAAAGACAGTGTGTAGGAGAGACAGTGTGACTGGGGCATGATTGTGTTTAGTGGGGAGGAGTTGGGCAGTGGGCAGACAATCTGAGGAGATCGTGTCTTAGTGTCTTGTAGATGAGGGCAAAGAGTTGGACTTGATTTTAATTGCACTGGGCACCACTGAAGCTTTAAGCAGGAGGGTGAATGATCGAAGCAAGGTGAGGTGAGCCTTACTTGCTCAGCCAGTAAACTAAAACTAATGCCCCAAACAACACATGTTTTAAATTTGTTACACACAGTTTAAAACTCCATTTTGAACAATTGATGCATAGGAGAGTATATGGATTTATTTAAATAAATGTTTTTTTCACAGATGGAACTCAGTAATTCTCCCATTACCATGAAGAGAATTATATGACAGAGCTATACATTTAAATTATCATGTTACACTGGTCATACAGTATAATTATATACAGCACAGATGACTCATTCTAGTCAGAGTTATACTATTAAGTGACTATGCTAAAAGATACTTTATGAAGTGAAATAGATCCTCTCTGGTTTACAATATGTCATATGCTGTTTTATTAGTGTATTTTCCCCATTCTTACCAGTTTGGAAGATAAAGCAATATACTGAGTTGGTTAATTGAGTAATTTTATTTTTCCATGGTTATAATTCAGTGCCCAGTAATTCACGTCCTAATATTGTGGTCCCCCTTATCCACGGCTTTGCTTTGCACAGTTTCAGTTACCTGTGGTCAGCTGTGGTCCAAATATTAAATTGAAAATTCCAGAAATAAACAATTCATGAGTTTTAAATTGTGTGCTGTTGTGAGTGGCGTGATGAAATCTCCCACTGACTGGCTCCTTCCCACCTGGGATGTGAATCATCCCTTTGTCCATCGGATCCACACTGTATAAGCCACCCACCCATGAGTCATTTAGTAGCCATCTGGGTTATGAGGTCGACCCTCGGGTATCACAGTGCTTGTATTCAAGTCACCCTTATTTTACTCAATAATGGCCCCAAAGTGCAACAGTGGTGATGCTGGCAACTGGGATATGCCAAAGAGAAGCCGTAAAGTGCTTCCTTTAAGTGAAAAGGTGAAAGTTCTCGACTTAATAAGGAAAGGAAAAAAATTGTATGCTGAGGTTGCTAAGATCTACGTTAACAAATCTATTTGTGAAACTGTGGAGAAGGAAAAAGAAATTCAAGGTAGTTTTGCTGTCACATCTCAAATATCTATGTATAGGAAAAAACGTTATATATAGAGTTCGGCACTATGCGGTTTCAGGCATCCACTGAGGGTCTTGGAATGTATCCCCCACTGATAAGGGGGGGAACTACTGTATGTGAAGTTCTACATCTCATAACATATTAAAAATATTTTCTCAACATTTTTTTCCAATAGGATTCCGTATGGCTCTCATATCATTCCTTTCCATCTTTGCGAAGATTTGGATACTGCAAAAACCTGTGTTTGTGGAAGATTTTGTCTAAGCTGTTTTATTCAAGGAACTTCTACCATGAATCTACACTCTGTTGCTCACACTGTGGTCTTAGTAGATAACATGGGGGGTACTGAAGCACCGGTCATCTCTTACTTCTGTTCTCTAGCCTGTTACGTAAATTCCTGTGATATGTTAAAGTAATAGGTGACACCACAGAAAGAAATTTCATTTAGTTACTGATCAGTTTGGGATTCATTTATGGTTTAACTGTCAAATTGGAGAAAGGGAAGCTTTTGTTTATTTGCTTGAGGGGAAGAATGTGTGTTATTCTAACATTTTCAATTATTTGTAAAACCTTAATTCCATTAAAACCTGATTAATTTTATTGTGGGGTAACTTTTTATCAGTTTATTGCACTTGTGTTGATTTCAGCCTAGTGTTTTCAGAATGGGTTGTGGGCTGTCTTTTAACGTTAAACAGATATTGATCCCAATCACTCTGGTCATGGAATTTTCTTATCAACTTTCTTCTCGCATTTCAATTAAAGAAATTGAGTTTCTGTATGCAGAAAATATACCTTGGAAGACTATGGTCTAAATTATAGTGAAAACTTGTTTGGTATGAAACTACATATAAATTTTTAGCATATCACTTTTTGTGTTTTTCAAGTATATTCTACAAATGTAATTTTATATTCACCAGGCATAAAGTAGGAGTTGCTTTGGGACAAACAGACTTCAGCTTTTATAAGTTTTATAATGTTAATCACATAATCTTTGTTGTGATTTCTAAGTTTTTTAATTTTTAGGGTTGGAACAAGGTTTTATGGTTGGGTGGAAGCAGAAAATTGCTACTTTTTACTGACTACATTCTGTATTATTTGAGGGTTGTTCTTTTTCTGTTTATTATTTTAGTAACTTAATATGTAAAAGTGGTGGCAATACACCAGCTAAAGGAACATGAGACTTTGAACTAGGGCAGAGGGAAGAGAGGGGGAACGAACTTGAAAGAATCGTGGAACTTGGTCAGTAGAACTGTTTCACTCTGTTCATTCCCACTGCCCTTCTCCAGACCAGCCTCCCTCCTGGCTCACTGCAGTGGTCCCTTAACTGGTTCTGGAAACAAGGAGGGACAAGAGAAAGTGACTGGAGGAAAGTCTCTCCAGTGTTAGCATGTCACTACTCTGTGGCCTTGGAGTGAGCGGTGGAGTCTATATAAGACCATTTCCTACGGCTTAACTACTACCTCCTTTGTCTTCCTAAAACATTTGTCATTTGGGGCATTTTTTTTCTTTTCTGAAAATAAAAATATTCCTGAGTAAATACTGTTTAAATCTTAGAACATTTTTATTAAAATTTCCTGTATATGATCTCCAAAACCTAGTTTCTTCTCAGAGCTGATTCTTTTGAGACTAGACATTGTCCAGAGGAGTAATTCTTTGGGTGACCTTAGGTTTCTATGGCTAGTGGTCAGTTCAATTCTTGCAAAAGACTTATATATATTCTTTCTAGTCTTTCACTTAACAAAATTATATATAGTACACACATACCTTAAATAAAAAGAGCTGCCATTTTTCTGGTACCTACTTTGTTCCAGGTATTTTATATACAGTATTGTATTTAATCCTCACAAATCACCCTAGGACGGAGGTACCATGAACCCAGATCAGATTTTTAGCCCAGGCTTTATACTGCCTTCTAAAGTTAATTCAGTTTTGGTCTTTAAAACCAAGAGTTCTGTTACTAAGTAATATGTTAGGATTTTCTAAAGTCATAAATTGGTGAGGGATTGCCCATAAATATTATAAAATCACCACATTAAAACATGGTTCTTGGGCTGGCCCAGTGGCATAGCCGTGAAGTTTACGTGCTCTGCTTCAGTGGCCTGGGGTTCGCAGGTTCAGATCCTGGGCACGGACCTACACACTGCTCATCAAGCCATGCCATGGCAGCATCCCACATACAAAATAGAGGAAAATTGGCACGGTTGTTAGCTGAGGGCCAATCTTCCTCACCCCCCAAAAAAAAAAAAAGGTTCTTTAAAAAGCGACGTTTTGTGGCATTTACCTTGTGCATATCTGATTTTTACACGTTCTTGTAGAAAGTGAGTCTTATCAACAAATGCAGATATAATAGTCTGTGTTGGGAATAAGTGCTAACGGTCTGTTACTCCTACGCACTAGCCCTTTGCATTCTTGCTACACATGTACAAGCCATCCCCGTGTAACTCTCAGGTGACTCAAAAGTCATATACAAAAAGATTTTCCTGTCCTCATAACTCATACCCCTTTCATTTGATACTCAACTTTTCTTTCTTTCTTTTGTAGGTAATTACTAGGTTCACTTCTTTAATTCTGAGTTTCAACCTTCCATTCTATTTTCAGTCCCGTTTACCTCCTCAACCCTCCCAACACTCAAGAAGTTAAAACATTTGAGAACCTCCCAGAGTATGTTCTAAAAGTTGCAACAAAGTTTATGCTGTCATGGACTCATGGCTTTTTCACTAGCTTTAGAACTTTTTGTAGTTATAAGTCGTCAATTATTTTCGTTCAAGACCACAGTCTAAAACTAGTGTCCAAAAAAACTGACAGAAATGTTCTGTATCTGTATTGTCCAATAGGATAGGCATTAGCCACGTGTGGCTAGTGGTCCCTGCCAGACAGCACAATGTGCAACAAGTCAGCTCTTCTTATTCCCCAACTTGGATCCTCTGCCTCACCCTGTGTGCTATATACAGGCCTGGTTTATCCTCTTCATTTACTTTTTTTCAAAATTTGATTGAGACCTTTCCCAGCAGTTCATCCCTCATGATTATGAATTCACCCAACACATATATTTGAAATCGACCAGAAAAAAGTGAAGTCCCGGTTTTTTCCCTGCTATATATCTCCATAACCCAGTTGTAAAGTTTGAGGGAGGACTCCTGTCTTCTTTATGAATAAATACAAAATTCCAATTCTCGTGGAACTACATTTAAATGAGAAATTGAGACGAGGACAAACCTTAATTCACCTACAAATAATTTACTATTTCCTTAATTTAGAAGCACATTAAGTATGCCATTCTATTTATATTTCGAAAAACACAAAAGACTTGAGTAAGACTATCAACATTTATTTTCATACAGGTAATTTTTTTATGGCTTCAACCTCTTCCTCTCAAAAATAAGAGAAGAATCTCAAAGCTTAGAACTGGATCACTTGGCCCTTCCTCTTCTTATCTCCTCCCAGTTCAAAATGCTTGCATCTCTTGATGGCCAGCATCCTCTTGGACCTGCAGTTGGGCTCCACGCACTCAAGCCTCAGCACAATCTTCTTCGTGGTCTTGGCCTTCTTCCGGAAGATGGGCTTCGTCTGCCCCCCGTAGCCACTCTGCTTGCGGTCGTAGCGCCTCTTCCCCTGCGCGTACAGGGAATCCTTGCCCTTCTTGTACTGGGTCACTTTGTGAGGTTGGTGCTTCCCACACTTCTTACAGAAAGTCCTTCGGGTTTTAGGCACGTTGACCATCTTTGCAGTAGGGCTGACCACACGACGAAAACTGGCAAAATATTTAAAATATACGGCGGGAAACGTTAAACGTTGTGAAAACTAACAGCCCACGTAAGTATTGCTGGGAAAATCCCACTGCGTCAGTCAGTAACGTGGGAACCCACGCGGCGCTCCCTTCCACGAGTTAACGCGCACACAAGGCACGCCTCGGGGTAAACCGGCGGCGCTCGCCGGACGAGGCTCGGTGACGGGCGGCGCGGCAGAAAGGCCGGGGCTCCTCTCCGGCCCCGCTCCCGCCGGCCCGGGCGCCCGCGCACAGCCCCGCCACGCCGCCGGTCACCGCGCCGCCCGCGCCGCAGGCTGACGTGTCCTTAAGAGCGCGCCCGGGCCCGCGGCCGCCATGCGCGGGCCCCTCCTGAGGAGAAGCCGCTCCCTTCCCGCCAGCCGTCCCCCCTCCCCCCACGCGGGCCCGTCCGTCCCGGCCCCGCGCCCCCATCTCCCGCAGCCCCCGCCGCGCCCGCCCTCAGCTCACCAGCACCAGCGTCTGCACCGCTCCGCACCGCACGCGCCTCACCGGAAGGGAAGAGGAAGCGGAAGTGGGCGCCGAGCCTGAGCGACAGGGCGGCGGGCCAATGGGCGTCTCCGACGTGTCCTGGCGTCGCCGAGCGCCGGGCCGAGGGGGGTGGCCCGACCGCGGCGCCCGCGGGCCAGTCGCGGGGTCGGACGGCGGCGGCGAGGGAGGCCGCGGCGATGAGCGCGTGGAGGACGCGGGGCCGTTGGCGGCGCAGGTAACGGCGCGGCCGCGCGGATGGAGGGGGCCGGGGCCGCGGGCCGCGGCTGCTAGAGCGGCGAGCGGCATGAGCGGAGCGCGGGCGGCGCGGTGAGCGGGGTCGGCCGGCCGCCCAGCAGAGGTCCGCGCCCGGCGGGACCATGCGGCTGCGCGTGTACAAGCGGAAGGTGCTGGGCCTGGCGCTCGCGCTGGCCGCCTGCGGCCTGGTGCTCTGGAGCGGCGCCGGCCGCCGCCGCAGGGGCGAGGCCCCGCCGCCGGACGCCGAGCCCGCGCGCGCCGTCCGCGGGGACCGCGCCGAGCCCGCGGGCGCCCGCCGGGCCGCCAACGACTCGGCCGCGCCGCCCGTGCCCGGCGCGCCGCAGCCCGAGGCGGACAACCTGACGCTGCGCTACCGCGCGCTGGTGTACCAGCGCAACTTCGACCAGCCGCTGCGGAACGCGGGCCGCGCCTGGGCGCCCCGCGAGCTGGTGCTGGTGGTGCAGGTGCACGACCGGCCCGAGTACCTGAGCCTGCTGCTGCGCTCCCTGCGGAGGGCCCGCGGCATCAGCGACGTGCTCGTCATCTTCAGCCACGACGTCTGGTCGGCCGAGATCAACCGGCTCATCGCCGCGGTGGACTTCTGCCCGGTCCTGCAGATCTTCTTTCCTTTCAGCATCCAGCTGTACCCCCACGAGTTTCCGGGCAGCGACCCCAGGGACTGCCCCCGGGACCTGAAGAAGAACGCGGCTCTGAGGATGGGCTGCATTAACGCCGAGTACCCCGACTCCTTCGGCCACTACCGGGAGGCCAAGTTCTCCCAAACCAAGCACCACTGGTGGTGGAAGCTGCACTTCGTGTGGGAGAGGGTCAAGGTCCTTCGCGACTATGCTGGCCTCTTACTCTTCCTGGAGGAGGATCACTACTTAGCCCCGGACTTTTACCACGTCTTCAAACAGATGTGGAACCTGAAGCAGCAAGAGTGTCCGGAGTGTGATGTGCTGTCCCTGGGGACCTATACTGCCAGTCGCAGCTTCGTTGGCATTGCTGACAAGGTGGATGTGAAAACTTGGAAATCCACAGAGCACAATATGGGTCTAGCCTTGACCCGGGATGCGTATCAGAAACTCATCGAGTGCACAGACGCTTTCTGTACTTATGATGATTATAACTGGGACTGGACTCTTCAATATTTGACTGTATCTTGTCTTCCAAAATTCTGGAAAGTGCTGGTTCCTCAAGCTCCTAGGATTTTTCATGCTGGAGACTGTGGTATGCACCACAAGAAAACCTGTAGACCGTCCACCCAGAGTGCCCAAATCGAGTCACTCTTAAATAATAACAAACAGTACCTGTTTCCAGAAACTCTAGTTGTCAGTGAGAAGTTTATGGCAGCCATTTCCCCACCTAGGAAAAATGGAGGGTGGGGAGATATTAGGGACCATGAACTCTGTAAAAGTTATAGAAGACTGCAGTGAAAAATCACAAGTACGAAGCAAAAGTGACAGTCTTCTATTTTTGATATTTGTCCAAACATACAAGTGAATAAAAGGAACTGGTTCTGCTTTAATACAAAAAAAAATTTCTTGTAAAAGATGTCCAAATATAATAGTTTTTTCCTTTTACGTCTGATTAAGATTTAAAACACAAGTTTTCATTTTGGGAGTTACGTTTTAAAGCTCAATCTGTATTTGCTACAGGTAATCATTATTGTTAATGAGAACAAGAGAGAGAGAAAGCGGTAAATCTTATTTAAATTGCATCTATTAATCTTTCTATCTGGAACTTTGTACTCTTTTCCACTTTCAAAACTTATTTTAAGTGCAGCAAAATTTACTTAAAATTGTCATAGCAGTAAAAAGTATTACAATGAAATTGTCAGAGTATTCATGGTATAAGCCCAGTCTCACACTTGACACAGTTACTAGGAAGGGATTGCTTCACTGGTTTTATAATTCAAAGGTGATATTTGTTAAACACCCTGTCAGAACAGTTATTTTCAGTATTACAGATTCCTGTATTAAGATTTGCCTGTGCTTTGGAACCTTCATAGAACGCAGTTTCTTGTGGAATGTATTTGATTGATAAGAAAGTTTAGACACTGTTTTCACCTCAATGTAGAAATACAGTGGTTTTTTCTTTTAGTGCTGCCAAAATAAATACTCATTTTTGCATAAAAAGATTCCTAGTCATTTTTCAGAATAAATTTTACTTTTTACACCAGAATTCAGTAAAGCCATTCTAGAAGTTTTAAAATTACCTTTTCATATTTACTCTCTGCATATTGTATAACTGAGTCTGAAATAAAGAAAACCCAGCTCTTGACAACGCATTATTCCCTTTAGAAGAAACTGGCTTTCAGATTAGCCAGGCATAGATAATGAACAATAAAAAGCTACTGTGTCAAGTGAAATACAGCCTGAATTGTTTTCAAAAGCCAGACAAGATACAAAGTTCAGTCATGCTGAAGTGAAGCATGTTCTAGTGCCAGCTTTATTTTAACTGAAATGCTTTTTAAAAGGACACAGTAAATAATAGGAAACAGGCTTGAAATTTACTCTATATTTAACATAGAAGTTTTCCTTAACAGTATATAATTGCATTCAACCAGAAATTACTCAGACTCATTTGTGTAGGTACTACAATTAGTCATTTCAGTCTAAGAAAATTGTGTGTTAAATGGACAGTCTCAAAATGATTGCATCAATTAAGATTCATGTTATGGTTGAAAAATGCACATGGTCATCTGAGATGGAGCAGGTAGTTCTCTGGCTTTGTGAGCTCCGTTTGTACTGCCCTCACAACCCAGTCTGGGTCCAGATTTGATCGGGGTTGTAAATGTAAATCAGGATGCATTGCCAGACTTCGTACCAGCTTTTGGTGCTCTGATCTGACCTCCGCAGTTCGAAGGACAATTGGGTAATTTCCAGGACTAAGATAAGACCAGTGGTTTGAGTTAGTAGCCATGTTCAGAACAGAAATGGATCGGCTCATGGCCTTGGGGTCAGCGATTACATCAGATATTTTCCTTTCTACATTTCCTTTCATGTTGTACTAAAAATCTGTACTAAAAGTTTTCGTGAGAAAAAATCTATTAGAATTTTCTCCTGGCCTCAAAAATACTGTTCCACAAAATTAATAACTTAGCAACTGTTAGATACATTATCTGCTGCCCTCTTTTAGGTGTGAAATTGATTAGAAAACACCAGCTTTTTCTGTTGTTATTTTCATGTAATGTAATGAAGACAATTTTCCTATGAGAGCAAATTCCCAGATTTTTTAACTGTCCTAAAATTCATAAATGTATTTTATAAAACCAAGAGGTGTTTTAATATTGTAATAGCAACTTCCAAAAACTTCTTTTAAAAAGTTGAATTTGCAGTCATTACTAAATAACAACCTGTATTATACATATAATTTGTGTGACAGATATAGGAAAAGAGTAGAATACAGAGTTGAGGCAAAAATACTAAATTTCATTCAGTGTATTTATATTGTAATTGTTTGGATCGTTAATATTGGTTAGTAAAGTTCTTTCTTCTCTAAGAATCTATTTCAAGCATCAATACCTCCTATTCAGTGAGATTTATAAATGCATAGTTTTGAGATTCTAGCCCCCCCACACACACTCATATTCCTAGTTAATTGCATTCTTGAGAATTACTTTTTGTGACACACAACTTAGTGAATATTTATTTTGAAATTTTATTAAAATAATGGTAAATAAAAGAAGCCAAAATCAACACAGAAGTAAATATATATAGGTTGTATTAACACTAAATGTTTAACTCCCCATTAGGAAAAATTCACATCTTTCAGAGGAATCACAAAACTTATCCCCATAATTAAGGAAGCTTTGTATAAACTCTACATGCAAAAAAATATCTCCAACTTCCCCATTAGAATCAAAATTGCAAATTGTAATTTTATACTTTCTTGAATACCTTTAGTTTTAAGATAGTAGTTAACAGAAAGAATCTAATGTAAGTCCAAAACTTTTTTATAAATTCTAAAATTATATAGAATTAATCCAAGTCATATAGCAGAGAATTCTGAAAACTGAATGCACAGTGAGTCACATGATCGTTAATAATCTGCACACTACCATCCTGCATATTGGTTTCCTTTATGTGGTCAAAACCAGATCTATCGTGAAATGTAGTTTTGTTCACTAATGAAGATAGGTGATCTAACTCTTCCTCTTCAGTTATTACTGGTTCTTTTAAATTATCTTTTTCCTCATTTGAGTAAAGAACACCTTTTTGTCTTATAAATTCAGGTTCCTTTTTTGACTCGGGTTGCTGAGACTTTCCAAATAGCATTTGAGAAATACCAAGAGACTCTTGTTGCAAGCGTGCAGCTGAACCACAGCTGTCTGTTTCCAGCACTTGTGCTCTAGATGAATCAGAATCAGCCGCTGAGGTGGGAGGATGTTCTGTACTTTCCTTTTCAGTTAGGTGACTTCCTTCATTGACTCTTTCGTTGTCATGAAGCTGCTCAGAGTTACTACATTCTTGCAACTGTGTCAAGGGAAACAACATTAATAGTTCTTTGAAACAAATAGAAAATTAAATTTTAGTACCCTCTGGAAATAAGATTTTTTTTAAAAAGTTGTGAGGGAATGACTTGCAGACCTGCTGATAGGCTTCCTGGGGGCTTGCCCTTTAAAGTCATCCTCCAGATGCTGCCAGTCATTGCTTAATGCAAACCTGGCATTCATTCTCTGATTAACTCCTTTCAATGACTCCTCCTCTCCTTCAGGATAAAGTAATCCTGGCCTACAAACCCTTTAACGTGTCCTACAAAGTCCTTCAGCAGTCATTCTTGTAAGGGCATTCTTGAATTTCTGTGATTCTTCAGAGCCACTCTTCCCCCAATTTATATATAAGTCAGTTGTGCTGGTTACTAAATTATTTCTGTGTTCAATATTGAAGACTAAAAATAACCAAACTTAAGGTTTAACCAGAAAGAATGAACAAACTGTATGACAGACATAGTTGCCACGGTTTGAGAGTCACAAAGACTCAAACTTCCCAAATGCTAGTTTCTCTCTATCCCTCATTGGACAGTTATTGGAGATTAAATGAGATAATACGTGAAAATGAATTGCAGAGTGTGTAGGGCTTAGTAAAATATATACAAAGAAGTCTTTTCTCCTCTTAACATCACTCTTCCCAGCCATTACCCATATTTAGTTTAAAGTTACGACATCAAGAATTAAGTTATTTGTTAGCCTTTAACCTCGTCCTACATCACTGATCTGTAAAGCCCACGAGGTCTTTACCTTTGCGTGAATTTGAATCTTGCTCTCAGTGACCTGAAGAACTTCGATTAATGGTGGAATTAGGGGCTCTGTCTGTGTGGATGGGAAACTCAGGACCTCTTCAAGAACTTTATTAACATTTTCTTCATTGACAAACAACCTTTCCTAAAATAAAAAGAGAAAAAATATTCTGCCTTACACATCATACTTGACACAGTTTTATCTAAAACTAGTTCATAAAAGTTCTCACAGTTCAGGATTACACTTTTAAAATGTTTATTTTAATGTTATTCCTGTGCTATCTTAGCAAAAGAAAGACATTTTTTCTCTGAGTATTGTACAGAGCAATAAGAATAGCCAGAATACATGGGCTGGCCCCGTGGCTTAGTGGTTAAGTGCGCGCGCTCTGCTACTGGCAGCCGGGGGTTCAGAACCCCGGGCGCTCACCGACTCACCGCTTCTCCGGCCATGCTGAGGCCGAGTCCCACATACAGCAACTAGAAGGATGTGCAACTATGACATACAACTGTCTACTGGGGCTTTGGGGGAAAAAAGGAGGAGGACTGGCAATAGATGTTAGCTCAGAGCCGGTCTTCCTCAGCAAAAAGAGGAGGATTAGCATGGATGTTAGCTCAGGGCTGATCTTCCTCACAAAACAAAAAAAAAGAATAGCAAGAATACACACAAATATAGGAAAAGACCCTAAAAGAAAAAAGTCTCAGTTCCTTTTCTAGGTCTCTATTAAATGGGAGGTATGTTTTCTCTCCTAGATAATCTTACTTACAAATGATATTTTCTTTTTTTTTCTCTTAATATAAGAATAACATCACCTTTAGGGCTATAAATGCAGTCCCAGCTATAAAATGTTAATTTTAGAACACTTCCTAATGAGTCCACTAAGAAATATTCATGACAGGAGCTATTCAAATTTTGTGACCAGGTAAGAGCCCAGTATAATATTTTATTTAAGAGAAGTATATTCTGTTTTAAGTGTTGAGATAGTCCAGTGTGACACTAGCATATAGCTATTTATAGGAATGAGGTAGATTTCAAGATGCTGACGTGGAAAAAGATTTCCAAACTACTGTTAAGAAATGCAAAAATCACTTTCACCAGAATCCTAAACACAAAGCGGTGTGTTCATATTCATGTCAGGTGAATACAGGTTTATAGTTAGGGTGTTGAAGGAATAACCATATTTAAAATTCATAAAATCAGGTCATTGTTGCCCAAAATAAAAGTATTTTCCTCTGTACTTTCATATTCACAGATTTTATAATTATAGATAAACACAATTCATTAGTCATAATGAACAGTCACAATTGAATTACTTCACATAATTAGCCACATAATGAATTATTTAGTCACAATTCATTAATGAGGGGGGATAAGAAAGAAGTTTCAAGTTCTGTTCTATTAAACATTATTTAAACTTGTGAACAGAATAACACTGTATTATAGAAACACCCCCATCAAAAGCATTTCTAAGGTTCATGTGAAAGAGATTTACACATTAACTGCAAAAAATACACCAATAGCTTAGTCTTTAGGTAACCCAAGGAAAAATAATATTTATAATGGAAATGGTTATGATTAAAATACAAAGGATTTGCATAAACTTGCCTTCTCATTCTATAATGACTGATTTTACTATACTTATTTCAGTGGTCCTAAAGCTCTACGAAAATTCCCAGTGAATTTTTAAGGCTTATATAAATATATTTTGTACTTGTTTTTGTGTAAAATAACAATTCTGACCTTGACAGCAACAAATCAGTCTCTTTACATGATAATTATTTTCATATAATGCATATAATATAATCATTATATATTATATGTCTACCCACCCACCACTCTTGTGATTTTGTGTGTGTGTGAGGAAAATTAGACCTGAGTTCACATCTGTTGCCAATCCTCCTCTTTTTGCTGAGGAAGATTGGTCCTGGGCTAAGATCCGTGCCCATCCTCCTCTACTTTAATGTGGGATGCCTGCCACAGCATGGCTTGATAAATGGTGCATAGGTCCGTGGCCGGCGTCCGAACCTGCGAACCCCAGGCCACCAAAGCGAAGCAGGTGAACTTAACCATTACGCCACATACCCCACTCTTGTGATTTTTTAAAAATTTACTTTAATCCTTAGACCCTGGTCCAGAGAAATATAAAGAAAAAAACTGAACATTATGGTTCTATCAGCCTTAACAAATGTGATGATTAATGAATTATACATTTATTTCAGGTTTCAGATATAAAACACAGTTGCCCTAATCCCATTTTCATCTAGTTTCTGTTAAAATAATGTTAGCATACTAGAAAGTCAGATTAAAATATATTCTTTAGTATTCTCTCAACTGTCTGTAGAGCTTTCTTCCCACATTGTGAGTTATTTTCACATTTATTAAAACAATTACAGGAAAATGACTGCCCTTTCCTAAATTTCTCCCTTCTGATGACATAAACAGATAGTCAATTTCATATTTTATATCCTCACAAAGTATCTTATACAGCCCTGGCTATTTATTTTACCATTTTTGGAGGGTTTCAAATTAACCACTTCTCACATTAGATAACCCTCATAAAATATAAATGTAACTTAGCAAATTTCTAGAAAAACAATGGGAAGAAGTGAAAATTTCTAGCAGGTTAAAGCCCAAGGCCAAAAACTTAATTTTTAATATATAATCTGTGCAACTAGTATTTCTGGGAATTTAACCCTTGAATATGTTAAAAAAGCTAAAAAAAAATTACATGTAACATTGATACAAACCTCAACCACACCAATTGTTTATGAGATTAAAAAGTTCTTTAGAACTTCAAATTTTAAGTAGTTTTTTTTCAATATTTGCCAGCAGTACTGGAGTATTGAATCTGAAATTCAAGAACCTCAATAACCTAAAAAGTATAGTAGCAACTACAACAGGACACACTACGTTATTCATCCGAATTATATCCTATCGCATATATCTAAGTAAACTAGGTCAGCGCAGCCCCAGTTCTAGAGTATTCGCCCAGAAGAGGCGTAGCTGGTGTTGATGCTGTTCAGTTGAACAACCGTTTATATTACACTGTTACATGCCGGCCATTGTGCCAAATACTGGTGGAGACCTCAAGTAGATTAAAACAGACTCAAAAAGAGGCGATTTCCATGTAATATATAACGCCCACCAGAGGACACCCCACCCCTGTCAGCGACTATATGTCGGCAGCACCATGTGGCCCAAAGGGCAAGGGATCTAGTTCACCCCTGGGTCTGAGTCCGTTTTCCCACGTAAGAACTGCGTGGCGCCGGCTGGGTCACATTTGCTCTCCGGAAGTAAATTTACCTTCTAAAGTCGGAAAACGTTATTTACCAACTTAGAATATGGCCACAATGGAGTGCCCCACAAACCTATGTGGGTCACGAGCCCCTCAGAGAATACGACTCAAAAGACGGCCCTTCTCCCCAGAGGAAAGCACCTCGACTTCCGGCCCACAACTGCAGAGTGACCCGGGGGTCACTCCGGGGAGACCAGCGCGTGAAGGGCGGCTAAGATGTGAGACCCGCCCACCGAGGGCACGCGCGTCAGCTTTTGGTCGATGGTCGTCTAACGCGCGCTGGCACGTTTCATCACGTGCACCAATTTCGAGTCACTACCAGAAGTTACAATGGAAAACGCTGCGTTTGGGATAAACTGAGAACGCCCGTAACAGCAAATCTAAAGTGGGACGGAATATTTCAAACGCTAAGACTCTAGCAAGGACCGTTACCTCCAAAGAATCGCTGTTTAAGCCGTACCACCAGGCCGTCCAGTGCCCGCGGCACTCTGGAGCCTTGGCCAGCTCTATCACCGCGTTGTCGAGGGACACGCTGACCACGGGCTCCCGGGGGCCCAACGTGTTTTCCGGAGCAAAGCGCAGAACCAAGGCGTAGGAAGCCGAGTCTCGGGTGGAGAAGCGCAACTGGTACCCGAGGGGGCTCAGGTCCCCGTGGAGACTCTGCGGCTGGATCCGAGGCACCTGCACCAGCAGAGTCACGGACTCCTCGTTCTGCCTGCACTGTGAAGGGGGACACACGGGCTCCCGGCGGGCGGTCCCGGGACCACCCATGGCCGCACCCGGGGGCTCCCCGCCCGCGCCTGCCCGGGCCCCGCGCGCGTCTCCTCCTCCTGCACCGGAGCCCCTGCCCAAAGCCCTGGATGGAGCGCCGGGGGGGGTCCTTGCTCCGGGGGGCGGCTCCTCCCCGACGGCCGGAGTCCACACTGCCGGCCCGCCTGGGCCCCGCTCCTCGCGCTGCTGCTCCCGCTCCCCCTCTCGCTGCTCCTGCTCCTCCCGCTGCTCTCCCCGCTCCTCCTCCTGCTCCTCCTCCTCTCGATGCTCCTGCTCCTCCTGCTGCTCTCCCCGCTCCTCTTCCTGCTCCTCCCGCTGCTCTCCCCGCTCCTCCTCCTGCGCCTCCTCCAGCTCCTCCTCCCGCTGCTCCTGCTCCCCCCGCTGCTCCCCACGCTCCTCCCGCTGCTGCTCCTCCTGCTCCCCCCTCTGCTCCTCCTCTTCCTCCTGCTCCTTCTCCTCCGGGCCCCGTGCGTCAGTTCCGGGCGCGCGGGCAGGCTCTTCCGGCGGCGCGGGGCGCGGGGCGGGGCGCACGACGGGCAGCGTGACCACCAGCTGCCGGCGGGCCCGGTGGAAGTGCGCCGTGCCGCGGCCGTCGTCCACGGGGTAGGGGAGCGAGAGGCGCAGGCGGTAGTCGGGGGCCCTGGAGTCCAAGCTCAGCAGCCGCCCCGTCACCTCCAGCGCCGCCTGCTCGGCCGAGCGCAGCAGCGGCAGCTCGATGGTGACCACCAGCTCGTGGGGCACGGGCCCGGGGGCCGAGTCGCGGGCGCAGCGGTAGTCCTGCAGGTCCACGTGGTGGCGCTGCACCACGCTGTAGCGGGGCTCGGTGGGTGCGTGCGGCGGGCCGGCGGCCGGAGGGGCGGGCGCGGGGGCCCGGGCGGCCGGGCGCGGGGCCGGCGGCGGGTAGGGGTAGGGCAGGCCGGGGAGGGGTCCCTCCGGCTCCCCGTCGGGCCGCGCCGGGCCGGCCCCGGGCAGGGGCGTGCGCAGCACGGCGGCCTCCGGGGTGCCCTTGTACTTGATCTTGAGGGTCCTGGCGTTGGTGCGGTCCAGCTTCACGCCGCACTGCGTCTCCACGGCGTCCAGGGCCGCGGCGTCCAGCATGCGGCGGAAGCGCTCGTGGCGCCGGGCCAGCGCCAGCGCGCGCGGGTGGAAGACCACGTCGTAGACGGTGTAGCGGCCGCCGCGGCGCCCCAGGTACTCGCGGCCCGGCGCCAGGCTGTAGGGCAGCGACCACTGGCCGTCGGGCCGGCCGCGGGGCGCGCCCACCAGCGGGTTGCTGCACACGTTCACGAAGCCGCGCCGCGCCCCGTCCAGGCTGGTGCGCAGCACGTGGCCCGGCTCCGGGTGCACGAACCGCACGGCCACGCCGCGCTCCCGCTCCAGCGCCGTGACCT
This sequence comes from Diceros bicornis minor, assembly GCF_020826845.1. NCBI lineage: Eukaryota > Metazoa > Chordata > Mammalia > Perissodactyla > Rhinocerotidae > Diceros > Diceros bicornis. The sequence goes on along the minus strand of NC_080744.1, from coordinate 2,327,973 downwards.
CCGCCTCGTAGCGCCGCCGGTTCTCCGGGTCCGTGAGCTCCTCGGCGTACTCGGAGAACATTCGCCGGAACTCCGGGTCCCGGAAGGCCGAGGTGAGCCGCTGGACCTCCTCTGCGCTCAGGTCCAAGTCCTCCAGCGCCGAAGAGGCTGCCGCCCTGGCCATGCTGCCCGCGGCTCCGGCCCTCGGCCGCGGGAGATGGGTCCCGGACTGGGGGGTGGGTGCGCCTCGGAACCGCTTGTCCGGAGAGTGCGGCGGCCGGTTCCGTAACCGCAACCGCCGGCGGAGAGCTGAGCGTGGGCAGCGCGTGCTGGTTGCCGTGGGGACACCGCCAGCACCCGGGAGGGAGGAGGGGCAGGAGGCGGGGAGGGACGGTGCAAAGGCCAGCGTAGACTTAGTAGCAACTTCAGACCCACCAACTATGCTGCATCCCGCGTTTTTTAGATTCTTGTGACATGGTGCAGGTACTTCTGCAGAATAACCATCATCATAATTGTAATATCCGGCATTGTTCACAACACTTCAAGGTGGGCTTGATCCTCCTTTCACAGACAAGATGGGACCTGAGAAGTTACCTAACCAAGGTCACACAGCTAGTGTATTCACAGGCTGGGATTCAAGCTGGAGTTGATCTGCTTTTTTCACATTGCTAAACCAACATTTCAGTCTTTTGGATATGTCTCCATACAGTTTGCCCTGCAACAACTCTCATTTGAGCAAGACATCTCGGCAGGCTGTTCATAAATAACCAGTGATCGATAAACATAATGACTTTACCACTAATAAAATGCAAATATAAGATACCACATACCACCTATCCAAATGGCAAAGGCTGTTATTACAGCCCCATATTGTACCTCCTTGGGGTGGTGCTGGAAGTTAGTAAAGCGTTTCTCAAGACTCGTTTGGTAGCTGTATCAAAGCCTTTAGAATGTAATACTTTATTGATCCAGCAATTCCAACTCCAACAGCATGCTCAAGGCAACATTATGTATGATTCTAAAGGTTGGGGAAGAATGGAAGGATTCAACAGTGGGACTGGTTGAGCAGATTTTTTTTTCTTTAATTATTTATTTTTTCCCCCAAAGCCCCAGCAGATAGTTGTAGGTCATAGCTGCACATCCTTCTAGTTGCTGTATGTGGGACGCGGCCTCAGCATGGCCCGGCAAGCGGTGTGTCGGTACGCCCGGGATCAAACCTTGGCTGCCAGCAGCAGAGCGCGCGCACTTAACCACTAAGCCACAGGCCGGCCCAAGCAGATTTTGATACAGCCATGCAAATGGGATTCTGTGCAGCCCTTCAAAGTGATGTTGCAGAAGCAAGTTCATTGACTGGAGTAGTTGTTAAATCCAGTGCTCATTTTGTTGAAACTCTCAGCAACATTTACTACAATTGATGTTGGCATTACTCTATGACAAGACACTTTCCAGGTTTCTCTCCTAGTTCATCAGACATCGACACTGTGTGGTCTGCTTTGCAGGTGTTTACCTCGATTCAACTTCTAAGTGGAAACACCTCAAGGCTGTGACCTCATCCATTTTCCATTTACATTGTCTCCTTCGCAGGTATATTTACACTCACAAATACGAGATTCATCTGTCAGGGTCTAAACTCCAGCTGCCCATTTTAGGTCTCCATTTGAATGATTTAACGCGTAAGCTCCTCAGGCTTGAAATGACCAAAATTAGAACTCCTGACTCCTCTCCTTTTCCAGCCTCTGCCTTCCTCTTAGGTTAGGATCTCCTGGCAGCATGCAAAGCGATTGACTGCCCCCCTTGAGACACATTTTCTCTTGGTTTATAGAACTCCGTGCTTCCCCTTTTCCTCCTCTGCTTGCTCCTCTTCTCCCCCTTCTGTAAATGTAGGGGTCACCCAGGTCTCGTTCATTAGCCCTCTTAGCTAATCATATTTCCTCCAAGATGATCTTCAAGCCCACAGCTTTAACTGCCGTCTGTGCTCAGGTTGGTTCTTTTCCCGGCTGTCTGTGGCACACTCGGTGCGCCTGCTGTACAGGTAGGTAAGGAAGGAGCAGGACAGTCGTCGTGCTCCAAGGATGTGAGGCAGCTGGCACTCTCAGATGCTGGAGTGCATATTGGGCCAGTCGCTTTGGAAAATTGCTGTTGAATGTAATGTATACTTTATGACCAAGAAATTCTACTCTTAGATATACACCCAACAGAATCACATACATATCCCTATCAAAAGACATATGCTAAAATTCGTATATTCATAACAGCATTATTTGTAATACACCAATAGTGGAAACTACCCAAATTCCCATCAGTGGTAGAATGGATAAATACAATGTGTATATCCACACAATGGACATGAAGGAACCATGTGGATGGATCACTAACAATGTGTGAAAGAAACCAGGTGCAAAATAGTACATACCGTATGATTCTGTTATATAATAGACAAAACTTGGCAAATAAATCAGTGAGAAATCAGGCTGATGATTGTGAAGGGGGCGTGGAGTGGGGTATTGTGATGCGCAGGGGGCAGGAGTGAGCTTCTGGGGTGAGGGTAACGTTTCTTAATCTTGCTAACAGGGTGTGCAGTTTGTGAAAATGCATTGAGCTGTATGTACACTAGTAATAGGGGGCTTTTATGTATGTATCGTGTACTTCAATCTAAAAGTTTTTAAATACCTGTAAAAAAAATTGCCTTCGTGGATCTCATGTGGGATGAGACTAGTGACTCCAAAATTTTATCCCATACCTGAGCTCTAGACTCATGCCACTGCCTGCCAGATACCTCTGCCTGAATGTCGGATACGCATCTCAAAATGGAAATCTTGCTTCTCCCTTCTCGAACCTGTTATTTCCCCAGTCTCAGTACTGTCCACCCAGCCGCTTAGGCTTAAATCCTACAGGTGATCCTTGATTCCTCTTCCCCCTACCTTGCACTGCCGTTCAGTTACCAGGTCCTGTCGGCTCTTCCACTCCCCAAACACACCCACTTCTTGCCGGGTCTGGTCTTGACCACGTCATCTCTGTCGCAAACTTCTGCAGTAGCTTCGTGACTGGTCTCCTCACTTCTTCCCTTCTCATGACCTCGTCTCCACGTGCTAGTCTTAGTGATCTTTAAAACCAGATCTGCTCAACACCTTCCCGTTGCCTGACATCCACATTCCTTGCTGTGTCTACAAGGCCCGTCATGCCTTGATCCCTAACCCTTTCCATACTCGCCACCGAATTTTCTCCCCCGATCGTTATACCTCATTCCCGATGGCAGAATACTCTTGCTCCTGTGCAGCCTGCACACGGGCCCTTGAATCTCAAGAAGTTGTGTCACCATCATTGACTCCCTGTGACAACCTCTTCCCGCCTCCAGCACCCCATCTGAAGTTGCCCATGTCATTCTTATTTTCACCGTGGTTCATATTTGGCATTTTCTTGTTTGTTTTAGCGTGTGGCTTGCCCCATTTGAAGGTAAGATCATGAAAATGCAGCCCTTGCCCTTCTGGTTTACCACTGGATTCCCAGTACCTGGAACATTAGGCCCTCAGATATCTAATGAATGAGTATAATACAGTACAGAAAAAAGCACATTTAGTATGTATAGTATGATCCCAAAATATTTTTGTAGGAAAAAATAAGCATAGAGAAAAATCTGGAAGGACATATATCAAAATATTAACAGATGATCTCTGGTGGTGGAATTGGTGGTCATTAAAATTTTTGTCTGAGCCGGCCCTGATGGCGTAGTGGTTACAGTTTGGCACACTCCGCTTCTGCGGCCTGGGTTCGGTTCCTGGGGGCAGAATCACACCATTCATCTGTAGGCCGACACGCCGTGTTGGTGGCTCACATAGAAGAACTTAGAAGGACTTAGAACTGTGTACTGGGGCTTTAAAGATTTACATCTGAAGTAGCTTGGAGACATAGAGATGAGTTCTAGAAGATCTTCAAAGCTTGTGAGGGATATATAAAATTGCACCCTTTCCTATTATAACCCTGATGTCAATGAACATACCCAATGATTAGCTGTCAACTTATTTTAAGTTACCTTTGAACTTCAAAATTCTGGACACGTTTCATCTTAAAAAGGTGTTTGCAAACATGGATACATCATACTGCTCACATGACAACAGACCACACCTAGCTGTTTGGAAATGAGAACACCCTCTGAGATTGTGTGTAGGGGTTGGGGGGATAGGTTCAGGTATGTGGATTTTTCTGAGTAGAGAGCCTTTAGCTTTCATTAGATTCTCTAAGAAGGGTGGGTCCATGCCCTCCACCTTGCCAGATTTCTTACCATGTGACATCCCCTTTCCCAGAAGAAGCTCTTTGAGAAAAGACAATGGAGTTGTGGAAAAGCCCAGTGGCCAAAACAAACGATTTGTTGCCTAAAATCCATCCATTGAGGAAAGGCTACCCTTATTAAAATATGAAGGCCCTTTGAGGGAGAAGGACTGAGTATTAGGGCCATTATCAGTTACTTATTTATTAGAAAAATTTTTTTGCATTTGTTTTATTGAGGTAACATTGGTTTATAACACTATATAAATTTCAGGTATACATCATTATACTTCAATTTCTGTGTAGATTACATCATGTTCACCACCCAAAGACTAATTACAATCCATCACCACACACACGTGTCTCATCACCCCTTTCACCTTCCTCCCTCCCCCCTTCCCCTCTGGTAACCACTAGTCTAATCTCTGTATCTGTGTGTGTGTGTTTGTTGTTTTTGTCTTCCACTTATGAGTGAAATCATAAGGTATTTAGCTTTCTCTGTCTGACTTATTTCGCTTAGCGTAATACTCTCCCCCCCCCCCCCAAAGCCCCAGTAGATAGTTGTATGTCATAGCTGCACATCCTTCTAGTTGCTGTATGTGGGACTCGGCCTCAGGATGGACGGAGAAGTGGTGCCTCGGTGCGCGCCCGGGATCCGAACCCGGGCCACCAGCAACGGAGCGCGTGCACTCAACCACCAAGCCACGGGGCCGGCCCTACTTAGCGTAATACTCTGAAGGTCCATCCATGTTGTTGCAAATGGCACAGTTTCGTCTTTTATGGCTGGGTAGTATTCAATTGTGTATAGATGTATACATATACCATATCTTCTTTATTTATTCATCCATTGATAGGTACCAGGTTGTTTCCAAGTTTTGGCTATTGTGAATAATGCTGCAATGAACATAGGTGTGCAAATATGCTTTCACATTCATGTTTTCATGTTCTTCAATTACATACCCAGCAGTGAAATAGCTGGATCAAATGGTAGCTCTATTAATTTTTTAAGGAATCTCCATACTGTTTTCCATAGTGGCTGCACCAGTTTGCACTCCCACCAGCAGTGTATGAGAGTTCCCTTCTCTCCACATCCTCTCCAACACTTGTTATTTCTTGTCTTGTTATTTATAGCCGTTCTAATGGGCGTGAGGTGATATCTCATTGTAGTTTTGATTTGCATTTCCCTAATAATTAATGATGTTGAACATCTTTTCATGTGCCTGTTGGCCATCTGTATATCTTCTTTGGAAAAATGTCTCTTCAGATCCTCTGCCCATTTTTTAATTGGCTTGTTAGTTTTTTTGTTGTTGAGATGTATGAGTTCTTTATATATTTTGGAGATTAACCCCCTTATCAGATGTATGATTTGCAAATATCTTCTCCCAATTATTATGTTGTCTTTTCATTTTGTTGATGGTTTCCTTTGCTGTGCAGAAGCTTTTTAGTTTGATGGAGTCCCATTTTTTTTTTCCTATTCTTTCTCTTGCCTAAGGAGACATGGTATTCAAAAAGATGCTGCTAAGACCAATGTCAAAGAGCATACTGCTTATGTTTTCTTTTTTCTTTCTTTCTTTTTTTTTTTTTTTTGGTGAGGAAGATAAGCCCTGAGCTAACATCCATGCTAATCCTCCTCTTTTTGCTGAGGAAGACCGGCTCTGAGCTAACATCTATTGCCAATCCTCCTCCTTCCCCCCCCCCCCCGCCGCCAAAACCCCAGTAGATAGTTGTGTGTCATAGTTGCACATCCTTCTAGTTGCTGTATGTGGGATGCGGCCTCAGCATGGCCGGAGAAGCGGCGCATTGGTGCGCGCCCGGGATCTGAACCTGGGCCACCAGTAGTGGAGCGCGCGCACTTAATCACTAAGCTACAGGGCCGGCCCTGCTTATGTTTTCTTGTAGGAGTTTTATGGTTTCAGGTCTTACATTCTAGTCTTTAATCCATTTTGAGTTAATTTTTGTGTATGGTGTAAGATAATGGTCTATTGTCTTTTTTTTTCATGTGGCTGTCCCGTTTTCCCAGTACCACTTATTGAAGAGACTTTCAGGGCCATTATCAGTTATTAACCCCTCATTGCAAACTGCTGTATCTCATCCTTCCACAAACACTGCACTTGGGATCTTTTCAACACCAGCAAGGAGAGGACTCTTGAGAAGTAGAGGTCCAGAGGAGACAGCCTGAGGCCTCAGCAAGTGAGACAGCTGTGACAGAACATGCCAGCTGCTGCATGTTCTAACACATAACTGAAACAACAGTCTCTCTCAGGAAACGATACTTAATACAGTGGAAGTTCCTATTGTGCTGTGACCCATTAATATTTTAACCCTCTGATGAGCTCAACCTTCAGATTAAAACGCTGCTCTAGATAAATGATCCTGCATAGCTGCAGTAGTGTGGAGTAAGAATTACTGCTCAGTGAGGAGGTATAGAGAGGCGAGACAGTACAATGTGGGTGAGGCAAATAACCGGGGTCATCTTGGCCCTGACCCTTACCAGCTGTGTGACCTTGAGCAACTTAACCTCCCTGTGCCTGTTTTCCTCATGTATAAATTAAAGGTAATGGGCATTAAGTTGCACAGTGAAGAAGCAGCACTTAGTGCCTCATAGAGGAAGCATTTAATGTGGTCTTAAGGAATGAGAGGAGTGGTTTAAAGCCCCTTTCCCAATCCACCCCTTTTTTTAATTCAGAAGACCTGTCTAAAATGAAGCCGAGAGTCCAAGCACCGTGAAAGTGGAGCTTCACAGGGTGAACACGCCGGTTGGGGCCTCGGCTCCACAGAAAACATGTGGCTGGCACAGGGTCAGCGTGAAGCCTCCGTTTCAGTTCTGTCTGCCTGCTCTGGGCGGTCACCACCACAAGAGGTCACAGTGAATTCCACAGTAGATTGGGACCCACCTCATCTTACTATTTAATAGGGATATTTTAAAACACAAGATTAAATTCCTGTGCTTATAAGGCAGAGAAGCAGTTCATGGGCACCATCCAGTCTGTAATCATGTCCTCTTTGGTGCAAACTGCGATTTAAATTAGTCACCAGTGCTTGACACATTGGGATGGTTTACCTGAAACTCCCGATTTCCCACAAATGGCCAGGTAGGCCGGCATTCCTGCCTGGCCACACCTGGCTGAAGCAGAACAGCGCAGGACTGCCGAGCGCCCGTGGCTGGGCTGGGTGCTCCCGTCTGCCCAGCGCCTGCCACCTCTGGTTTCCCCACACGGAGCCTGAGTGCTGGCTCCTCTCGCAGTGGAGAATCGTGCCCACTCCCCTCCTGTCCTGGCTGCCTGGCCCCTGCTCTGAGGGACCTGCACGTGGCAATGCCTCGTGCTGATTCCTGCTCTGAGGTCAGCCGTGCTTCAGCTGATTAAACACAGGCGTCTCTGCTGCTCCCCTCCCTGCTGCTCCTCCGCTGCTCGTCTTGCAGACTTCTGCTCCCTGTTCGTTCCCAGATGCTACTGATCCCAGCCGCTTCTAGTTCCTGCCTTATCTCACTCCGGAACTTATTGCCTGGTTCTGGCAACTTGCCTGCTCTTAGTTAACTGCCTTGCTTCCTCTCTTTTCACCTTGCTGAATCCTAAATGCACCCTATCTTTCTAGCCGTTGACTGTGTTCCTGAAAAGATCTCAAAAAGCCCATCTTTAACTATAGAAGCAAGTATTTGTTGACTGAATGAGGGAGACTTGGTATCCAGTTTCCATTTATAACTTTCTAACCATCATTCATATTTAGTTCTATGGTTCTGTAAATGGACCAGCCTTGTCTGTCTGTTTCACTACCACTCTCAAGACCCAAATTGTACATTGTTCCAAGCAATGTATTAGCTTTTGAATTTATGCCTTGATTTCATCTTTAACTTCAGTTTTTCCAGGCTATTCTTAAAATTAAAGCTAAGTCTTGCTCTTCTAACATCAGGCCCCTTCTAACATTCTCCTCCAATTTTCCATCTTCTAACCACAACTCAAATTGCCACTTCATCCTTTACTGTTAATTCACTTATCACTACATTCAGATTCAGTTTCCTTCAGGAATTTTCAATTGTCATTTTAATTTTTTAATCAGTATCTCTTCCCCAAAAAGCTAATTTTCTTTGAAAGAAATGTCTTCTATCCCAGGTTCTTTGTAATATTGAGGTTACTCCTGCATGGGAAACACTCTTTGTACCTCTACCTAAAGACTTCCTGTCATCCAGGTTGATTCTGGGCTGTGTTGCAACACCATAAACTAAAAGGTAAGGAAGGAGACGGCGCTGAGTGACTTCACCCAAAACAGCAAAACAAGCTGCTTCTGAGTAAACTTTATGTCTTCTAAATGTAAAAATTGTGGGAACTGTGTGTTTTTAAATTTCCAGTGCCAAAAGGTAATTATGTAACAACTATCATGGTAATATCCTGAAACAAAGGTTTTCACTATCATTAGAATAAATTTGTGACTTGAAATTTGAACAATTTGAAAATTGCTTAATATACTGTTAGGACTCTTATGATGATAAAAACCTAAGCTAGACTAAAACAATGATTCAGAAAATTTTAAATATCTTTGTTTTTCTTAAAATGGACAGCGTATGACTAGCATAGAAATAATGAACCTGGGCCGGCCCCATGGCATAGCGGTTAAGTGCGTGAGCTGTGCTGCTGGCGGCCCGGGTTTGGATCCCAGGCACGCACCAATGCACCGCTTGTCAGGCCATACTGTGGCAGCATCCCATATAAAGTGGAGGACGGTGGCCATGGATGTTGGCCCAGGGCCAGTCTTCCTCAGCAAAAAAAAGAGGAGGATAGGCATGAATGTTAGCTCAGGGCTGATCTTCCTCACACACACACAAAAGAAATAATGAACCTTTAGTTTTTGAGTGGAAATGTATCATTAGATTTTTTATATATTTTCATATTTTTCTTAGAAGACTATGCAGAAAATATTTTTCCTATAAAACTTTGTAAAGTATACCATCATGTTTATTATAACTTAATATCAAAATTTCATAAAATACAAATTTAAGCAGAACATTCTAAAGTTTACCATAATTTTATTGTAACTTAATATCAAAATTACATAAAATATAAAATTAAACAGAAAATTGGTGAATTTTGCTTCTTCAGATGGTCTTTAAGAATCTCAGAAACCTTGAAGTTTGCTGAAAATAGAAAATATTCATAAAATTAAATAGTTTAGAGACCTGTTATTGTCCATTTCTTAATATTTAGTTTTAGTTAATTTTAAAAACAGGTGAATACTTGCATTGTTTCAAATTCAAAAGGGGACACAGTGAAAAATAAGTCAGTCTCACAGTCTACTTCTGCTCCCCAGAAGCAACTATACATCCTTATAGACAGCCTAATCATACATGAGCCTGTGTGTACGTGGGGATATGCTTTAAACACACACACAAGTGGCAGAGTACTGTGAACACTATTCTACACCTTTTTTCAATTAGTAATACATTATATTTATCTATAATTTTTAAAACTAATCCCTTCCTTTATGGCTTTGACATTTAAATAAATTAGAAAAGTTCTGAATAAGTATACACATTTAAATGGATATACACTTAAACTGTTTTGCTATTACAAAAACTACAGTAAAAACAGCTGTACCTACTTCTGTGCACAAGCTAAGTGTACCTGTCGGATAAATTCCTAGAAATGGAATTGCTGGTATATGCAGTTAGGTCCTAAGAAACCTTGTCAAATTCCCCTCCATAAAGGTTTTTACCATTTCTTATTCTGACCAACTATGTGTGAGAATGGGTATTTCTCCCCTACGTCACCATATTGTGTTTTTTAAATAAAACAACTGTATTTGAGAGTACACGTTCAAACAGGATTGACCTTATCTACTTTGACTATGTTTCTGTGATTAACTCTGCAATATGATTTCACTGTATCTTGAAAATTTTTTCTCAAAAATAAACATACATCAACTTGTTTGATCCAGCACTGAAAAAATTCCTCAAATAATCAGTACTAAATTATAGCCTGGAAATTATGTCAGGCTTTTCAGCACCCGAGTCCACAGAGGATGAAGGGACCAACCATCTCAACAGTGAGCATCAGCTGGAAGCTCAGGAGGGACAGGCACAGGTGGCCTCGCAGGCGGTGTGCTGAGACGCTCACAGACAGCTGCATACAGTGCCCGGAACACACACCACCTCTGCCTGGCAGGCAGGGAGCATTACAAGAACTGGACCTGGTGTGTGTGCCACCAAAATTAATAAAGCAGGTAACTTCCTCCTGTGGTTGATTTATTTATAGCCCAACTCCTTAAGAAAAAGAAGATAAAATGTTTGCAGAGATAGATGGAATAAAAACATAGAAGTAGGTACATGAGGAAATTCAGGTAAGGGGACAGTTAGGGTCAGAAAAGATGGAGCCAAGGCTGCGCCCCACACTTACGCTGGTGATGCCCCTGCAGCTGTGCAGGTGGGTTGTGCTTCCTGCAGCTCAGGCAAGGGGAGTCTATCAGATTTACAGTCTCCCCAAGATAAACAGGTGTCTGGGACGGAAACAGACCTGTTCAGAGTTCCCAGTACTGGTTTCATAGCAGAATGTTTTATGCCAAATCTCAATTCGGTAAAAGTCAATCTAAAGGTGGACAAAATACGTGCCAGGCAGATGGCCTCAGAGGCGACTTAGTCCTGGGGTCACAAAATCAAATGCTCTCGGGCATCCAGGTGTGGACAACATGAGCGAGGAGACTGTAGAAGAGCGCGTGCCCTTACCTATAGGCGGCCCACCAATTTTTTTTTAGGGTTCACTGTGGGCTAGGTGAAGTCAAACACACTAGGCTTATGCAATAGGGGCTAGAATATCTGCGACCTTTAAGAGAGTATCTGTCTGGTTATATTGCTGAAACTAAGCAGTGCCTGGAACACAGTATGAATCAAATACGCGTCAAATGAGTGAATCCAAGAATAAAATTTAGAATATCTCATGAAGTGAATGGACTTTAATCCTCTATGAGTACTGAGCAGCAAAAAGAATGCATAAATTCTTTTCCAAGAAATATATAAGAAACTGTTAGTCAAAGTTTCAAGGTTGGGAAGCAGAGGTATTTTTCCTTTTCAATTTTATACTTTTAAGCATTGTTTGAAATTTTTATCATATGTTCATTTTTATTTGAATAAATATGTTAATTACCAAAAGACAACTGAGCTGGGTTCAAGATTATATTCTCTGACAAGAACCTAGAGGGCAGTTATCTGGTTACTTGTTCTTAACCGAAGGTGGGAGCTTTTTCAAAATACAATTAACTGAGAAATTGCATGTTAGGATGCCCGAATCCAAGGGAAACAGTGTTGAAAACGCCTATTCCTGGGCCCTACAACTAGAGAGTTATTGACCAGTCTGGGGTGGGGTCCTGGAACTAGACATGCTGGAGGACATGGATGCAGGTGATCTATAGATCACTCTGAGAACCACTACCCACCAGGTGCTGCTTTCTCTTTTCCCCCATAAACTCCCTCTAACCCCAGCCCCTCACCACCAGCACACTCACACCCAGCACCCCACCACTTCTTGCTGCCAATTTAAGGCAGATTACCTAGGCTTTGAGAATCAACCATGCGGAGGGCAGGGCTGACCTCTCGGGACGGTGAGAGCATCACCAGGAGTCAGCCTGTAGAACCAGCCCCCTCCACAGCTGGACCAAGATCTGCCTCAGGAAACAGTTCTCGATCTGCTTCATTCACAAACGTGCCATCAAGTACACGATTCTATGTCACACAGCATGACCACAGTAAGTTCAGCCAGAACATTTCCAGTGGGCTACTGTAGACATTTTCAAAGAAACACACCTACAAAACATCTGCTTTTTAGCAATGTAACCAGGAGACAGCTCCTTCTGCTGTTGCTGTGGGCACACTTACCTGTCTTCTATGGTCTTACTGGAAGGATAAAAAACTTTGAATGAAAATCCACTTCTTGGAAAAGAGCCCTTTGGGGAGAAAAATGCCTGTAAGTGAATACTCAACTGGTATAAAAGAATTCTTATTTTTTAAATCAAATTCCTTGGCATGACTTAAGTTACAAGATGTGACTACAAAGTAATGAGGCAGATTTCTGCGTGATATTTATAGAGAGAAGGTATTACTATGACCCACCTGAAGCAAAAGTCTTTCAAGCTGGCTGACAGTCTTATGCTAACAGGTGTGACTGGAAATGCTCAGGGGAGGTGCTACTTAGTAAAGAAATAGACAGCACTGTGTGATGCTCAATACATTTGAAAGCCACTCAAACATGTTCAAGAAATCTTTCCTGGCCCTCTCGCCAGTGAAAATCTGAGTTTACTGCCCCTCTCCTGTGCCCGTAAAGCAGCTGAGCAGTAATCACGTACAGTTGTCTGTCCGTTCCTAAAGCCTAAAGGCAGTGAGCAGGGACCGTCTTTTCTGGCCCATCACAGGCACTCATCAATGTGAGGAAGTATCAAGAAGGGATGAAGCAATGTCAAAAGCAAGTTTGGGCTCGCCCAAAAGGTAAAAAAGATGCAATGATGGTGTAGAAGGTGGTTGTTTACTCACCTATAGGATGAAAAGTGGAAAAATCCAGAAATAAAGTGTTTTCAAATAGAATATTAACTATGAGAATGCCCAAAGAGTTCAATTTAAATAAGGAAATAGCCTCACTGTGAAAGATTATTGGAATGTGAAGAAAGATTCTACAAAAATCAGGCCACAAATTTCAAACAATGAAACCAAATCTGTTGACTACGCTCATCCTTAGAGCAGCGGTTCTCAATAAGAGACAAATTTTGTCCCCTAGGGGACATTTGGCAAATATCTGGAGACATTTCCCATTGTCACAACTGGGTACTGCTCCTGGCATCTGGTGGGTAGAGGCCAGGAGTTCTGCTCAACATGCTACGAGGCACAGGACAGTGCCCACAACACCTAACTATCTGGTCCAAAGTGTCAATACTTCTGTGGCTGAGAAACCCTGTCTTAGAGGAAGCTGGACAAAGTGAATGTGTGTTTGAGGAAAGCAGTAACCAGTAGTAAAGCATGATGTTTCTAGAAATGACCTAGATGAAACAAAAAAGTATTCAAGTCTAAAATTCACAAGACTTGACGAAGCATACAGATTAAAAATCACTAGTGAAGATATTTGTTTGACATAAACAACGTTTATGCACATTTATTCCCCAAGTTCAAAAAGTCAATCATACTTCTGTAGAAATTCAGAAGCAACTTCAGGATTCTGAAGCAATCTCAAGGTTCTGCATAAAAATGAAATAATAAAATGTATCCCAATAAGAATTTCCACACTCATCAGGCTTAGATTTTTGGGACTTGGGCAATTTCGAAAAACCAAAATCATCCTCAAAAGACAAGTGCCATTAATATACTTAAGGAGAATGGGATACAGGCTCTGAAAGCAATTTCCAGAAAGGAATCCCAAGGTACGCTACTCTGAAGGGGAAAATACTCATTTGGATTTATAAGTTTTGCTGCATTTGTTTTTTAGAAAAAGTCACATTACTTTATAGTCACACAATATATTGAAAGTTTAAAAATTTTCTGTGTGTTGGGCCGGCCCCGTGGCTTAGCGGTTAAGTGCGCACGCTCCACCACTGGCAGCCAGGGTTTGGATCCCGGGCGCACACCAACACACCACTTCTCCGGCCATGCTGAGGTGGCATTCCACACACAGCAACTAGAAGGATGTGCAACTATGACATAAAACTACTGAGGCTTCAGGGAAAAAAGGAGGAGGATTGGCAATAGATGTTAGCTCAGAGCCAGTCTTCCTCAGCAAACAGAGGAGGATTAGCATGGATGTTAGCTCAGGGCTGATCTTCCTCAAGAAAAGAAAAAAAAAATTCTGTGTATACCAAATTAATTCAGTGTTTCATTAATAGTATATTTTTACTCCAACAGTAATTTATTAAAGCTGTATCTTAAATTTAAAGAAATAACCCTCTCCTCTTGACAAACTATGACTGCGTAACGTTAACTGCATTCTTACAGGGTTCACGCAGAGGCATTCGGTGTTGGTCAAGGTGAAAGGGTCGTATTTGTCCGCGATGACAAGCAGATCAGGCACAGGGTACACTCTCAGGGCGTAGTCGTATGCCCAGTAGACCGGGCACACGTAGAGCGGGAGAGGAGTCAGGTGTCCCTGGGACAAGATGGTCTTTACAAACTACAAAAGGGTGATACAAAACAAACTTCAGTTCTTTTGTGAACGTTAAGATAGCTAACAAATAATTGCTAATTAAACATTAATTACCAAAAAGACTTAGAAAATTTGAGAAACAATTGGGAAAACTGAATCACAGAGCTTTGGGAAACACTGATATAAAATGAAATGAACTATCCTGTATTTTAGGAGAAATCTATGAGTTTTCATTTAATACCATATACCATAAAAGCTATTCCCCCAAATAAGTCATATTGGAGCCACTGTACTTATAGCTGTATAATAAGCTCATTTACTAATTCTGTTCATCTAAAAGTAATTCCACAGCTTGAGTAATGCCAAGAATAGATATTTAGCCAGCATACACTTTAAATATTATAAATACTAAAAATACTCTCTATGACCTACTTCCATACATCATAAGTGGGGGTACATGAAACCAGGGATTTACAACTGTATGTCAGGGAATCTTAGAGCTACAAGATAAACACTACACCTCCTACTGATGTGGACATACCATATGAAATATTTAATAAACATCATAAACATGAACATTTTATTAAAATATATATATATTTTTTGAAGTACAACATGATTCATGAGTTCTAAAGGCAAAACAAGAAGCTCCAAAGAAATTTCCTGCTCATTCTGGGCTTTCCTCTGCCCATTCGGGGATACTTCACTAAGAAAGTTGAGACACACTGACTTAGTAACAAAAATTAGCTTACTGGCAAGAGTATGTTCAAATTATTTTGAACTATAAATAGACATAACAAAAGGGCAAATTATTAAGTGGCTTAACAAAATTTTATATAATGCAACATGTACGACACTTTATAAAGAAGACTTAAACTTACATGGTTAGGAATATCCAAATTGTTACTAGGAAAACGGACACAGTTTCTGCACATTTTATTCACTAAGTCTTCACGAAAGACAATAATTTCTTGTGTACAATACTGAATTCTGAAATGAAAACGCTAGTTGAATCTGACTTCCACAGGACAAAATATGAGAGAATTTTAAAGGCAAAATGTTTTATAATACAAAGCCATCCCACTTCCCATTGTTCACTACAGCAAAAATGCAACCAGAATTTACCTATTCATCCATTTATTTGACAGTTATTTACTGAGCTATTTTTTTTTTTTTCTGAGGAAGACTGGCCCTGAGCTAACATCTGTTGCCAATCTTCCTCTTTTGTTTTCTTTTTTCTCCCCAAGGCACCAGCACATAGTTGCATATCCCAGCTGCAGGTCCTTCCAGTTCCTGCATGTGGGACGCTGCCCCAGTGTGGCCTGATGAGCAGCGAGTAGGTCCGCGCCCAGGATCCTAACCAGCGAACCCTGGGCCACCAAAGTAGAACATGTGAACCCAACCGCTACGCCACCCGGCTGGCCCTACTGAGCTCTTAGTATGTGTGTGTCCTGCATTATTCTAGGGATGAATGAACAGCACAAAAGACACCAGCCTCCATGCCGTTTACATTCTAATGGGGGTAGGCGGGCAGAGAAAGTAAACAATAAACAAGTTAGGTATACAGTATGTTGGAGGATGATTTAGTGTGTGGGAAAAAGGCTACCAGGATCATTTGTGGGAAGAGAAGGTCTAGAAGGCTGGAGAATTAAACAGGATGCTCAGAACAGGTCGGGCTCATAAAGAAGCTTGGTTTGAGCACGGACTTGAAGGAGGTGAGAGAGTCAGTCTAGCAGACAGGCAGAGGGAGGACACTGCAGGCAGAGGGACCAGGTAGAGCAGAGGCCCTAAGATGAAGCATGCCTGGTACCTCTGAGGAACAGGAGGCCAGAGTGGCTGGAATAAATGAGGAGAGGAAATTAGAGATGGAATTGGGCCAGATCATGCAGGGCCCTGACCACCACTGCAAGGATATGCTGTTCCTGAATCACCTGAAGGGCCCCACCTGTCAGGATCATAAAGGATGTGATAAACCTTAGGCTGTAAAGGACCACTCTGACACTATGTGAAAAACAGACTAGGGGGAGGGCGGGGTAGAAACTAAAGACCAACTCGGAGGCTGCAACAGCAATCTGGGCTGCACAAGATAGTAGAAAGGTAGAGTGTAGAGAGGTGGCCAGATTCTGGATATATTTTGAAGTTTTCCTTCAAATTTTTGAAGGACTCCCTGAAAAACCACATGTGAGGAGATACCCCAAGGTTTTTGGCCTGAATGACCAGAAAGATAAAGGTGCCATAAACTAAGGTGGGGACGGCTACAGGACAGGCTGGGGCTGACAGCAGGGAGGAAGACGGGAAGACCAGAGGTTCTGACTGACGTTGTCATTAGACACCCAAGGGAGATGAAGAGGTTACTGGATGCGTGAGTCTGGAGTCTGAGAGGAAGGTCCGAGCTGGGGACACAGATGGGGAGCTGTCAATACATAGATGGTACTGACAGCCATGGACTTGATAAGGTCACGGAAGGGGTGAATGTAGGCCGAAAAGAGAGAACCACGGAGTGAGGGCATCCCCTCTGTCAGAGCCTGTGACCACAGCGAGCAGCGCACACAGTAAACGTGTCATCTTTCCATTTATCTTCCTATAATTCTCCTTAAAGGGTGTGTAATGAGAATATCTATTTTTAAATCTCCACCCATTATTCAAGCTTCTAAATTCATTATTAGTGAATTATTTAAATAGAGGCAAAATATTTTCAAAGTTTTGAGAAAACTAAAATAAATAGAATTTTTTTATATTTATCCCATAGCAGTCAAAATTCAGAGACAAATTTTAAGAAGCAAGCTAAATTTTTTTTTTAGAGGAAGATTGGCCCTGTGCTAACATCTGTTGCCAATCTTCTTCTTTTTTTCCTTTTCCTCCCCAAAGCCCCAGTACATAGTTGTATATCATAGTTGTAGAGTTGTAGCTCTTCTATGTGGGACGCCGCCTCAGCGTGGCTTAATGAGTGGTGAGTAGATCTGCGCCCAGGATTCAAACCGGTGAACCCCGGGGCCGCTGAAGCAGAGCACACGAACCCACCCAACAGCTACGCCACTGGACCAGCCCCTAAATTTTTTGTTTTTTTTGCTGAGGAAGATTCTCCCTGAGCTAACATCTGTGTCAGTCTTCCTCTATTTTGTATGTGGGTTGCTGCCACAGCATGGCTGATGAGTGTTGTAGGTCTGCACCTGGGAACTGAATCCGGGCTGCTGAAGTGGAGCACACTGAAATTAACCACTAGGCCACAGGGCCAGCCCCAAGAATTAAGTTAATTTTTAAATGAAAGGAAACGAAATGTAACACAAAATTCTAATATTTACCTGCAAGGATTAGTAGTAAAAACTGAAAATGGTACTCTTTGTCTGAATTCACTGGTGATGCTTTCAGCAAGTGGTGGCCTAGAAAAACAACTTATGTGATACCATGTATATTTTTAAATTTTACAGAATTTTCCTTACTGTTACAAAAATCTGAATAAAGCTTACCTTGGTAAGATGGAACCAAATCCAGGATCCTCTGGACCAGGTACAAACACAAAACGACTACTGTAGCAAAATTCAACATAAGTCATTTAAAATATATATTATTGCAACACCATCCAATAATCTAAAAACAAGTCATTGCCTTTAATTAAATAATGAATTTAAAAAAATTTTTGTTTCATGCGTTTTAATAAATGAACTACTAAAAGTCCCCAGACCAACACTGACGAGCAGGCGTTTCTGAAATGCTGGAAACGTTCTATATCTGTACTGTCCAATTACTGAGTACGTGGACTGTGGCTAGCGCAACTGAATTTTAAATTTTATTTAACTTGAAGTGTAAAGAGACACCTGTAGCCTGCGACTATCACACTGAAGAGTACAGCTCTAGACACCTGAGTAACGTCACCAAGGAATTCAAAATATGGTTGAAGTTATCACTCTTCCTTTTGATACTTTTCACGATAAATCTCTAGTGCAGTGTAACGTACATTATCGTGATGTGAGGAGAATTTTCTCTCTTAGCTATACTAATTTTCTTAACTTTTTCTTCCATTCATCTCTTAATAATCACTGATTTCAAACTTAGAATTCATTTTTTGTTTTTTTTAAACAAAACTGTTTAAATAAAAAATATAACAGTAGAAATCATTACCTTTGGTGAATATTTGGATATTCACATATTATGTCTGCCAAAGTTTTAAGGGAATCTAAAATTTTAAAGGGATATTAAATTTAATTTGCATATAATGCACATAAAAATCAAATTGTCTTTGATTAGATACAACCCGACATCTTTGGAATGAAATTAAAATATTATAGATCATTTCTTATCAATTTAGTTTATTTTAACGTAGTTACACTTATTCAATAGATCCTCAATACCTTTCAAAGCTTGAACTTGATTTTTTCCATACGGTGCGGATGAGAAATTACCACACAGAATAAAGCAGGTTGGAGGCGCTGGTGAATAACCTAAAAATAAGGGAATAAATGAACATCACTTTTTCTAGTCTAGAAATCAGGTTAAAAACCCTTTAACCACGGGGTTTTACTAATAAAAACTTACTTTTTTTTTTTTTGGTGAGGAAGATTGGCCCTGAGCTAACATCTGTGCCCATCTTCCTCTATTTTGTATGTGGGATGCCACCACAGCATGGCTTGACGAGTGGTGTGTAGGTCCACGCCTGGGATTCAAACCTGTGAACCCTGGGCCACCAAAGTGGAGCACATGAACTTAACCACTAGGCCACTGGGCCAGCTCCCACAACTTACTATTTTAATAATAGCTCATTTTATTAACAACTTACTATTTAAAAATAGTAGTAGTAATAGTGCCATTTACTGAGGACTTAACATGCCAGGCCCTGTGATGGCTTGATTAATCCTCACAATGTCCCCACAAGCTCAGAGACTGAGTAACCTCCCAAGGCATCAGGCTGCAGCTTACACCCAGTTCTGTCAGACCCCAAAGCCAACGCTCTTACCCACTCTCAGACTACACTTAGGACTGATTCTTATTTATCATGACATATACACACACATACAGGTATTTTTCAAATGTAAAAATTTAAGTCTTTAAGATAAACTCATTTACAGGCCGGCCCGGTGGCGCAAGCAGTTAAGTGTCCACGCTCCACTGCGGCGGCCCAGGGTTCACCGGTTCAGATCCCGGGCGTGCACCGACACACTGCTTGGCAAGACTTGCTGTGGCGGCGTCCCATGTGGAGTGGAGGAAAATGGGCATGGATGTTAGCCCAGGGCCAGTCTTCCTCAGCAAAGAAAGAGGAGGATTGGCAGATGTTAGCACAGGGCTGATCTTCCTCACAAAAAAAAAAAAAAAAAAAGATAAACTCATTTAAAATATTTTTTAAAAATAGACTACTCAGAAAGACACATTTTTAAAGAATTTAGTTTTAAGACATGACCCCTCATAAGAGTTCAAAAAAGAAAAAAAAAAAAGATAAACTCATTTAAAATATTTTTTAAAAATAGACTACTCAGAAAGACACATTTTTAAAGAATTTAGTTTTAAGACATGACCCGTCATAAGAGTTCAAAAAAGAACAGAAAAAAGTGACAGCTACCAGAAAACATGGTGTGCAGCTTTTCCAACACTTCTACTTGGTCCAACCAGACATCAGACAGAAACACAAACATGGCGTCTTTATTCTCATCTTCTAGTTGCTTCAGTTTTGCAGAAGTCTTCACAGATGTGTTAGAAGGTCCTCCAAAAAAATTAATATTTCCATAGTATGCCCTAGGGAATTACAACATAATTATTATCTTCTAGCCTACATTCTGTTGGAGATATTCTTCTAATAATTTTACAAATTTAGCTTCTTCCTATCTGATGGGGTTACTTTCCCATCAATGTAAACAGTACCATGAAAACATACTATTTGTAGCACTTAAAGAGCAAACAAATTTCTTTAAATATTCTCAAAGGAGAAAGGAAGCAATACAGAAGCAGTAAAGAAAATACTTAAGTACAGGCTATATCTGTGCCTTTTAAAACTGACTAAAGCAAATATTAAACTAAATCATAATTTTCTATGTAGTTGAAAGTAGGAGAAATGGGTACTCAATTTGAACAATACCTAGTAAAAGTGCTCAAAAAAAGTGCTAAGCCATTTGACCAAACAATTCCACTTGTAGAAATTTGTTCTAAGGAATTACAATGTCCACAAAGACTGACCTACATCCCAGAATTGTGAAAATCTGGAGGGAAGCTTAGAGCTTGTCAGGAAAGTGTCAGCAGGAAACAGGGGTCTTCCACAGACCCGGCCTCCCTTCACTGGCTGCCATCCTGCAGTTTCCAGCTTAACGGTTACCAATCCAGAGAAGCATCCCGAGGATCCCAAAAGAGGTGCGATTTCCCATCAGACACTCTTGTAGGACCTGAAGTTCTCCTTTGTGGAACTTAAGAAATCTGTAATCAGCTCATTATTCGGGTGCTGGTTTCATGTCTATCCCCCCCCACCCCTCAACACCTAGCACAGAGCCCGGGGCAATACAGCATGCGCTCAAAACTATTTGCTGAATGTCACAAATCATGTCATAAAACAATATTTCATGGTAATGAAAAATGTTGACTGCATATTTCTAAAAGAAGAAGGTTACAAAGCAATGTGTGTCCATTTTTAGCGTCAAAAAAATGATACAGACCTATGTATCCAGGCACGAAAAGAAACTCTGTGTACGTGTGTATTTATCTTGTTATTTGCTGCAGTCGTGTTTTATAAAGTCACTGCAAACACTGCATTAGGGAATGCTGAACCCTCGCTCCTAAGGAAAATATGTACGTATATACTTAGATAGATATAATCTTAAACCCTAAAAAACCTCATCTTGGCAGAGTCTATGTTCTTTATTTTACAAAAGAGAAATCGAGCTCCAGGGTCAGAAGGGTTAAGCGACCTGGCTGAGGGCGCCCCACCACCACGTGCCAGCGCTGGGTTTCAAATCCCGTCCACACCCGAGAGGCCGCACTGCGCGCCCCTGCCCACTCCGCCCTCCGGCCGGCTCTGCAGGAGGCCGAACCAGGGCAGCGCCTCCCGGCCCGGCTCCGCTCGTTCTGCGCATGTGTGCGAATGGCCGCTACAGCCCCACGAGCGCTGATTCTACGGTTACACACACGTTTTCACGAGAATCTGTGGATAATGAGGATCTGCTATATATATAATGTGTATATATAATGTAAACTATATATAGAGAATGTTAATATGTGTAATATATATACTAACAGTTTTTCTCTATGTTTGGTGGAATTATAGGTACTTCTTTCCTTTTTTGTGCCTTTATGTATTTTCTAAATTTTTTAGCAATCATATGCTACTTGCATAAAATGAAAAAACATTTTTTTAAGTGACTCAACTGCTTTTCCAATGCAGCATAATGGCTGGAGTCAGAAATCTTGGGATCAAAACACATTTTTGCTACTAACACGTTTGTGACTTTGGACAAGCTACCCAACCCCTCTTAACCCAAGGGTCCTCAAATGGGGCACGGCTGGATTCACACCTACTGCAAGGGTTAGAAGGACTGAAGGAGAGAATGTACAGAAAGCCCTCAGGGACCATGAACTCCCAGATGTGGTACTTGTCACTGGTGCCACCAACTGGACTGGGCATTTTCAAAGGTGTGGCCTCTCGGTTGTAACCTTGCAGTTATCAGAGAATGCAGTAAGCTGATACAATTGTACAACAATTTCAATTAAGTATATACCCACACATAAACCAGAGCATCACACAAAGAATACCTATTCAGCTGAATCTTGAGAAAGTAAAGCTCAAAAAAGCCTTATTAACATGTTCCATCCTTGGTTCATAAAATACAAGGTGCAAAGACAGGAGTGAGAGGAAAGGCTGACAGTACCTATTTTCCTAAGCTTTCAATCTGAAAAGAAAGAAATATTCTAGGAATTCTAGGAACTCGAACAACACGTTGGGCTCAGAAAACACAAATCACATGCACTGTACCAGTGAAAGACTTAGCAAGACAGCAGTGAAGTCCCGGCAAACCTGCATCCTAAAAAAATGATAAACTATGCCATAGTGGGAAGGCATTATTAGGTCAGTGTAAATTCTTTTGGGGCGGGACCATGTTATAGACCTCTTTGTACTTATTTGTATCCCTAAAACAGTATTTTACATATACAAAGTACTCAATAAAATATCTGTTGTTGAATCCAATGACTACCACCAGACTACAGCCCTCTGAATTTTATTTTGAAGGTTTTTTTCCAGGAAGATTGGCCCTGTGCTAACATCTGTTGCCAATCTTTCCTCCTTTTTTTCCTTTTTTCTCTCCAAAGCCCCAGTACATAGTTGTGTATCATAGTTGTAGAGATGTAGCTCTTCTATATTGGACACCACATCAGCATGGCTTCCTGAGTAGTGAGTAGGTCCGCACCCAGGATCCGAATCTGTGAACCCCGGGCCGCCGAAGCAGAATGCGCGAACTTAACCACTATGCCACCAGGCCAGCCCCTTGAAGGTATTTTAAGAGAAAAGTAATTTATAACCCTAACAGGAATAAAATGATTATTTTATTTTAATGTACTTTATGACACCTCATACCAGTCCTTTGGTGTACTAAACACACACACAACAGTTGAATTTAGAGAAAATGGCATGATTTAAAGGGAAAATTATTTGAGACATTACAATGATGATCTCTTGGCTAAACTGAAACGAATGGTAATGCTCATGACCAGCCGCTTGATTATACCTCTCATTCCAAAGCAGTAATTTTGAAGCTTGGATGATACTAAAATACCAAGACAATAGCAATTTTGCTTTAAATATATTCCAAAGAAAACCCACCATGTGGTAACAAGCCACAAACTAGCACTAAAAGCACCCAAGAGAGAGCTGGCTGACAAGGGCGTGTGTTCTCCTAGGTGTGACTTGCACTCTCCCTAGGTTACTTCAGCAGGAAGATGAGCTGCCTGCGGGGACACCCAGCCAGCAAGCGTGGCCCTTGCCCCCTGAATTTGCACAGGTACACTAGGACTCAAATCTTAACCCTTACACTTCTTCTTGAAATCTTCACTGTCATGACAGACTCTCAAGATGAGAAAGCAACTTTAAGTCCCCAGAGCCAGCAGACTCGAGTGCTTCCAGGCTCCAGGAAGGTGACACCAGCTCTCCCAGCAGCAGCCGCCAAGGCTGACTGGGTAGGGGCTGGCTTACACCATGCCCTGCCCCAGGTGGGCAGTCGCTGCAGTGGAGCTGTAGCCAGGTGAGCATGCAGGCACCATGCTGCCAGATCTGATGTTCAAGAGAACTCAGAAATCTAGACTTCTACGAGAAGTCTCATTTTTAAACATTGGCAACTAATTCAAAATGTGTTTTAACACCTCAAAGGAGGAAAAAGAAAAGAAAGGTCTGTAGACTACATTCAAGCCACAGGCCACCAGCTACAACTTTTACACCATCATTCAGCCTCTGCTCCAATACCTCGAGTGACAGGGAACTCACTCCTCTCAGAGAAGGCCCTTTTGGAAACGCTCTAATATTATGATGCTTTCGCTTATTTTAAAGAGCTATATAATCTGCCTCTTGTAACTTTTACTCATTAGTAGAATAAAAAAATAAGAACTTTATATTAACACGGGAATTACATTCTTCTAAGCGTTTTCCGATCTCCTATCTCAGCTGAACTTCTCATCAACTCTATAGATAAGAAGACAGGTAGACTGGAAATCTTTCCCAGTTAAAGCCGAAGTGCAGAGATGCTATCGCACTACTCTGGGGTCAATCTGCTAGTTTTCAGTTACATATAAAGCCTGGTCTTCTAACTCTCATTTTCCATTGCTCTTTGCCTTCTGACACAAAGCCTGAGCACTTGTAATAACTGAGATAGGATACACCACCTCACATTCATTACTGCCAGTGTTACGAGATTCCTACAAGTCTGAGGTAAACATCGTTATACCTGGTAGTACTGGAGGGCTCAGTGGGCGGGAACCCAAAGGCACTGACATGAAACACTTGGTCTTCAAACCAACCTGGAAAGATAAGTAACAAATCACTTTCACTTGTCCAATTCCCCTTGTCCGACAGGAAAAACTACGGAACACAAAGCAGTGACACAGTAAAGCTAGGCTCTCGCCTCGTCCCCTCAACTAACGGCAGGATGCCAGTTCCACTGAGCCACTAAACTTCAGATCCAGATATGGTCTCAGTTCTATAAAAAATTCATGAAATAGAAACAGATTCAGAAGTAAAACTTTTCACGTTTTGATCTCTCAGTACATGTTAGAGTACAGACAGAGAAGGTGCACAGATTAGGAAATGTTTCATTTTATGACCCTACGTAAAATCTTGGTTTTCTTCAACTTTATTGAGATATAATTCACTTGTCATACAAATCACCCTTTACAAGTATGCAATTCAGTGGTTTTTAGTATATTCACAAGTTTACCACCATCACCACTAATTCCAGAATATTTTCATCACCCCAAAAAGAAACCTCGTGCCCATTAGCAGTCTGAGAGTTATTTACTGTTGTCAAAAGTATGCTCTCGTAATCACTGTCCTCCCAAATTACATCACGTTAACACACATGAACCACCGTAGATACGGTTTTACTGCAGAATGAGGAGCACAGGAACAAAGTGCACTGACTCACCTTCTGCCAAGACAAAGCACGAGTCTGTGTATAGCCCACTGTGGAACTGGTACACGATAGCTGAGGAAAATCATCCCAGGTCTACATTCAAGCTGGTGATCAAGTCAACACACATTCTGGACCCAACAGGACTTCTCAATAATAAACTCAAAGGCTTCACATTTGAAACTGAATAGATCATAGCTTAAAAAATTTTAGATTTCCATGTCCCCATGCTTGGTAATACTGACAGTACAGATCATTCTTAGCATGTTATAGACTTCCTCAGTGATTTGTCTGGATTCTCCAAATAAGGGGGAATTAAAGTTTTTTTGTTTCTGTTTAGGATTATGTCTCTAAATTCCTACCCTACCACCATATGGAAGTTACACTGGGAACCCAAATAGGTCAATTTGAGAATGAAATATAATCAATTTCCCCAACTCAAGTAATACAGATTTTTAAAAAACGGAAGTGAAGGATATAGCTTTACTAAGATCCAATTGTACCGTTCCTGTGGGATCTTCCAGAAAAAATTTTCCCTAAAAAAAAAAAATTAAAAGAAATATGTCCACATTTATGTAAAAATGAATACTATGACAAAATAATTAAAATACTGATAATTTTGACAACAGAATATAGTAGAGAGTACAGTGGATTTTTAAAAATCAGCAATTCCTAGTCTAGACTTTTCCATTTACTAGTCTGGTGACCTCAGACTAATCACTTAATTGAGACTCAGACTCCTCATAGGTACCTGGAGAATGACCACTGCAGATCAAGAGATGGCAGGAGGGACCCTTGCTGGCTGCCATGAGCAGGGCCTCAGCAGGTGCTTTCACCTGAGAGAGTCAACAGTGTCTCTAAGGCAGGATGTGGTCTGCAGCTTTGCCTGTTCAGACATCCAGTACTCTCAGTTCAACCAGAGGTCACTGGGGACTAATTTCAGGCTATGCAAACTGGTGGCCTGTACAAGACACTCTTTCCTGATGTCTACTCAGGAAACCCAACACAGACGAGAAGGTTCCTTGGTGACTGAGGTAGGAGCCTTCAATGAAGAATACGTTCCCATGCTCTCTGTCGAAATGTGGTATGTAACCGACATTTCATCAATCTAGGGCTGAAAATAAAAGTTTGATGCTTATTAGTTTAACTTACCTCTTTTAACTGGGTTATCATTCCAAGAACAATCACATCTCCGATTTTGGTTGTACTGCCCAATAGGGTTTCTATTGTTTTAAGCTAAAATAAAACAAAATTAATTCTTAAAGACTGAAAATATGTTATTTTAAGAAACTAATATTTTGATAAATAAGTGAATGTTGAGTGCACATTTCAGTATTTACACTTACTGTACAGTAGAAAATCAAATAAAACTTAGAAAATATAATTTTATCCTACAAAAAGCTAAATATCAACTGACGATGGCTTGGAAGAATTATGCCTAAAAAAATACCATATCAACTCAGGACCGGACCAATGACTGAAGTCTCATACCATGTTATTCTGAATGATGGTAAGTACATTTATTTTTAAAATATAGAAAAGAATATAAATTTTATTTATTTTATTTGGTCAGTACCTCTTGAAAATTAGCGGGCTATTTAAAAAGTTACATTCTAAATTATTTAATATTTTGAAAAGCTGTCATTATTATTTACATTCTCAATCTGATCATTATATTTTTATCAGAAAGTTAAAGGTAGTAACAATTGGGATACCATTTTAAAAAATCCTTTCAGATCCTTTTCTATATATAATCCTAAATATATTTTAATATACACATATATAATTTCTAAACACATACCCAATTTTTGTTTTATTTGAAAAGATATCATATTATTTGCATTATTCTGCAACTTAACTTTTTAAATTGAATATATCTTAGATATAATTCCATTTAACTATGTCTAGATATACTTCATTCTTTTTAATGGATAGAGATGTCTATAGTATATATACAACACTTATTTTACCAAACCCTATTAGAGTACATTTAAAGTATTCTTAATTTTCTGCCAATAAAAACAAGGCTTAATATTTCTATGCCCCTCTCTTGGCCCACTTCATGGGTATAAGTGTTGGACAAACTTCTACAAATTCCAGAAACAGGACTGCTGGATGAAAGGGTCTATAATTTTTCATTTTTATAGGAATTACCAGGTGGAGCATCTTTTATCTCTACCATATTATGTTTTTTATTACAAATAATGCATGTTTACTATAGAAAAAAATTTAAAATATAGAGAAGGAAGAAATAAAGGCATACATAATCCCATCATCCCATAATAATCACTGTTAACATTTGATATTGGAGTTCTTCCTAAGAAACACAAACCTAAAGCAACACAGGAGTACGGTGTACATTTAAAATAGTTTTAAAAAATGAAATACTTAGGGATAAATCTGAAGAAAAAGATATGCAAGACCTGTATCCTAAAAACTGGGTTAGCCAAAGATTTCTTAGAAACAATACCAAAAATATGATCCATAAAAGGAAAAAATATGTGAGTTGGACTTCAACAAAATTAAGAACTTACATTCTTCAAAAAAGACTGTTAAGAGAATAAAAAGACAACCTACAGACTGGGGAAAATATTGCAATTCACATAAAATAAATAAAGCAGCACAGGAGCCCAAAGCTATAACTGGACACCATTTCTGCATCTATAGAGGGAGAGGACCACACAGGTACTACAAATGTAGTTTAACAGGAACATACCATCAGGGATACAGAATTAAACAGCGGAGAAAGACTGAAAAGAACAATAAGTTATTTAGCTAAGCCTTAAAGTTACTTTGGCAAGGAGGAGAGGAGTAGTAATGCTTCTGGGCTGTGGGCATCTCAGTTGCCATAGAAACCTAACACGTATATGAGAAAACACACAAATGGGCTTTGGCAGGGAAATGTAAGTAATGTCAATTTCCAAAACTTACCACAATTTTTTCTCTAGTAAAAGTTAAAAGCAGAAACTGTCAAATACTATAAATGTTTACTCCTTATGGTGCTGCCATCAAACATGGATGTGAGCATGATCTAGCGTTATTGTTTTTTTGTTTTTAATTTATCTTTTCCCCCCAAAGCCCCAGTAGATTGTTGTACGTCATAGTTGCACATCCTTCTAGTTGCTGTATGTGGGACGCGGCCTCAGCATGGCCGGAGAAGCGGTGCATCGGTGCACGCTCGGGATCCGAACCCGGACCGCCAGCAGCGGAGCGCGCACACTTAACTGCTAAGCCACGGGGCCGGCCCCTAGTGTTATTGTTTTAGTAGCTATCAGGCTACTCATCATCATGAATTCTGATCTAACATGGCAGAGAATTTAATGGCCTCTTCAGAACCTATCTGGAACCTCACAGAAATGGGGGGCCTAGACAGAAGTAGGTAAGGACTGTCCCCTGGAAGGGTTCTGGGTGCTGGAGAGGGGAACAAAGCCACAGACGGACTGACAGTGACTAGGTGTGTGGCTGGAACAGAAGGGACAGTGCTGTTTGTAACCACTTTCCCAAGTCTAACAGCATAAACGTGGCAGGCACACACAACAGAAGACATTCTCACTCTCCCCTCTGCTCCTCGGGGCCCCACCACCCCGGGGCCCATCGGCTCTCATCCATTCCAGAAGTGCTGTTTCCTTCAGGCCTTAAGTGAAGTTTTCACTCCAACAGACACAGTACATTTTAGCTGAGCAAGTGCGTGGTGGTCACTAGAGGGCAAGGCTGGGCAAGGACCAGTATTCTGGAGTATGAGTGAGGGCAGGAAGGGTCAGATATCCAGCGCAGTACCCAGCAAATGGGCCAGGAGGACTAGGATCTGTCTTCGTGGCCAGAGACCCTCTGGGGGCTCCCACAGTCTCAGGGCCTGCCCCAAAGAAGGGAGCAGTAGCTTTATTAGAGACGGTAGGACCCCGCGCACAGGGTATGGACTTTATCAACAGGGGGCATGCACAGGTCAGTTAGCTAGTTGAACAGTTACCAGTGGTTCATTTTCACTTAAAATTCAATAAATTAGAATTAAGCAATAAATATTAAACTTGTACACTTACACCCCCTAAATAACTAGGATAACGTTCTAACCTGGAATTTGCTTCCGCTTTCGTCAGGGTGAGAACCAATCACTGGAGGAGTAAATAATTCATGTCTGTGGGTCCGCTGTGAAAAGAAAGATTCACATGAATTGCTGAAGCAGACATTTAAAACTATGATTCATTAAAACAGTACCCTAATGAAACACTGTCCTTAAACTAATGTTACTATTACCTAGTCTCGACAAATTTGAAAACCCATAAAATTTAATGTACAAATACCTACAAAGGTAATTTTAAAAATAAAATTATTGAAAAGAATTTTTTTAAAAGGTCTACTGTGTGCCTGGCAGCTGCACCTCTGGGCTGAGGACATGAAAACAACAGAGCAAGTTCATCCTCAGAGCCCGGGGACTAGTGAGTGAAGCGTCCACAGGCTACAAGCCAACAGAGGACCCTGGGCAGAGCGGCCATCCAACGATATCCCAAAGGATGAAGACTCTGCTGGTAAGAAACAAAAGGAGGCCGAGACAAGACAGAGGAAGAGTTTCAAGAGTAAAGGAGTATTCAGGAAGCGAGCCGGGCTCAGTGCAGTGGGGTCACACGGTGCACAGGGCAGGTCAGACAAGGCTAGAGATGAGTTGGAGCATCTATTTGGGGAACGTCCCTCCCCTACTGTGGTCCATGTAGTTGAGGTAGGGCCGGTGCCCCTTCCCCCTTCTACAGACAGACCAGCACGGCCTAGAGGATCAAAGTAGTCCGTCCCCTTGGCCAGCTAATGGTTCAGGTTGAGCAAGTGCCTAGAGCTGGGCCAATAAGAGACTTTTGCTAGAACTATTAGAAAAGAGGAACTCTCTTTCCACAAGTAGCCAAGGCTACCAGTGGCCATCTCTGTCACCTCATAGGAAAGACTTGTTTGAAAGTAAAATCAATTTAAAAAAAGTGCTGGGAGACAGAAAAACGGAGATGTCTCACGACATCGTGTGAGCACCTGCATCCAGCCATGCTTGAAACCGATGGACCTCTAGACTTCTCCACAAGCCAATAAATACTTTTTTCCCTTTTAATCAGTTTGAGTTTCTATAACTTCCAATAAAAGAGCCCAACAATACAGACTTTCTATGCCAAACTAAGAAGTTTATCTTATAGACAATGGAGAACAAAAATTTTGAAGTAGGATAACAATAAAATCAGATTTGCTTTCAGGAAGACAACTGCAATAAAAATATGAACGGACTAAAATTCAACCCTTTTATTTGACAGATGAGAAAATGAGGCGCAGAAGGGTTAAGTGACACACCCAAAATAATACAGTGGGCTTTAAAACACAATTTTTAAAAAGAAAGAAAAAAGAAATGTGGTATTTCCTGA
The DNA here is from genome assembly GCF_020826845.1 of Diceros bicornis minor. NCBI lineage: Eukaryota > Metazoa > Chordata > Mammalia > Perissodactyla > Rhinocerotidae > Diceros > Diceros bicornis. Next base: position 2,297,655 of record NC_080744.1, on the reverse strand, counting down.
GCGTCTTCTCTGTGAAAAGCACTGTGCCAAACGTGGCAGAGGAAATAAACGAGGAGTCCGCCGTCTAATAACGGGGATAAGCACCCCAAAGGAAAGGCAGAGCCAAGTCCACAAGCGACATAGGAGATGTACGTAGGAGACATCAGTGGATTTAAAGCAGGAAGAGACTGCATTCATCTGGAGATCAAGAAGTGCTTTGAAAGGAGGGGCGATTGGAGCGGACCTTCCAGAATTAGGAGGGTTTCAACAACAGAGATGAGAGGGAGGAGCAGTCTAGAGAGTGGACAGTAGAGGCAAAGTCACAGAGCAAGTGGGAGAAACACAAACGATAATTCCAGATCTCGGTTTTGGCTCCAGCACAGAGTATAATTAGAGGAAAAGCAGAGATTAGGCCAAAAATGTGTCAGAAGATGTCAAATTTAAATATAATCTGTATTGAACTCAGGGGGCAGTCAACTTCCTTGAAGCTCAGAGCTACACTTTGGGAAGATGAACGTGGCCACGCTACGTGGGCGACGGAAGCAGAGAGACAGAACCTGCAGTGCTCACTCTCTTCACCCTTTCTCAGTGCCTGTTCCTGCTGGCCACCCTCTCCCCCTCCAAACCTCGGCGTGCTCCTGCCCTGTGACCCCATCCCGGCCTGGCCACCACCTTCCACGCTCTTCCCTTCTCTCTCTCTCTCTCTCTGGTCTCCTCCCTGCACTTTCCTCTACTTCCCCAGGCAGGTGCCCTTAAATCACTCTGCTCAGATCTCCTCCTTCAGCTCCAGATGCACATTTCACCCAACATCTCACTAACAACCCGAACTCAAATGTCCAAAACAGAACCTGCTGTCATCGTCCCAAACATGCTCTTTTTCCTTCTTGCTAACACAGTACCATTTTCTACCCCCAAACATGCTCTTTTCCCTATTTTGTTAACACATTACCATTTTCTGCCCGTCTACTCTCTCAGGCTCACAGCCTTAACCCTCCGAGTCTTCACTCTCTCCCTTCTCCCTCACTTCTAATCAGTCACATGAACTACAGCTTCCACTGTGCCAGTGCTGTCCCCTCTGTCTCCTCCCCTGCCACTTCCTCCGTCCTGTCATTTCTGCCAGGACCAATCCTACAGACTCCTCTAAGCTTCTCTCACACTCTAACTCATCCCAAGATCTGCCAGTAGAGGAAGTGCTCAAACATCCCGCTGTGATGGGGTCTCTGGAATCCCACGCTCCCTGTGCCAAGAAACAGTCCCACCTCCCGGAGTGGCATCCAGGCGCTCCCACGATGTGGCTCCCCGAGCCTTTCCAAACTGATCCCCTACTACTCCTCTTCACGAGCCCTCCTCTCCACACGAGGTGGACTGACTGCTTGTCCCTTCCTGCAGAGCCCGTGTTCCCTTTGCTGTTCACCCTGTGCCATCACCTTTTGCCCATCTCCACATGATCAGAGGAATCCAGGCCCAGGTCAAACGCTGTTTCCTTGAAGCCTTTCCTCATGTTTCTATTGAATGCATTCTGTTTGTATCTCTGTGATAGCACGTCTAAAACTCTAATTTATGTTTCACTTGTGCAAATGTCTTTAACTTCACTGCCTGTAAGCTGCTAGAAGGCAGTGCAGTGCAGTAGGCAAAGGCTGGCTCCAGAGTCAGACAGACTGGGTTCAAACCCTGTCTCTGCTTATTAGATGGATCTCTGGGCAGGTCATTAAGCTTCTCTAGACCTCAAATCCTCTTCTGTAAAATGGGGATAATAACAGCATTTATGCTTACACTGATGATGTGATGATTAAACAAGGTAAATAATGTCTGTAAAGTGCTAAGCACAGGCCCCAGCATATGAAAAGCGTACAATGAGCGTCAACTACTATTTTTATCATCATCGTTATTGCTAAAAGGAAAGTATCTTCTTTATTTCTGTTTCTCCTATATGGTCTCAAATACAGAGATCAGTCTATTGAATGAAAAATACAAAATTCCATCCTTTAATTATCCCTGAGTTTTACCTAAGCTGAAACAGTCTCTTTTCCCCGCAACTTACCTGGTGCAAAATGGTGTATCGCTCACGAAACAGCTCTGCTTTATCTCTTGCTGTTCCAAATAAATTTGGTGCAGGGTGGTTGGTCATTAAAACACTAGAAAAAAAAGAAATGCCTATTTCTGACTATCATAATACACAAGGTAGGCCAAAAATGAAACATGAGACTATATACCTTCTGAAAAAAATGTACATCTGAAATTAGCTTAAAATCAATAGATGGTATACTTACGGAAGAAATTTTTTTCTTTCTGAATTGTACACAAAGCGTGGAATATCAAATGCTCCTATGATATTGAAAACATGTTCTCTGAAAAACATCCCACAAAAACACAGACCTGATTTACTAAAACATAAGTATTCTTCGGTGAACATGAAAACTTGCATTATATTCTTATGTCCCACATACATACTTTTCACAGGTCATGTACACAATTTCTTATAGTGTCAAAACTTATATGGGGGTAAAATCTTTAGCTTGTGATTTTCGTTTCAAGAGAAAAGAAAGCATTGCCAACACTCTCAAGCAAAAAAAAATAAAGTTAACTTCTAATTAAGAATGTCATCTGTTGAAAAGAACACTTATGTATAAAATACTCACATCTTAAAGAAATCTCTCCCCATATGTACTCCTTTTATGAGCTACAATATTATTAAAGGACATGATTCATTTCCAATAATTTTTAAAATCTAAAATATTATGCAAAAGTGTCCCAGGAAAAGTTGTAAAATAGAAAAAGGACTCCCAAAATTCTGCCCATATCCTTGACACTTACAGTGTTAGAGAAGGAAAATCAACAAAATAATCTTACTTTCAGATACTATTAATAACATAACCATGTTTGAAAGAGGTTTTAAAAAAATTCATAGCACTATTACATAAATATTCCAACCAAAAACATCTGCCCTAAAATTTTATCTGTTTATCTCCCAAATGGAAAATGGTCAAAAAATGTTCCTGCTACCCCCGTGTGGCACTAAGCATAGAGCAGCAGAGAACCAGTGGACTTGAAGAAAACCTAGAATCCAGGCCCAGCTCCACCATTGTCTAGTGGGTCAATGTTGGCAAGTTATTTAACTTACCAGGCCATTTCTCCATCTATAAAAATGAGAGCCTCTCTCTTGTGCTATTTCTGCACAATTGAGTTGCAAAGATCATTTACCATTCAGTCTCCACAGCCCTCTACATTGGCTGACTGTAGCATATAAACAGCTTTACAGAAACAACAGGTAACTGTAACGACTATTTTAGGATTCTAATCCTTATACTTTGATGCAGTCATTTTGAATTTCTATTGATGGCTCTAGGGGCATGTCACTGTACTCTAGTATCTTAAATAATGAGTTTGCAAGGATAAAATTAAAAGTCCTCAATTTCTCTATTTTTTAGCAGTTCTAATAAGGTCTAACAGGGAAAACATTAAAACTACTGACCAAAATAAGGTCATGACTCCTTTCAATGATCTCCTCAAATACAAAAAACTATTCAAGTTAAAACTGTCTCAGGGCCGGCCGGCCCTGTGGCGTAGCGGTTAAGTAGGAGTGCTCCGCTGCTGGTGGCCCGGGTCCGGATCCCGGGCGCGCACCAATGCACCACTTGTCAGGCCATGCTGTGGCAGCCTCCCACATAAAGTGGAGGAAGATCGGCAGGGGTGTTAGCTGAGGGCCAGTCTGAAGAGGAGGATTGGCATGGATTTTAGCTCAGGGCTGATCTTCCTCACAAAAAAAAAAAAAAAAAACTGTCTCCCTGTCCATTTTCCCAGATGTTTCTCTCCTGGTAAAACCCTATGAATTTGGAAAGAACTATCACATTCAAAGGAGGAAAGAAAAGAGGGACACTCAGGGAAATAAAACCTGGAAAAAGCACTGCCATATAAATTCCTAAGCCCTAATAGCATGAGATAGGGGAAAGAGTCATAAACTGAGGTTCTACCCTCACTTGCCATTCACCAGGTGACCCAAGGTAAGTCACTGAACTTCTCTGGACTTAGCACTTTCCTAAGAGCAAAAGTAAACTATACTTCTGAATATTCACTTCAATTAACTTGTAGCTTACAGAATATAAAGTCAGATCAGTTGGGTAAGTGGGAAAAGTTAGCTATGGTACAAACACCACTATAATCTCAAATCCTAGAAAAAACTGAGTCCTTTGATAATGAAGTTTATAACGCAGGCTATCACTTAAAAAAGAAACACTGAAAAAAAAAACATTGTAGAAATGATGACCACTAATTATTACCCCAATAAAATAATTTAAAATAAGTACTTAATAACACCTCCAACGGGGGGAAAAGTTCATTTATCCACATACATAGTTTCATCCACAGACTGACTGCATTCCTGGACGGCCGCCTCCACTACAGACCGTTCAATCATGTTTGATGACACTGAAAAGAGAATTTGAAAGTCAAATTTTAAAAAGAGGCATAAAAATCAGTTCTTTCCACAGATAGCTTTTTTTCCTAAAAATAATCTGCAAACACTGACCCTGAGATTCTCATTACATAGACTGTAGGAGGAAAAAAGTGTTAGGTCAGAACAATAACAAAAGCTGTATCTCAAATACCTTAATTTCCACACTTAAGTACATGTGTAATACTTTAATACATAGTCAAATGTCTTACTTCTCTAAATATTGTTTAGTAACATAAATTCAGTTATAAAAATACTCCTGTAAGCGAAAGAGAAAGACAAACACTGTATGATCTCACTCATATGTGGAATATAAACCAACACATGGACAGAGAAAACTGGACTGTGGTTACTCGGGAAGTGGGGGTGGGGGGTGGGCACAAGGGGTGAAGGGAGTCATATATGGGGTGATGGACAAACAAAAATGTACAACCCAAAATTTCACAATGTTAGAAACCATTAAAACATCAATAAAAAAAAAAAAAAAAAAAAGATGGAAAAAAAAAAAAATACTCCTGTAAGCTCCGAGGCATAATCAGGTTACATTAGGATAACCTTTTATCACAAGTGCTATGTTTCGGTAGGCATGACAGTACCAAGAATAACAACAGCAGCTACCACTTATGAAGCCCTTAGTAAATATGTGACACTATGCTCAGGACTTTACAAGCATTACTCCAGTAGACGGCTCTCCTATAAGGTTGATGTTAGTATGCCCATATCTTACAGATGGGGAAAGTGCAACTTTGAGAGGTTGCATAACCTGCCCAAGAACACAGCTAGGAGTAGACAGCAACAGAAACTCGAGTCTGAGCCAGAGTGGGTGCCCTTAACCACTTTGGTATGTTCTCGGGCAAAATACCAGGTGCCATCTTAAATGAAGGCACACTAATTTTCTAAATTTAATCACTTTCTAAATTTCCAACTGTAAAGGAATTTTTATAAGCAAAGGTATATTTAAAATTCTGCCTTTAGAAGTGGAAATGAGATATAATAGCAATTTCTCCTGTATCATGGAACATGTTTCTTCCTATATAATTGAAGAAACTAGCATCTATCCAACACTGAAAGCAAGCTGCACCCACTTCTACGGTTCAGTGCTCTAGAAAACACTGGACATTTTCTTCAAGAAGAGTATTTCTCCTTTGTAGGCCCATGCTATGGCAAAGGTTACATGTCTGACAAAAGACCCCTGAAGAAAGGCTGAAGAAGGCAGAGTTAGCCCTGCTCACTTACTCTTTTTCCCCCCAAACATTTAGGAGAAACTAACTTAAGTAAGACAAAGTAACAGGCCTGCAGAGTGACAAAAGGGACCATATAGGACCAGGTCAAAATTAGAAGTCAAGTGCACGAAAGACGGTGGTGACAGCTGCACCAGGGCAGAGCTGTAAGAGTCTCCAATGGGACTAGGGGTTCCGCTCAGGAGGAATGCTCCCAGGGGCACGTCTCATACGGTGGGACGCCTTCATACTGGATCCCCGCCTTCTACTTCAACCTAGAAGTCTAACTGAGGATGCAGACCTCTCCTAACAGTTGAAGGGCTATCAGCAAATGTTACTGACAGGGCTGCTTTTCAACCGCATCGATGATCTTCTCCAGTGCATCTTCAAGCTCTACTTCACTGACAGACTGAAGAGCTTCTGTGAGGCACTTAATCGCTTCACTGACAAGAGAGGGAAAGAAAAGACAAGGCAGGTCAGTGGTAATTAAGGCTAAAAGTTATATGCCCAAAACTGGCAAACACTCATCCATCTGGCATTGAAACTAAGATCCGCTCTCTCCTCCCTGCAAGCAGTCCTCATCTTTCCTGTGCTTCTTCAACAAAGTCTTCCTTCTATCCCCTGCCAACACAACAGTTCTTAAAGCCCCAAACCACATCCTTCTTCTAAGAAGCCTTCCAGACCAGCCCTACCGGCTGCAATCTCCCCTTCCTCCTGAAATTGTTCAAAGTCTGCCTTCCTATACCTGAGAGCTGGCACACCACAGCAGCCTTGTACTATTTCTCACCTCACACTTAAGGCAGGACTCCATCTGCTTCAATGTTCTGAACATAACAGACACTCAAATATGTATTTATTAATTTTATAATGCATTTGCTTAAAGTAAATTCCAATAATTTCAATAGTTTTCACTTGTAAAATCAGAAAAAAAAACTAGGCTAGAAAAAACTTTGACATTTGAATATAGTCATAGAAGCAACACTCATTAAGATCACATGAATCCCCCCACCTAAAAAAAACTCAATAAAGCTGAAATTTATATTAAAAAATTACATGAATCCCTGATTTAAATACAAATAATGCTCAGAATGAACACTGCCTACTTAAACAATTAGCTCACTACATGGCATTCTGTATTCGTAGCACACAACTTCACACTTTATGTCAATATTATTGTTATAGTCATCACACTAACTGTTCTAGATCTTGGGTTGCTTATTGATTGTTTCACGTGTGGGCTGACATCCCTCCAATGTAGTATAGATGACGCTCCTTGAGAACCGGAGCTGTGTCATCCTTTGGCAGAGCGCTAAGTACACTGAAGGTGGCCCATAAACACTCAGTGATTGAGTCCCTACAATCACACACATATTGGGTGAATCTTGGGACAGCTCTTAGGACAGACCAAGGCCTGTAAAGCCATACAGGCTCTGCACCTTGCAGAATCTCACTAGACTCAGCCAGTGTCTCTGGCCTTCCTGGGGCTCTGCTGCCCCAGGGTCTTGATATAGTCATCTCCCCTCATTCTTCTCTTCACCTAGTCAAGTCCTGCTCATCCTTTAACACTCAGCTCACACCACTCTTTCACTCAAGAGCAGTCACCTTGTTATACATCACCAAAGCAATTCTTTGCTGGGATCCTTTTCACAACTGAAATTAAATAATTGTGAATTATTTAATATCCACAGCAGACAGACTTCTAAGATGACCCCTAATAATCCTTGCCTCCTGGTAATCACATCCAGGTGCAATCCCCTCCCCTTAAGCATGGGGTGGATCTAGTGACTTGCTTCTAACAATAGAATATAGCAAAAGTGATGAAATATTTTACTGTATTATAATTTTAAAAATAAAATTTTAAAAGTGACAAGATGTCACTTCCTTGATTAGGTTACAAAAGACTGTGACTTCTGTCTTGCTAGTAGAACTCTCTCTCTTGCTGGCTTTGATGAAGTAACCTGCCATGTTAGGGAGACCTACGCGGCAAGGTACTAAGGGTGGCCTCCAGCCAATAGCCAGCAAGGACTGAGGCCCTCAGTCCAACAATCCTGACAACCACTGAATGAGCCTGGAAGCAAATCCTGCCCAATTGACACTTGACCTGACGCCGTCTTGACCACAGCTCCGTGAGAGACCCTGAAGCTGAGCACTCAGCTAAGCCCACCTGAATTCCTGACCCGCAGAAAATGTGAGAAAATCAGTGTGTGCTGTTTTAAACCTCTAAGCTCTGCGGTAATTTGTTATGCAGCCATAAATAACTAATACACTCTCTGCCCCCCAAGCTCCACAATATCTACTCTCCCAGCACAGGCTTTGCAGCTGATAGATTTCAGTGTATTTCTGACTGTTAATTAATGAATGACAGCTTAATATTAGGTAAAATTCTAAGTGAAAACAGAGAAAAATTAATTGATTAATTGCTTATATTTTCAAAGTGTCAGAGATCAAGTGAACAAAAGTTATTATTTTCTCCCAGGGCATATCTACTCTTGCCCTTGCTCACCACTAACCCAAAAGCAAAGTTAAAAGTCCCATAAAACTCATCCTTACAAAAACAAACTCTCCACACACAAGAGCAACCAAAACCTGGTACAGAAAAGTATATCCCACCCAGAAGGTACTTAAATATGTAAAAAATATTATATTCAAAAAAAAAAAAAAGAGGCAGATTTAATGAGAAAAATCTTGGAAAGCTTCACTCTATAAGTCCTACAAAACACGGATATGGCCAGGAAACCTGACTATCAGAGAAGTTCTAAAGGAAATCTTAAAAAAATAAAAAACAAAAAGGCCCAGGAGGAGACCTGGGAACGTGCTCCAAAGCTGCCCACTTTTGAACTTGCAGGAATTCTCTCCAGGAATTACACCCGACCCCAAATTTGGAAGGTTGGGAAGGTCCCAACGTCTTCCAGCACACAGCTGACGACTGACATGCGCGTGGGCCCTCCCGGGTCTCCCGGGAGGCTCAGGGACGCCCGCAGTGGCTCTGCTGTGGCCCACTGTGCGGGGCGGAGCCCGAGTCCCAGGCCACCCCGTAGCTGCCGCACGGATCCGCTCCCCCGCGCAGGGCGGCGCGTGCGGGGCCTCGTCCCGCCAGAACGGAGCGTTCGGCCCCCGGGCGTGGGGACACCTGGGGGGCGTCGCAGCCCGACGGCCAGGCCGGATCCGCCCCGCTCCTTAGAGCCTTTTAAGGGCGAACCCCAACCCTCCGTCCCGCCAGCTGCCCAGCCAACTCACCCGCGGAGCAGCAAGCCGCGCAGCCTGAAGGCGGACAGCGCGCGGCTCCGCACCCGCTCCGGCGCCATGCCCGCGTTTTGGCGCCACGGCCGCGGCCCCGCCCCGTCCCTCCCAGGCCCCGCCCCTTGACCGCAGGTCCCGCCCCTATCCGCCCCGTCCCCTTCTGGCCCCGCCCCACCAATGCCCCGCCCCTTCCCTGTAGGCCCCATCCCTTGCCTCCCCTCCAGGCCCCGCCCCTCCAGGCTCTGCCCCTGGCCCGCCCCGTCCCCCTTGGCCCCGCCCCGCCCGGCATCTCCCGGGAGCCGCTCCCCAGAGCGGAGCGCGCCGCGACTCCCCGGGCGGCTGTAGGATGAAGGAGGAGACGACCCCGCACTCCTTTGTCGCCCGGAGACTGGAGGCGAGAGCGTCCCTCCCTGCGGTCGGGTTGGGGACGTGCTGCCCTTATCCCGGGTGCGTCGCTGGGCCACCCTTTCATCGCTGCCCTCGACCTCCCGTGACCCCGTCGGGCTCCTGTGGGACTGGGGGCCCGTGTGGACCACGTGATCTTCTTCACACAGGCCCTGGAAATGCTCGCCACGTCGGCCTTTCCCCGACGTCCACTTGAAGCTGCTACGCGTCACCGTCGTTCCCACCCACCCCGCTTTTTGTTTAGGTTGAGGGCTTCCTGCGCGCCAGGCACTGTCATAAGCGCTTTAAAGGTATCAATTGCGGTATTTGCGCATAGAGCCGAATGAGCTGGCTGCTGTTTTTTCAGCATCTTCATTTTTCAGATGAGAAAACTGAGACACAGAAATGGTAGATGGCTGGCTCAAGATGAAACGTTCCATAGGTCGTGGAGGCAGGATTTGAACTCTCATTCCAGCAAGTGGACTGTTAATCTGCCACGCTTCAAAAGGCTGGCCTCAATGAGTTGGGTAAAACCACAAGTGCTTATAAGTGCACAGGCAGCCTTGTAAAACACGAGGACGATTTCTAAGCACTGATATACGGTGACCTCCAGGGTATATGGTTGACTTGAAAAAAAGAGCAAAGTATGGTAAAGAAGGGCAACATAGATGTGTATTTACTTGTTTTTGCATTTAAAAAACCTCTGGAAGGTTACACTAGACACTAAAAAAATGGTTAACTGTAAAAGGCAGGAGGGATAAGGATGGAAGTGAGACCTTTCTTTGTGGTGAGACTTAACCACTGACCCATGTACATGTTTTACATATTCAAAGAAAAAAGTAATCTTAAAATTGAAAGCACACTCAAACCAATACACATAACTGTATGTTAAATTGGCAACATAACATCACAGAGAAAAGTGATTTTTGAACAGTTCTCTGTATATTTTCAGTGAAATATATTCTAAAGACAAAACTGCAAAGAAAATTTGAACTGTTATGTAAGAAAGGAGAAGAAATAAAAATAGGTAAACAGTCGATTCTCATTATTGGAGATAGTTATGTTCTATAAAGTTACCACCAATACTGAATTAGCAAATAATCATTGCTACCAGGGGAAATACAGGGTTAGGTTCCTCTGAGCCTCTGGTCACAACATTTTCATCAACCAATCAATACATAGCTTTGTTTTAGGTGTGTTTTTGTTTAAAGATCTTTAATATATATCATTGATTCAATAACATTGAACTCAGAGGTAACAGCACTATAATTCATGCCTGAAGGAAGCTTATCTAACGTGTACTTTCTCCCTAGGGCACGTCACAGCCTTCTTGTGCCTTGGAACAGTAGACAGCACTTCAGCACTATGCTTCCAGGCCATTTTAAACAGCAAAATCGCCAAGAAAATTATAAAAATGCAGAAAATGTGGCACTACATGTGCCTCGAAAAAGACACTTGTTTATAGTATGAGAGATTGGGCCGGCCCCATGGCTTAGCGGTTAAGTGCGTGCGCTCTGCTGCTGGCGGCCCGGGTTCGGATCCCAGGCGCGCACCAATGCACTACTTCTCCAGCCATGCTGAGGCCGCGTCCCACATACAGCAACTAGAAGGATGTGCAGATATGACATACAACTATCTACTGGGGCTTTGGGGGAAAAATAAATAAATAAATAAAATTATAGTATGAAAGATGAAATGAGAAAGCAAAGTCGCCTTGCTCAACCTCAGCTGAGAACATGTGGGATGGGCAACTCAAAGTTTTCACCGCTCTGTGCATGTCTGAGAATGACCGTGGAAGCCCCCAGTATTTTTTTGTTAAACCATTGAATTGTGCATTTTATTTTATTTATTTATTTTTTTGTGTGAGGAAGATCAGCCCTGAGCTAACATCCATGCCAATCCTCCTCTTTTTGCTGAGGAAGACCGGCTCTGAGCTAACATCTATTGCCAATCCTCCTTTTTTTTTTCCCCAAAGCCCCAGTAGATAGTTGTATGTCATAGTTGCACATCCTTCTAGTTGCTGTATGTGGGACGTGGCCTCAGCATGGCCAGAGAAGCGGTGCATCGGTGCGCGCCCAGGATCCGAACCCCGGCCGCCAGTAGCGGAGTGCGCACACTCAACCACTAAGCCACAGGGCCAGCCCATGGAAGCCCCCAGTATTGATTTGAGAGTTACAAATAAATTTTAGTGAGTAGGTGAATTTGAAAATATGGAATGCACAAATAATGCAAAACGACTGTATCTGCTTAACCGCTAGAATGATAAACAAGAAACAAATGGTTATTTGTGGGCAGGAAAGTGGAGAGGAATAGGGATATAAGATGCTAAAACTGTTAGGTAAGCATTTTAGGGAACAAGATGTTTGCACAGTCCCAAAGTATCACCCTACAGATTATTGGCTAATAATACAAAGGGAAAAACTTACTTTTACAACAGAAGTTTCAGAGGTTACCACCTTAACCAAGTATCAAATTTAGCATCACAAATAGTGGGCTAATTTGACATTATGTTACTATTATAATGCAATATGACATATATGGCATCACTTACGAAGTATTCTTGCCAAAAATGTTAACCACAATTTAATCAAGTCTAGATCTAACTTCTGGTTTAAGGAAATATGGGGGAGAGAGGAACAAGTTAAATTACACTGTGAGGAAAATCAGACAAATCCAGAATGTGGAACATTCTAACTGGCCTGGTCTCTTCAGAAAGTTAGCGTCCTGGGAGGAGAACAGATGGAAGGACTGATTCAGGTTGTGGTAGCTAGACTCTACGAGAGCCTTCAATGATTTTTGCTTCCTGGAATCCATGCCTTGTCTGCTCCCCTCCCACAATGAAGAGGACTGACCTGTGTAATCAGTAGGGTGTCATGAAAAGGATGGTATAAGGTCTAAGGCCGGGGCAGAAAATTCTTTGCTATTTCTGCCTTGCTCTCTCTTGGGTCACTAGCTCTTGGGGAAGCCCGCTGCCCTCTAGTAGCTCCATGGAAAGGTCCCTGTGTTTTAAGAAATCAGGGCCTCCTGCCAACAGCCAGCACCAACTTGCCCTCCATATGCCAGTGGGTGTGAGCAATTTCAGAAGCAGATCTTCCAGCCCTAGTGAAATCTTCGGATGATGACAATCCTTGCCCATATCTTGACAGCAGCCGCATGAGACCAGAGACTGAACCACCAGCCAGGCTGTTCCCAAATTCCCAACCTACACAAACTGTGTGAGATAATAAATGTTTTTTATTTATTTATTCCCAATGCAGTTGGGAATCTTGAATATGGATTGGATATTAAATTATATTAAGGGATAATTATTACTTAGGTGTGATTATGATATCGTGGTTATGTATGTGAATGTCCCTATTTTTAGGAAATGCATGCTGAATGTAACATAAATGTGCCCATTTTTAGGAAATACATGCCAAAATGTAACTTTCAAATAATTCAGCAAAGTGAAAAATATAGGCACACACATAGAAACAAATATAAAGTATTATGGCAATATTAGAAATTATTAAACTTAAGTAGAGGGTGCACAGGTATTCTTTGAACTATTTTTTCAGCTTTTCTTTATGCTTGATATTTTTCATATTAAGAAATTGGAGATGAAAGAATTTATCCCAATTTCCGAGCTTCCCTCCACATTCTGACAATGATTCTCTTTCTCCCATAAATTTTCAATTTCTTCCCCTATGGCTCCTTCTCCTGGCAGCTCATAAAGTCCTAATACTTACATGAACAACTATAGGCTGATGACTCCAAAATCCATATTTCTCGCCCCTATCTCAGGCTTCAAACCCAATTCAATATGCCCGAAAATGAACTTGCCATCGTCCCTCCCAAATCTGCTCCTCCTCCCATGTCCAGCTCCCTAGTGAAGGGCTCCATCCTGTCACTCAGTGACCAGGCTAGTAACAAGGCGGCATCCTCGACACCGCCCTCTCCTTCATCCCCCAAAAACCAATTAGCCACCAAGTCCCTTTGGTTTTACCTTTTAAGTCTCTCTCAAACCTGTTGACTTCTCTCTGTCTCTGTGGCCAGAGCTCTCACTCAGGACACCAGCCTCTCTAGCCAGCAGTAACTAACCTACTAACTAGTCTCTTTGCCTCCAATCTTGCCTTCAGAATAAACTTTCTAAAACATAATTATTATTGTGTCACTTCCCCACTTAAAAGGCTTCCAAATCTCCCCATGTTAGGATAAAGTGAACAGGTCATCCCTTTCTTCCTTTCCCGTTCCATAGTAAGTGTTCCAGGAACACCCCTCCCGCCACCCTTCTGTTTACCTGAACAACTTCCACTCCGCCTTCAGTTCTTAGCATAGACTTCACTTTCTCTCAGGAACCTTCCCTGACTCTCCAGAGTTAGGGGCCCTCCTACGTAGCCCCAAGGGCCCGGACCTTCTGCTCTCATCACACTTACCGCACAGCGTGATGTTTGTCTGTTTGCTGGTCTGTAGCCTCCAGTAGACTTTAAGGTCCAAGAGGACATTTCAAAAATACAATACCAATATTACTAGGAACAAGAAAATGATAGAGTAAGGACTTTAAAAATAGATATTTTTTATCAAGGTATAATTCACAGTGCGCATATCTGAAGAATGAAGTTTAATGAATTGTGATAAATGTATAAACCCACGTAATCACCACCGCAATCAAGATGTAGAGCACTTCCGTCACCCCAGACTGCTCCCTGTCCTCCTTCCCATAGATCCCCTCCCTACCTCCAAACAACCACTTTCCTGCTTTCTATCGCCATAGATTAGTTTTGTATATCTTAAACTTCATATAAATGAAATCCAATAGCAGGTATTTTTTTGTGACTTTTCTTTTTCTCCCCCAGCTTTATAAGGAATGATTGACAAATAAAAATTGTATATATTTAAGGTATACAACATGATGTTCTGGTATAAGTATACGTTGTGAAGTGATTACCACAATCAAGCTAATTAACATACTCATCACCTCACACAGTTACCATTTTGTGTGTGTGTGTGTGATGAGAACACTTAAAATCTACTTTCTTAGCAAATTTCAAGTGTATAAAACATTGTTATTAGCTATTGTTGCCATGCTGTACATTAAGTTTCCAGAATTTATTCACCTTATAAGTGAAGGTTTGTACCCTTTGACCAACATCTCCCTATTTCCCCCACCTTTAAGCCAATGGTAGCCACTACCGTACTCTTTGTTTCTATGAATTTGACATTCTTATGTTCCAAGTCTAAATGAGATCATGCAATATTTGTCTTTCTGTATCTGGCTTATTTCAATTAGGATAATGTCCTCCAGGTTCATCTATGTTGTGATAAATGGCAGGATTTCCTTCTTTTTAAAGGCTGAATAATATTCCATTATATATATAATTTTCTTTATCAATTTCTTTATCCATTCATCCATTGATGGACACTTAGGTTGTTTCTGTGTCTTGGCTATTGTGAATAATGTTGCTATGAACATGGGGGTGCAGATATCTCTTCAAGATAGTGATTTCATTTCCTTTAGCTTTGTACTCAGAAGTGGGATTGCTGGATCATAAGGTAGTTCTATTTTTAATTTTATGAAGAACATCCATACTATTTTCTGTAATCACTGAACCAATTTACATTCCCATCAACAGTGTAGAAGGGTTCCCTTTTCTCTACCTCCTCAACAGCACTTATTATCTTTTGACTTTTTAATACTAACCATCCTACTAGGTATGAGGTGATAGCTCATTCTGGTTTTAATTTGCATTTCCCTGATAATTAGTGATATTGAGCCTCTTTTCATATACCTGTTGGCCTGTTGGATGTCTTCTTTGGAAAAATGTCTATTCAGATCCTCTGCCCATTTTTTAATCAGGTTGTCTTTTTGCTATTGAATTTTATGAGTTTCTTATATATTTTGGATATTAACCTTTATTGGATATATGGTTTGCAAATATTTTCTCCCATTCTGTAGGCTGCCTTTTCCCTTTTTTTGATGGTTTCCTTTGCTGTGCAGAAGCTTTTTAGTTTGATGTAGTCCCACTTGTTTATTTTTGCTTCTGTTGCCTGTGCTTTTGGCGTCATCTCCAAAAAAATCACTGCCAAGACCAATGTCAAGGACCTTACCCCTATGTTTTCTTCTAGAAGTTTTACTATTTCAGGTCTTACATTCAAATCTTTAATTCATTTCGGGTTGATTTTTGTGTACGTTGTAAGGTAAGGATCCAGTTTCATTCTTTTGCATGTGGCTGACCAGTTTTCCCAACACCGTTTTTGAAGAAATATCCTTTCCCCATTGTATATTCTTGGTTCCTTTGTCATAAATTGATTAACCTTATACACATGGGTTTATTTCTGGGCCCTCTTTTTGTTCCATTGATCTATATATCTATTTTTAATTTTATTTATTTATTTTTCCCTCAAAGCCCCAGTAGATAGTTGTATGTCATAGCTGCACATCCTTCTAGTTGCTGTATGTGGAACGCGGCCTCAGCATGGCCAGAGAAGCGGTGCGTCGGTGTGCGCCCGGGATCCGAACCCAGGCCACCAGCAGCGGAGTGCACGCACTTAACCACTAAGCCATGGGGCCGGCCCTATATATCTATTTTTATGCCAATTCCATACTGTTTTGATAACTATAGCTTTGTAATAAAGTTTGAAATCAGGAAGATATACTATTTTATAGTCGTCAGGTTGGCAAAAATTAAAAAGGCAGATAGTATTTAGGATTAAAAGCAATTGAACTTGTTATCTACTGCTGATGGGCATGTAGATTGTTACAATTACTTTGGAAAACAACTTAGTATTATCCAGTAAAATTGAAGATGTTCATACCTTATATCCCAGAAAGGGTACATAATGTTCTACTTGAAATTATTTTCTTTCAATGAATATAAATCCCTTCTCCATCATCTTTTTACTTTTACTTCAGTAAAATTTAGTAGAAATACAAGTAACTTTTAAAAGTGGGTTTTTAAAGAAAATGCAGTATGCTTATGAGTTTCATGTCTGGGGTGACGCATCAGAGAAGAGAAATAGCATGCTCCATAGGGAGAAGATCCCTAACTCGTGAATGGAATTATTCCAGTAGCAGGAGTTTGAAGCCAGAGGTGACAAGAGATTACAAGCCTTCTAAGAATTCACAGAAATCTTGGAGAGGGCTTGGAATTCTGCTGCAGATGGAAAGGGGGTTCCTGGGACAAACGACTGTGAGTGGACATATGGTTACACACATTGTAGGGAGGGAGAACTATTCCTCTACCCTCTGGATCCTTCTGGCTGCGTCAATTTAATCTAAGAATTAAATTGACATGAGACAGAATAACAGGAGAAAATCAAACAAAGTTTAATACCACGTATACATGAGAGAAATCCAGGAAAACTGAGTAACTTGCCAGAATGGCCGAAGCCACCACCTTAAATACCATCTTCAGCTAAAGACAAAGGAGGATGTTGGGGGTAGTGATTTGAGACTTCAGAGGGGAGAAAGGCAATTTACATGGAGATAGAAAAGAAATGTTTGATAAACCAATGTTTGCTGGGCCATCTATAGACAATGTGACCCGAGAGACAGAACTTGAATAAAACTGGGCTTAGCAAGGACCCTCCCAGTGTACCTATACCCAGAGTTATCTACAGTGATGGCCTGTCCTGGGGACAGGCCTTCCATCTTGAATTCTTTTAGGCAGTTAGGAGGAAGGTCAAAGTTTCTTTCAGAGTCTTTTGTTCTTAAAAATAATCAAGCCAAAGAGACACATTTTGGGGTGGCCAATTCTGATCCTCCACAACATGAATAACGACGACGACTACTACTACTGCTATTACCGTTTTCTGAGCACCTACTTTACAGCAGAGCTGTGTTACGTGCTATCCATCTTTCTGCCTTCAGTCCTGACTACCCCCCTCCCACAATCCAAAGTAAGTGCTCAAATCAAGTTACATTATCTACTCCCTGCTTAAGATCCATGGGCTCACAGTTAAAGTTTAGGCTGCTTAGCAGGACACACAAGGCTGCCTTCTTGCTTGTTCCAGCTTTATGCTTGGATGCGCCCTACAGGCCTTCCACAGCCATGTTGACCTATTCCTGCAACTGATAAGAAAAACTCGTGTTCCCTTTGTGCACTCCCTTCCCCAACAGATCACATCTTTCCTTCCTGTTTTTCTGCTGTATTTTGTCCACGTTTATACTATACCACTTTTCATCCCACACTGCATGCGTTTCTTATCTTTCCCTCTGACTGGACTTTGAAGCCTCTGTGGTACAACCGTGTCTTCTTCATCTTAAAATTCACTTTGTTTATTCACTCATTTAGTCAACATATTTATTTAGTATCTACTTGATACTGGGCTCCGGGGAGTCAGTAATATTCGATTCCTTCGAAGAGTTTCCACTCTAATAGAGCCTCAGCACCAACTACCTACAGCCAGCAGGCACTTAAGAAGTGAATAAACGAATGAATTAACTTGTTCCTAGCGCTGGGCAGCCACAATCTCTCCAAAGGGTGACTGTGGACAAAAGCATTTATAGACACTGGTAGAATCATTACCTTCCCTCCTGGCCCTAGTTTTCGTTCAGTAACATCCTTTTACGACAAGGGTTAGCCAACTTTTTCTGTCAAGCCCCAGAGATTAAATATTTTCAGCAGTGTGGGCTACACGGTCATTGTCGCAACTAGTCTGCCTACTCACCCTGTGGCTGTAGTCTAACATTTGAGCGAATGGGGGTGGCTGTGTGCCAGCAAAACTCTATGTACAAGGCCTGACATTCGAATTCATTTCATTTTCATGAGTCACGAAATATCACTCTCTTGATTTTTTTTCAACCATTCAAAATGTAAAACGTTCTGAGCTTGTGGGCCCCAACAGACGGCGGGCGAGATTTGGCCTCAGGCGGCAGTTTGCGGGCATGTTTTAGAAAGTTCCTAATTGTAAAAAACATATATTTATATCAAATACACACACAGACTATTCTCGTGGACAACCATCTCCGCCTCAGGTTGGGTGGACAGGCAAACGCTCAGCCAGCACTGTTCATCGACACACCGGCTTCTGCCCCACGGCCGAAGGCCTTCCTCCGGGGCCCAGGCGGCGCCGTCCGGACGGCGCACCACGGGGCGCGATCCCGCGAGCATCCGCGCCCGCCCCTCCCCCGCGCGCCCGCTCGGCTTCCGGGTGCGGGCGCGCAGCCGCACTGCGCCGCCGCCAACCTGGACCCTCGCGGCGCCCCGTCCGTGCGCGGAGGCCGGGCGTGCGGAGGCCGCTGGCGGCGGCGCGGATGGCGGACTCGCGGCCGTTCTGCGTGGCCGAGGAGCGCAGCGGCCACTGCGCCGTGGTGGACGGAAACTGCCTCTACGTGTGGGGGGGCTACGTGGTAAGGGGAAGAGGCGGGCCGGGGCGGCCCCGCGCTTGACCCGCCCCGGCCCGCGCCCCGCGCCCCGCCCGGCCCTCCGCCGCGCGAGCCCGGCCGTCCCTTGCGGTGCGCCCGCGCCGAGTCCCCGCGGGCCGTCCGCGTGGCCCTGTGCTTGTTGCCACGGCGCGGCCCCGGGCAGAGTAGCGAGGTCGCTCGGGGTCCCGTGTCCTGGGCAGTTTCTAGTGCGTCCCCTTGCCCGTGGGTCATCGCGAAATTCTGCTCGCGTCTCAACGAGACTCACAGTAGCGACAGTGTACCAAAGCGTTCTGATTACAGGGGAGGGTTGAGTGTGGGTATTCGTTTCCTTTCTGTAATCATGCGGTATAGATCGAGGAGGCTAAAGCGGGAATGTATGCCAACCCTTTTAGTTTGTAGATGGAAAAAAGCGAGCCCTCTGGAAGTTCTGCCGGGAGTAGAACCTACGTTTCCCGACGCTTGATGCTGTCACGAGACAGATGTAACCTGGCCGAATCACTCCCCCAAATAAAGCACGTGCTTCTGTGTTGTTGATTCTCAGATCCAAGTTGGAGTGGTGGTTGTGTTGTGTGTTTACTTTTGATTTGGTGCAGTATGAGGACGAGAGAACTAAGGCTGGCTTTTGAGTGCCTACTGTACCCGGCGTGTGCTAGGAACTCGCATGTCCCCAATCTTGTATAATCCTACGATACCTTGTAAGTCATATCCCAATTTTAAAAATAAGGACGATGAGTCAGCTTTAATGGCCATTTGACCTCGAGGGCAGCAGATTCCGGCCTAGGTATATTGGATTCCCAAGGCAATTTTTTTCCGTGATAACTGACATAAATTAGATGACTATGCTTTCTTAATGTCTAATATTTCCACCGTTTGTTCCTGAGGAAAAAGTAGTCCAGATATAGTGATGCTTTTATGCAGAAGAATATTTTGATTGTTTTTGAGCTCTGTCACTTAAAACGTAGAGGTGTCAAACTTCATCTGTTATATTGATTCTTAATATGGTAGAAGTTGTGGAAAAAAACTTCACTTAAAAATAGTAATCTGTAATATCTCATATCTGGGACAGTATAGATTTCTTTTGGGCCCATAAATGAAATGTCTGAATTTTTCATATCTTATTTTAATCTTGAAAATTGTGTAATTGATTAAATTCCAGTTCTTCCAGTGGCAGTGAAATGAAATACTTCTTTTCCTGCTAGCTACTGATCCATTGAGTAGAGTGCTGTAAGAACCCCCCCGGGGAAGTACCACACAGATTGAGATAGAGTCTACTCCTTTTTTATCAGCAGTTAACATACATCTAAGGCATAAATGGAAGGAAAGGGAGAGTGGAAGGCAAAAAAGAAGACATGGCGTTGGGTGAGAAAAAATAGACTCCTTCTGACTATTCTTTCCTTCAGACCCCTCTGAACAGAGGCTAGCTAGAAGGCCCTGGAATCTGGAGGTAATCCAGTAGTCAGTAGTTAGGAAGAGTGATCAGATGATTCCCAATTGTATGGCCCAGTCACAGTTTTCCTCCTTGTTAACGCAAACAATGTGTGTTCAAGTTGACAGACATGTTTTATATCCTAAGACTTGAATGGCCCACAGGTGTGTGTCTGAATTATTTATCACTCTGTCATATCCTAAAGGACACTGTCTGGAAACAGCCCTGCCTCTAGGGGTAAGAGTGGCCAGGCTGAGTTAGTGGTCAGTTCTAATTGGTGCCAGAATATTCTTTTGCTCTTGGTTCTTCCATATCCTATCCACATGACTGAAGTTCATACAAACTTTAAAGCTCCACCAGGAAGATTTACAAGTTGTAAGCAGTTTTCCCAAATTTTGGAGGAAAATCACAGTGTCTTAGCATGCTTGTGGATGATGTCTTTCCTCTTAGGGTTTAATCTGAACAGTTTTATTTCAATAATACAATTGACATTAATACACTTTGTCCTGAACTTTTCCTTATTGGAAATATCTGCATAAATATGCTTGTACATGTTTCTGTTATGGATATGGACTTGAAGAGAATAAGGGTCAATTTAGAAAATATTTGAAAAGAATCAAGGTGGGAGGCTCACAGTACCAGATGTTAAAACATATCACAATATGATAATAATTAAATCTGTGCTCCAGATGCAAGTTGAGATAGATGATGGAATGGAAAAAGAAATTACATGAACAGCCAAGCATGTAAGACTATTTTGTCTTTAAAAGATAGCATTTCAATTCTGGAAAAACAATTGCTTATTCAATAAATGGTCCTGGATTCCTGGAGGAAAATGATATCGGAGCCTTAGGACTGAAGAGTTAAATGTAGAAAAATTAAGCTATACAATACCAGCAGAAAATATGTGCCTCTTGTAAAGTCTTGAGTTGGGGAAAAAAACCCGAACTGGGAAAAACTGTAAAGGAAAAGATTGGCAGATAAAACTTTTAAAAAATTAAAAACTGTGATTTTTAAATACCGTAAAATGAGAAGGGAAATGACAAACTGGGGAAAATATTTGCAACATATATGATAAGCAAAGGTCCTGTAAAAATAAAGATTAATATCTCCACTGAAAATGAGCAATGGATATACACAAGCAATTGACAAAGGAAGAAATACAAATATTAATATGAATCAAAGAAACCCAGCTGAAAATAACAATGAGGTTTTTCTTCTCCAGTTTGCAAAGATTGAAAAGAATTTTTGAGAAGAGCATGGGGAAATGAATTACTCATACACTGGTAGTGGGAGTACAAACTTGTGTAACCTTTTTGAGGAGAAATTTAGCAATGTGTATCAAAAGCCTTAAGTGTGTATTCTCTTTAACCTAATAGTTCCACTTTATATATTCACAGATGGCCACACATGCCACCTGTGTCATGTAGAAGACATTTATCCTTTTTAGATGCCCGGAATTTGAACCTCCTTCCTCTATTTGTAGTGTACGCCACTGAGTGAGCCTTGTTGGGGTATTTATTTTAGTTGTCTGACTACCTCCTCTCTACCGCTGTGGAATGTGGACAGGGATTTTGTTCCCTGTGGTATCCCCAGCGTCCAGAACTGGGTATAGCTCACAGTGGATGCCCAAAAAGAAACCCTGAGTGCCGGGGACTCACTTTTCCAGGCTCCCTTGCAGCTAGGTTGTGGGCAAACCACTTGGACTCTGTTAGATGAATCTGTGCTAGATCTGGACTTGGGGGTAAAGATGTGAAAATCAGGATCTGAAGAGGATTCTTACCCAGCGATAGAATTTGTAGGAAGATCAAGGTCCTTGGCATGAGAGGCGATGCTACAAGCTGTATTGTAATGCTCACCAGACCTGTTCTATGGCGTGCTTTCAGGCCTTGCTCCTCCTCACAAAGATCAGATGCTGGTTCTTCAGCCTCCCTAATGATTCTATGAGCTACTTCATATTCATTTCTTACCATTTTATATTCTTAATTTTTAAATGTGGAATATATGTACAAAGGAATGTATAAAATAAGTATCATTTAGAGGTAAACATCGGTTTATGTTCCAGATTAAGAAATTGACTAGAACCAGGACCTTAGAAGCTTCCTGTTTATCTTCACTGGTCAAATTGCTCCTCGCACCCCACAGGGTGCCACTATCTTGATTTCTTGTTAATCACTCTTTTCTCTGTAGTTTTACCATATGTGTCGGTATCTCTAAACAATATGTGATTTGCTTTTGGAATCACAGCATGCGTTTTCTTTTGTGACCTAATTCTTTTAGTGAACATTATGTTTTTTAGATTCGTGCATTGCTTGTATTCAGCTGGTGTACACTTGCACGGCTGTACCTGTTTTCACTTGGTGTTCATTCTGGTGGGTCAGTGCCTGCGCTGCCCAGTTGTTAAATATTTTGAAAATAATTCCTGGATTCATTCATTTGATGTGTGTCCTGTATAATATTCTATTGTGTGAATTTACTGCGATTTATTTATCCATTATGCTATTGATGAATATTTGAATGTTTCTAGTTTTTTGCTATTATAAGCAGTGCTACATTGCGCATTCTTAGAACATGTCTCCTAATGTACATGCACATGTTTGCATTGTACATGTACATCCTCTAGGGCATACGCCAAGGAATGGAATGCTGGGGCACTTGGTATGCACATCTCCAACCTTACTTGGAGATGTCACTGTTTCCAAAATATTTGTATCAATTTGCACTCCCACCAGCCTCCTCCTTGCTCCACATCCTTGACAACATTTGTACCATCTGGCCTTACATTTTTTGCCAATCCAGTGAGTGTAACATGATATTTCTTTTTGGTTTTTGTTTGCATTTCCCTGATTACTAATAAAATTGAGTGTCTTTTCATAACTTTATAAACTAGTATTTGTGTTTTCTGTAAAAATGCTGGTTCATGTCGTTTGCTCATTTGTCTGTTGGGTCATCTTTTTCTTGCTGATTTGTAGGAATTCTTTATATATATAGTTGTATGAGTTGAATGTGTCTTCTCAGCTTGTAGCTTGTCTTTGTTCTTCCTTGATGATTGTCTTTTTTCCAACAGAAGTTCTTAGTTTTAATGTAATTTCAATCTTTTCCTGAATGCTTTGTGCTGTCTGCATCTTATATGGGAAATCTTTCCCAACGTAGAGATCATAAAGTCTCTTATATTGTCTTCTAAGCAATTTTGCCTTCCGTGTTTAAATCTTTTTTTTTTTTTTTTAATCTGAATTTTTCACTTGGTTAGTTTAAGGTAGGGATCTGATTTCATGATATTTTCCATATGGATAAGCACTTGTCCTTGAGTCGTTTATTGGGTAGTCGCCCCTTTCCCTGCTGGTATGCACACTCAATCGGTTGTACATCAGGTTTTCATGCATGTGATCTGTTTCTAGGTTCTTTATTCTGTTCACTTGGTCTGTTTGTTTGTTCTTGTGACAGAACCACATTATCTAAATTATAATAGCTTTATTAGAGTCTAATTGTTGAGGAGTAAAAGCCCATCTCCACTCTATATCTGTTCTTGTTCTTCAGGGATATTTTGGTTATTTAGGGTCCTTTGTTCTTTTGTATAAATTTTCTTTACTATTTTTGTTGTAGTAAAATATATAAAACATAAAATTTGCCATTTTAACCATAGTTTAGTGTACAATTCATTGACATTAATTCAGATCACAATGTTGTACAATGTTACCGCTGTCTAGTTCCAAAACTCTTCATTATTCCAAATAGAAACTCTGTATCCATTATTCAATAACTACCCCCCCCCTTTCTTCCCCCAGTCCTGCTAACTTCCAATCTTCTTTCTGTCTTGATAAATTTGGCTTTTTCTAGATATTTCACATAAATAGAATTATACAATATTTGTCTTTTTGTGTCTGGCTTATTTCACTTAGCATAATGTTTTCAAGGTTCATCCATATTGTAGTATATATCAGAACTTTATTCCTTTTTATGGGTGAATAGTATTCCATTGTATGCATATACCACATTTTGTGTATCCATTTGTCTGTTGATGGGACACTTGGGTTGTTGCCACCTTTTTTGTCTCTGTGAATAATGCTCCTATGAAGATAGGCATACAAGTATCTGAGCCCCTATTTTCAATTCTTTTGGGTACTACGAGTGGAATTGCTGAGCCATATGGTTATTCTACATTTAACTTTTAGAGAAACTGCCAAATTGTCTTCTACAGCACTTCCTCATTTGTATAAACTTTTGAATCAGACTGTCAACTAAAGTACCCCATTGGGATTTTATGTTATTGTATTCAATATTTAGATCATTTGAGAGTGGTCGACATTATGAAATTGAGTCTTCTAATCCAATTATATGGTATATCTCTATTCAGGACTTTTTGATGTCTTTCAATAAAGTTTTATAGTGTCTTCATAGGGATCTTGCATCTTTTGTTGGGCTTATTCTTTATATTTTTTATTTCTATTGTTAATTTTTTAAAGATTGGATGTCCTGATTGTTGCTGGACAACAGCAACAATCAGGTGTTATGAAATGCAGTTGACTTTTGAATACTTTTGATTCTAGCAAGCTTTCTCAATTTATGTTCTCATAATTCATCTGTTAATTTTCTTTTTATTTTCTATGTAGTCATATAATCTACAAGTGATGACAGTTTTGTTTCTTCCATCCTAATCTTTATTCCTTTTTATTTCCCTTTCTTTACTGCACTGGTGGACCTGAAGTACAGTGTTAAGTAGAAGCTACTTTTTTCTTGTTCCTAACCTCAGAGGGATTGTTTTCAACTATTAACCATTAACTTGGATGTTTGCTTTAGCATTTTGTTTGTTTTTTCAAATTAAGGAAGTTTCCTTCTATCCAATTTTCAGTGAATGGATGTTAAATTTTGGAGAGTGGATTTTTCTGCATCGCACTGAGATAATCATGTTTTTTCTCCTTTAATCCCTTAATGTGTGGATTTATACGAATTGTTTTGTAATAGTAAACCAATGTTACGTTCCTTGGATTAAACACAAGTTAGTGTAATGGATGACTTTTTTATACATTACTGGATCCTGTTCGCACTTATTTTTTAGGATTTTTACATCTATGTTCATAAGTGGATTGAGTAGTGTTCCTTTTATATTCTGGGATAGTTTTGTGAGATTGAATTATCTGTTCTTTGTATGTCTGAAAGAACTCATCTATAAAGTTACTTAGGCCTGGTACATACTTTGTGGGGAGGTTTTAAATCTCTTATTCAAGCTATTTAAAGCTATAGGATTGTTCACATTTCCCATTTTTTCTTGAATCAGTCTTGATAAGGTTCCCTCACCCCCACCTCCACCTCCAGGACTCTATCCATTTCATTTAGGTTTTAAAATTTATTGGCATGAATTTAAGTTGTTTGTAACACCCTTGATTTAATCTCTGTAGTACCCACAGCTATGTCCCCTTTTCCATTCCTACAATTGCTTAACAGTCCTTCCTTTCTCCCCAGGCCCCCCCCCCTTGAATAATCTTCCCAGAGGTTTATCAGCCTTCTGAAACATCAGATTTTGGTTTTCTTAATCCTCTCTGTTGTTGTTTTTTAAAATTTCATCAATATCTGTTCTTTTTTATTTTATCCTACTTTCTAGGGGTTTATTATGCTGTTATTTCTTGAACTTCTGAAGTTGGGTGTTCCACTCATTCTTTTTGAGACTTTTTAATTCTTTAATGTAAGTATGTAAGGCTATAAATTTTCTTCTATGTACCTCTTTAGCTATATTCCTGACTATTTGATAAGCAATATTTTGTCATTTTGCAGTTCTAATATTTTATACTTTCCATTGTTATTTCTTACCTATAAGTTGTTTAGGAAAATATTTTACATTTCTAAACATACAGTATTTTTATAGTGAGTTTTCTGTTATTAATTTCCAACTTAATTGTGTTGAACTTGGAGAACGTGGTCTATATCTGATAGCAGTGCTTGGGAATGTTGAAGTGTGCTTTAAAGACTAGCATGTGATCAATTTTCATAAATATACCATTTGCTCTTATAAAGAATACATGTTCTAGTTATTGAGTGAAGTGTTTTATATATGTCCATTTTGTCAACCTTGCTAGTTGTGCTGTTCAAATCTCCTATATCCTTATTGATTATTTTATGTCTTGTTCTATCAATTACTGTAACAGGTATCAAAAACTCCTACTCTGACTGTAGATTTGCTAGTTTTTCCCTATGGTCCTGTCAGTTTTTACTTTATATGCGTTTTTAGGCTACCTTTTTGGGTGTATATGAATTTAGAATTGTTATATCTTTCTGGTTAATCGAATATTTTGTTATTTAGTAATGATCCTCTTTATCTGTAGTAATGTTATTTGCCTTAAAATCTATTTTGCTAATATTAATACAGCTACACCAGCTTTCTTTTGGTTGATATTTGCATGGCATATCTTTCTACCTTGTAATAGAAACTTTGTATATCTTTATATTTTAGATGTGTGTCTTATAACCTGAAAATAACTGGATCTTATTTTTATGCAGTCTGGTGTTATGTGCATTTTATCTGGAGAGTTTAGTCTATTTTCACTTAATATAATTCTGATATACTTTTTTCATCAGATGTGCTTTATATGTGCCCCACTCTGTTTCTCCTCCTCCTCCTTCTTAACTTTCCCATTTGAGGATTGTTTGTGGAGTTTTTTGTTCTCTTTCCATTTTTTTCTCTTTGCTTGTGTAGAAGTGTATAATTTATTTCTAGCCATCTTGTAGCTACTCTCTTTATTTCAATGCGAATACTTCACCAAGTTCAAGGTTAATAATTTTCCTTCTTCCCATCGAGTTAAAGAATTTTAGAAAGTTTTAAGTCTGATACCCATTTCCCTAGTTCTTTGCTGTTTCCCCCTCAAATTAGGCAACAAAAAAAGTTTAACCTTTTTTAAATGTTTAAATTTACCCACACATTTACCAATATCTTGTCATATTCCTTGTTGCATTTCAGATCTTTAATTTCAGATCACTTTTCTTTTGCCTGAAGTAGCACAGCTATTGTAATTTCTTTAAAGGATGGTCTATTACTGGACAACTGTCTTATTTTTTGTTTGTCTGAAAACTCCTTTATTTCACCTGGATTCTTAAAAGATATTTTCACTGAGTATAGAATTCTAGGTTGACAGTTACTTTATTAAACACATCGGTTAATATTACTTAGTCTTGTGTTGTTGCTAATGAGAATTCAGTCACTAGTTGCCATTCGTTTGAAGGTGATTTGTCTTTTCTCTGGCAGATTTTAAGAATATATCTTTTTCTTTGATGTTCTGTAGTTTTACTATGATGTCTCCAGGTATGGATTTCTATTTACTTATTCTGCTTGGAGCTTGTTAGGACTTCCTAGATCTCAGGAATTGATGACTTTCAACAGTTTTGCAAGACACTTAGTCTTTGTCTCCTCAAATAGTGCCTCTTCTCATTCTCCTAGTATGTAACAATGTTATGTCCTGATGTAATTCTGATTAGACTTAGTTCTTTTCTCTGTTTCTCCATGTCTCTTAACTTTTTTATATATATATTCCACCTCTCTGAGCCATATTTCTGAATACATCAGTTAACTAACTCTCTTTTAAGGGTAACCTTGACAAGAGCAGTTTTAGTGGAATGATGGGTGCAGAAGATGGACTAATCTGGACTGACGAGAGCATGAGAGGTGAAGCAGTGCAGACCTCACTATGGTTAGCTCAGGATGGGAGTTTTGTTATCAAGGGAGCAGAGAAATAGGAAAAGGAGTCAATGGAGTGTTGTTTTTTTAAAAAACAATGAGTGATATTAAGGCATGTTTGGATATATCAATAGGAATGATCTAGTAAAGAAGGAAAACTTGATGTAGAAAAAGAGGGATAACTTAGGAGTGGAATCTCTGAGAAAGTGAGAACGAACTGGGTCCAGGTTTTTCAGTTCTGTGCTTCGTTTGTGTTTTTGCCTCTTTTAAAGATTAGTGAAAGGGATTTGTTTTTAAATCAGGCTGAGGTGAACACACAGTCAGTTTAACAGGTATTATTCACTTATCCATTCAGTCACTCAATCAACAAACATTCCATTTGCCTTTTATGTGTGAGGCACTGTGCTGGGCTCTGTGAACAGAATTACAAGATAAACAAGCAGTCCTGAAGCTTATAGGTTAGTGCTGGTGGTGGGTGGGTGGGGTACAGACAAAGGACTTCAAAGAGAAGTAGGGGATTGTATGAGGGCATTTAATAGGGACCTTAATCCCTTAACCTCGTTCTGGGAGATCAGAGAAGCAGCATTTAAACTGATTCCCAAAGAGTGTGTAGTGGGCCAGGTACACTCTGGGAGAGCATGCCAGGGGAGAGAAGAGCGTGGACGAAGGCCCTGTGGCAGCAAGGACGGTGCCGAGGTTTAGGGACTGCAAGAAGACTAGAGCGTGAGCGAGGGGATGTCAGGCGCCTCAGAAGCACTGGAGAGTCTCCCGAGAGCACAGAGAAGCGCTGAAGGGACGTAGGCAGAATCGTGACAGATCCGTTTCCATGATATTTCTGCTGTAAAGGTGCACACACAAGGGTGCTGGAGCCTGACGCCGTTAAACCTTAGAATCATACAGTTAACCCGCTTCTTACAGTGATTCTTGACTGAGCTGTCTCAGTCAAACACAAGTGGAAGATTCCTCAGAATTAATACAATGCTTTTCTGCTGTGTGTGTGTGTGAGAGAGAGAGAGAGAGACAGAGAGAGAGACAGATACCTGGTAGTCAAGGTACTATTTTTAAAGTTTAACTAACATAGCAATGAGAAAATTAGCTAAATCTACTTAACATGTTAATGATTTGTGCATCATACTGTTTTAGAAATCCTTGAACTGCTATTTTTTAAAACTAGCTATTTGTGAATTATTTCATATGTTCTAAGAAATTATGATGGATTTATATGAGGATTTGTTTGAACCCCTAAGTTTTTTAACTTAATATAAATAAGATTATTATTCTATTCTTATTTCTCTTTTCATCATAAATGTCAGAATGTACTGTTCTATTTATGTTATCTGCTTTAGAGATTATTCAGATTCTGAGTTGTCATTTTGATTAGTTAAATTTATCTTGTTTTTTTGTTTTTTTGTTTTTTGTGAGGAGATCAGGCCTGTGCTAACATCCGCCAATCCTCCTCTTTTTTTGCTGAGGAAGACGGCCCTGGGCTAACATCTGTGCCCATCTTCTTCCACTTTATATGGGACGCCACCACAGCATGGCTTGCCAAGCAGTGCGTCGGTGCGCGCCCGTGATCCGAACCAGCGAACCCCGGGCCGCCGCGGCGGAGCGCGCGCACTTAACCGCTTGCGCCACGGGGCCGGCCCCCTAAATTTATCTTGATCCTTAGCTTCTGTATTTAATACACACCTAACACTATGCCTTACACATAGTAGGTAGTCAAAAGTATGTTCAAGGTCTCTGATACAGTCTTCTAATTACACCTTATAAAAATGTCCTTCCTTGGGGCCAGCCTGTGGCGTAGTGGTTAAGTTCAGCACGCTCTGCTTCGTTGGCCTGGGTTTGCGGGTTTGGATCCTGGGCGTGGACCTACACCACTCAACAGCCATGCTGTGGTAGCAAAATAGAGAAAGGTGGGCATGGATGTTAACTCAGGGCTAATCTTCCTCAAGCAAAAAAAGAGGAAAAAAATGTCCTTCCTTAATTCCTTCCCTTCACCCAAAACACACTGCCCTTTTTTGATATTCCTTTTCTTCCTGGCTTTATAGTCTTCAATATTCTGCTCTGACTGTTATTATTTTGCTATCTTCGCTTACTCAAAATACCCGTTTAAGGTTTCATTGCCCTGAGTCTTTTTCTTGAGACTGTGTACTTAGTATTTTGTATTCTAAACCTTTATTGTTTGCCCACTCTCTCTTAGAAAATGTCTTTGTTCCCCTTCTCTTTTGCTCTATCTTTATATTGAAAAAACCATCTATAAGCCTGTTTATGATTTTGTGTTTTGCAGTGTTTTAATTGCAGTTTTCCCATCCTGAGGAATTATTTAAATGTTACTAATTGATAAACATAATTTTATGTATTCTGTGTTTTTAGTCTATTGAAGACAATGAAGTATATTTGCCTAATGATGAAATTTGGACCTATGATATTGATAGTGGGTTGTGGTAAGTAAATTGCAGAATGTCCAATCTTAATGTCTGTTGTAAATGTTTTCCTAGACTACAGGGAACTTCAGACCATGCTGAGAACACACTGCAGCGTTTCCTGTCTTACTTCCTTTCCTTCAGTGCTTTATTCTCTCTGGCTCTTTCTTTCCCCTGCTCCCTTCCTCTCCCTACTCTGTCCTTTACCATTCCTCTCAAGATTAAGGCTGTCTCTGAAGACTTTGCTTTGTTCTATTAATTCGTTCCAAATTCTGGTGACGCGTGAAGATTTTATAATTTTTTTTCCCAGTAGGTTGAAAAATCTTTCCGGGGGATCTTCTTAGAGTTTTTACAGTGTTGGCTACCATTACATTTTAATTGTAACTGCCAGTGACAATTTTCATTGAAAAAGTAACCGTGGAGTTCAAAGGGAATTTTAATTTGCCTTTCTGGAAAGTGATGGAATTCCATGTTATTCTTGCTGCAGGACAATGCACCTCATGGAAGGAGAACTCCCCACCTCCATGTCAGGAAGTTGTGGAGCTTGCATTCATGGAAAGCTGTACATTTTTGGAGGATATGATGACAAAGGATACAGCAATCGAGTAATATTTTCTTTCAATTCGGGAGTGCAGCAATATGTAATATTTAATGTATCACTTCATCTCATCAGTTTATAAATATTCTAAAAAGAAGATACGTGTAGCAAGTCTTGTGTTTACGATTGTACGGTTTTACACGCGGCGGCAGTCCTGCTCTGCTCTTCTTCCCTGTCCTGCTTCAGAATCAACTACATCCTTAATTAGCTACATACTTAGTTAACAACTACAGGGCAAGAGCATGATGGGAAAAGACCCATTTCAGTATGTTTTATATATCATTTTTGCTTCTAAAACATAGTCTTATTTTCATTAAGTCCACAGTTAAAATTTTTAAAAAGAAAAAAGTAATATTAATTTTTGGATCATATATCTCTCAGATATAAACTTAATTTTCAAGTGCCCTGTCTGCTAATGGTGTTCTCCTCTTTTAAAAGCTTTATTTTGTTAATTTGCGAACAAGAGATGGAACCTACATTTGGAAAAAAATCACCGACTTTGAAGGACAACCACCCACGCCACGTGATAAACTTTCTTGCTGGGTATACAAAGACAGGTAATGCAGGAAAATTGTCTCAGAAACTGCACTTAGTAAGGATTATAGCTTGTGGCCAAAATAGAGAAAACTTGAAAGTCTGAATTTTGTCAAGATACAATTACAAACCTGTTTTACACTGATGGTAATGGCAGTTCTGAATCTGGATAAAAGGCATGTCATAAAAATAAACATTTTGGAAGCAACGATCTGGTTTTTAAAATTAATTTATCTAATGAAATTTTCTGATTAGTTAATACCTTCAGGGCCGGCCCCGTGGCTTAGCTGTTAAGTGCGTGCGTTCCGCTACTGGCAGCCCAGGTTCGGATCCCGGGTGCCCACTGACGCACTGCTTCTCCGGCCATGCTGAGGCCGCGTCCCACATACAGCAACTAGAAGGATGTGCAGCTATGACATACAACTATCTACTGGGGCTTTGGGGGGTGGGGATTTAATACCTTCACATGGTTCAAAAATCAAAATTGTAGTAAAAAGTATGAAGGAAAGGTCTGGCTCCCCCTCCTGTCCCACCCCTGCACACATGGCTGCTGCTTTGACATCTGTGTTCTCACAGCCGTGGTTCCCAACTGGTCTGCCAGTGGAGTCCCCTGGGGATCCTTTAGACAGTCCAAAGCCAGGTGACAGCCCAGACTCCTTACAGTCTCAGGGGAATGAGGTTTTGAAGCTCCCCAGATGATCCCAAGATGCAGACAAGTTTGGGAGCTACTGCCATCAGTGTTACTTTACGTGAATAGAAGCAGATACGTGTGCGCGCGCATGCGTGCACACAGGTATTAGGGGTGTGGTCCTCTTTTCACCCTCCTGCTTGTGCAAATATCAGCATACTCTGTACCGTGTTCAGCACCCTGCCGCTTCTCTCAGTGAACAGTATCCCAGGGAGATCTCTCATCTTACTGTATCCCTAGTTAGTTACAAAGTTTGTTCTTGCTTTTTCACAGCTCATACTGTTCTCCTCTGTGGCTACACCGTGATTTATTTAGCCTTTCCCCTGCAGATGAAACAACACTTAGATTGTTTCAATTCCTTTGCTATTACCAACTATGCTTTAATGAATATCTTTGTATATATATGATTGCAGATCTATCTGTTGGATAAAATTCCAGAATTAGATTGCTGGGTCAGAGGATAATGCATTTATAATTTTGGTAATTGTTTAGTTTGCTAGGGCTGCTGTAACAAAGTACCGTAAACTGAGTGTCTTAACGCAGACGTTCTGTCTCACAGTTCTGGAGGCTAGAAGTCTGGGATCAAGGTGTCAGCAGGATTGCTTCCTTCTCTGGGTCTTGAGGATGAATCCATTCCGTGCCACTCCTCTAGCTTCTGGGGATTGGCTGGCAATCTTTGGCGTTCCTTGGCATCTTGAAGCATCACCTCAATCTCTGCCTTCATCTTTCCCTAACACTCTTCCTGTGTGTGCTTGTCTGTCTCCAGATTTCCCCTTTTTATAAGGACATCAGTCACATGGGATTGGCCTACTGTAGTGACCTCGTTTTAACTTGATTGCCTTTGTAAAGACCTTGTCTCCAAATAAGGTCACATTCTGAGGTACTGGGGATTAGGACTTCCACATATGAATTTGGGAGGGGACACAATTCAACCCATAACAATAGGTTTTGCCAACTTTTCCTCCACAGAAGTTGTGCCATTTCACATTCTCAGCAATGGAGTGATTATTTCTCCACAGCCTTGCCAAGAGTTTGCTGGCAAACTTAGATTTTTTTTGCCAAACTGTTGGGTGGGAAATGATGTCTCAGTCTTATTTTAATTTCTGTTTTCATTTTTAAGAAATTTATGTGAGTTTGAATGTATTTTCCTATGTTTAAGGGCAATTTGTATTTCTTTTTCTCTGAACTGTTTGTTCACGTCCTTTGCTAATTATTTTCTGTTTGGCATTTATACTCTTGATTTCAAGGTGTTATTTATGTATTAAGGAGATTCATGTTTGACTGTGATATGATATGAAAATATTTTTCCCAGTTTGTCATTTATCTTTTGACTTTGCTTGGAGTGTTTTCTGCACGTATAAAACAGCTTTAAGAAACTGTTTTAGAAAAATTTATCAGTTATTTCCTTTGTGACTTCTTGATTTTGAGTCTTGATTACAAAGTCTTTTTCTACTCCAAGATTATAAACTAATTTTCTCATATTTTGCTCTAGTATGTTTGGCATTTCATTTTTTATATTTAAATCATTGATTCATTTGGGACTTATCCTGCAAATAGTATGAGATACGGATCCAGGTTCGTCTTTTTCTAGATGGCTACCTGTCTCTAAGTCAGTCATTTGAGATGCCACTTTTCCATGTATTTACTACATTTTCATTGGTATTTGGATCTGTTTCTGGGTTTTCTATTCTACT
Source organism: Diceros bicornis minor (assembly GCF_020826845.1). NCBI lineage: Eukaryota > Metazoa > Chordata > Mammalia > Perissodactyla > Rhinocerotidae > Diceros > Diceros bicornis. Next base: position 2,264,010 of record NC_080744.1, on the reverse strand, counting down.
CCATTGACCTTTTTTCTGTTCATGTACAAATACTTCACTATTTCAGATACTGAAGTTTTACAGAACATTCTTATAGGACTAGCACGAATCATAAGCGTACAACTTAAATAATTATCACAGAGTGAACACACTTATGTAACCACCACCCAAGTAAAGAAATAAAACATTATCAACACTCTAGAAAACCTCATTATGTCCACTCCTCATCACTATGCTCAGCCTCCTTCCTAAAGGAAACCTTTATCCTGACTTCCCTAAATTAGTTCTTCTTTTATATATATATATGGAATCCTATAGAATTTATTCTGTTATGTTTGGCTTCTTTTACTCAAATTATATTTTTTAGAGTCATCCATATTGTGTGAATCTATAGTTTGTTTTCTTTCCTGTATGTTATTCTATTAAATGAAATACTATAATATATTTATTTGTTCTACTGTTGATAGACATTTGGGTCATTTCTGCTTTTGACTCTTTGGAATAATACAACTGTGAACATTAGTTTATATATTGTCACACATAATGGATAAACATTTCTGTTGGACATCTTTCTTTGCATTCTTTTAATGGTGTAATCTGATCAACCGAAGATTTTAATTTTAGTATAGTCTAATTTACCAGTCTTTTCCTTATGGTTAGTGCTTTTGTGTCCTAGAAACTTTTCATTCCCAAAGATCATGAAGACATTCCTCTGAGTTACTTTTAAAAGCTTTATTATTTTACCTTTCACATTCAGATCCACAAGCCACCTGGAATTGATTTGTGTGTGGTTTGAGGTAGGGATCAGGTTTCATTTGGATAACAGCTTGATCCAGCAGCAGTGATTGAAAAGATCATACTTTCTCCATTGCTCTGCAATGCTGCTTTTTCCATAAATTAAGTGTCCATATATGGATGGGTCTGTTTCTGAAGTCTCTTCTCTATTCTGTTGAACAATTTTTCTGTCCTTGCACAGTACCATATTGTCTTAATGTGTTTACTTTTATAACAAGTCTTGAGAGCCAGTAGACTTATTCTATTTGTTCTTCTCCTACAAATATGTCTTGGCTCTTCTAGGCCTTTGCATTTCTGTATAAATTTTGAATTAGCTTGTTAATTTCCAAAAAGCCTACTGGAATGTTAATTGGAATTGCATTGAATCTAGAGTTCAAGTTGGGGAGAACTGACTTCAAGTCCGTGTGAGTCTTCAAGTCCATGAACACAGTATCCCTCTATTCATTTAGTGTGACAAGATGTTCCAGGCTCATCTCGGGTATTTCCTATCCTAGACCAGGGATCAGCCATTTCTCCAAGGAGTTCTGATTTTGCTTAGGGGCAAGTGGTATTTAGAAACTTCAGTCTCAGTGCAGTGCCAGACGTGCCATTGCTTTTGGGTGAGTTATTATTTCTATACTTTTTCAGCAGCTAGAGATATGAAATACAAAATTTTAAGGATAAAACACAACTTGCCTTCATGCAGATCTTCCATTCCACACTCAGAACCTCTGAGCTTTGAGCCCTGCCTCAGTGACCCTACACTCGCATGTCCTTCTCCTGTGTTGAAAGCCCCAGTTCTTGGCGTCACCAACGTAATGACTCATTTGCTTTATCCTGTAATTCACACAACAATACCAGTAATACCACCCAAAATATGATAACTTAAAACAGTTTTAATATTTGCCACAGTTCCTTTATTTTTAGGTTCTGTACTGTCAGAGATGTACAGTCATATGTAGTGTGTTCTGTAGTCGCCTTTCAAAGTTCTCCTCTGGGAAATTATGCTGCCCACTTGATACATAGAGTCATTTGTTTATTTTACTTTTTATTTTTAGGATTTGTTTTTTTAATTTTAATTTTGTTTTTGTAATCATATAGTATTTTACATTCTTCCAAAGTCAAAAATTCAAATTTTGATTTTTTTACATTAGATTTTTTTACTTCATTTGAAACATATTTGTGTATACTGTCAGGTAACTTTAACTGTATATTTCCTCCAGTTTAATTATTGTTCTATCATTATTTATTAAATTGTTAAGTTTTTTCCAAGTTTTTTGAAATACCACCTTAACGTATATGTAATTTCTATGTATGTATATGAGGAGGACCATGTTATTCTATTCCTACCTTTTTGAACATGGATGTTTATGAGCAATGAATATTGATTTTTATTTAATACTTTTCCTCTATTTTGAGGTGATCAAAATTTTTTTCCTAATTTAAATACTGATGTGATATATTTTATATTTTCAAATGTGTTTCAGATATAAATCATACTTGGTTCTAACAAGTATTTCAACATACTTTGAATTCTATTTGCAGATATACACAGAATTTTTTAGGGAGAGTAATTGATAACTTTGTCAATTTGTTTCTTGGTTAGGCCTTATCTGTTTTATCATGTCTGTTTGGAAAAAGCATTATAGGAGCTTAAAAGAGAACTGAACTATACCTCTGAGCTTTGGGTAGGCTTGCATAAAGGGAGTATTTCTCTGAATACTTAGGGACAATGAAGTATGTTCCTGTAAGCCACTAGAGCTTTCTCCTTTTGTTTTTCCAGGACTTAATCTACCCCAACCCTACAAAGTGTTTTTGATCCTTGAAGTTTTTCTTGTTTGTGTAAACAAGAGACTGAAAATAGGGGTTGCCCTAGGGAGGGGAATTGAGTGACAGTAAGAGGGAGACTTATTTTACTATACCTTTTTAAAAAAAGTGTGGTAAATATATATAATACAAAATTTGCCATTTTAGCCGTATTTAAGTGTACAGTTCAGTGCCATTATTTATGTTCACAATGTCGTGCAACCATCACCTTTATCTAGTTCCAATCTTTTCCGTCGCTCCAAACAGAAACTATATATCCATTAAGTAATACCTCCCCCTTCCCCCTCCTCCTCAACCCTTGGTATCCTCCCATCTACTTTCTGTCAGCATGGATTTGCCTACTATAGGTATTTCGTATAAGTGGAATCATACAATATTTGTTCTTTGGTGTCTGGCTTATTTCACTTAACAAAGTGTTTTTGAGGTTCATCCATGTTGCGGTATGTATCAGAACTTCATTCTTTTTAAGGCTGAATAATATTACGTTGTATGTTTGTTCATTCATCTGTTGATGAACATTTGGGTTGTTTCCACCTTTTGGCTATGGTGAATAATGCTGCTATGAACATTGGCTTACAAGTATTGTTTGAGTCCCTATTTTCAATTCTTTTGGGTATATACCTAAGAGTAGAATTGCTGGGTCATATGGTAATTCTATGTTTAACTTTTCTGGAAGCACCAAACCGTTTTCCACAGTGACTATGCCATTTTTTATTCCCACTGGCAATGTGCAAGGGTTCCAGTTTCTCCGCATCCTTCCTAACACTTGCTATTTTCTGTTTTGTTTTTTTTTAGTTTTTAAAATAATAGTCATCCTAATGGGTATGAAGTGGTACTTACTGTGGTATTGATATGTATTTCCCCAGTGTTGTATGAGATTGACCATTTTTTCATGTACTTATTGTCCATTTGTATATCTTCTTTGGAGAAATGTCTATTCAAGTCTTTTGCCCATTTAAAAAGTTTGGTTATTTGTCTTTTTGTTGTTGAGTTGTAGGAATTCTTTATATATTCTGGACATTAAACCCTTATCAGATATTAAACCCTTATCAGATATATGTAGTTTTCTTTTGTTGTAGTGTCTTTGTCTAGCTGGCTCATAGAATGAGTTAGGAAGTGTTCCCTCCTCTTCAGTTTTGGAAGAATTTGAGAAGAATTGGTATTAATTCTTCTTTAAATGTTTCGTAGAATTCACCCTGAAGCCATGTGGTCCTGGGGTTTTCTTTGTTGGGAGGTTTTTGATTACTGATTCAATCTCTTTACTTGTTATAAGTTTATTCAGATTTTCTATTTCTTCGTGAGCCATTTTTGGTAGTGTGTCTTTCTGGGAATTTTTCTATTTCATCTAGTTTATCCAGTCTGTTGGCATACAGTTTTTCCTAGTATTCTCTTATAATCCTTTTTATTTTTGTAATGTTGGAAGTAATGTCCCTTCTGTCATTTCTTTTTTTTTTTTTTTTTGTGAGGAAGATCAGCCCTGAGCTAACATCCATGCGAATCCTCTTCTTTTTTTGCTGAGGAAGACTGACCCTGGGCTAACATCTGTGCCCATCTTCCTCCACTTTATATGGGACGCCGCCACAGCATGGCTTGACAAGCGGTGCATTGGTGTGCGCCCGGGATCCGAAGCCGGGCCGCCAGCAGCGGAGTGTGCGCACTTAATCGCTATACCACGGGGCCAGCCCCCTTCTGTCATTTCTGATTTTAGTAATTTCAGGCTTCTCTCCTTTTTTCTTAGTCAATCTAGCTAAGGATTTGTCAATTTTGTTGATCTTTTCAAAGAACCAGCTTTTGGTTTTGTTGTTTTTCTATTCACTATTTTGGTTATTTCTCCTTTAATTTTTATTGCTTTCCTTTGGTTATCTATGGGTTTAGTTTGCTCTTCTCTTTCTAGTCCTTAAGGTATACAGTTATATTATTGATTTGAGATAATCACCTCAGATTGCCTGCAGGAGGTTTGCTCAGCTCCCCTCTGCTTCCTGCTGTTGGTAACTGACCCTGAGCCCTCCCTGAAGACTGTATGAAAGAGTTGTTGAGTGGGTTCAAACTCCCTCTGTGGCTGAGTTTCTCTCTCTTTTTTTTGTGAGGAAGATTAGCCCATCTTCCTCTATTTTGTATGTGGGATGCCTGCCACAGCATGGCTTGATGAGCGGTGTGTAGGTCCATGCCGGGATCCGAACCTGTGAACCCCCGGGCCGCCGAAGCAGAGTGACCGAACTTAACCACTATGCCACCGGGACGGCCCCATGGCTGAGTTTCTTAAGATTCTAATTTGCCATGCCAGCCTACATATGGCTGTTAAAATTTGGGGTGGTTTCTGTTACAAACCCTGTCTGTGCTGGATTCCTCCTCCTCTTCCTGCTGTCCACCACCAAGGATGAGAGCAGTTGTAGTCTCGTCTCTGCTACTTGGAGCTCATCACTTTCTGGAATTTGTCCAGTAAGATCTCTTTGTTCCTTTAGCTCTTTGATTTTTTTTTTTTTTGTGAGGAAGATCAGCCCTGAGCTAACATCCATGCTAATCTTCCTCTTTCTGCTGAGGAAGACCGGCTCTGAGCTAACATCTATTGCCAATCTTCCTCCTTTTTTTTCCCTGAAGCCCCAGTAGATAGTTGTATGTCATAGTTGCACATCCTTCTAGTTGCTGTATGTGGGACTCTGCCTCAGCATGTCCGGAGAAGCGGTGCGTTGGTGCACGCCCGGGATCCAAACCTGGGCCGCCAGTGTCGGAGTGTGCACACTTAACCGCTAAGCCACGGGGCCGGCCCTTTGATTTCTTTTTAAACGATGGTTTTATAGTTTATTTGGCTTGTTCAGGTTGTTAGGATGAGAGAAACTATCTCTTTCAACTTTCTCTGGACAGATTGGAAGTGGAACTCCTAAGGTATGTTCTTTTGTGTTTATTTTTCAGATTAATATATTTTGGTGGCTATGGGTGTAGGAGACACAGTGAACTCCAGGACTGTTTTGATGTTCATGATGCATCTTGGGTAAGAGAGTCTTCACTGTTTACATGTTCCTCTGATTTAGTATTTCCTTAAAGTCTTTAGAAATAATGAGCCCACTCTTTCTCATTTTAATTTGCCATAATTGACACTATGAAAAAAGTACGTTTTCTGTCTTTGGATTTGAATTTGGTTGGAAGAGGTTCTTTTGCCTGATGATATTAGATTTCATGGCTGCTGGCAGAGCAGTTTCTCTTCTTACGTTGTTAATCACTTATACCTGCTTCTGTTAGACAAAGAGAGGCTTGAGCACAACTTGGAAATACTTTGTTCATAGGTAACCACAATGGCCGTTTGCTGGCATACGCCTTCCTTTAGGTCTGTCCACCAGAACTGTTCATAGCTCAGACTGGCCTCTGTAAGAGTGAGGAAGTTGGTAGTGATATTACCTTTCCTACTTACTATTACTGGTAAGAGAATAAACTGTTATTAAGGAAAGAAGTCATGACTTATAAAAATGAAATCTTTTAAAAGAAAATGTTAAAAACCATTGATCCCACCACCAAGGTACACAGTAACTCTTCAGTTATGCCTTCTGCCAATGTATATTATTATTGTAAGTTATTAATGTATATGTACATTTTGTGCATATCTCTTTGTATGTGAATCTTTAAAAAATTCTCCATGTATCTTCATGGTTTTTGAGTTTTTAAATGAAATAACTTTAAAGCTTTTCTACTTAACAGTATTACTGATAATTTTCAGAAATATAACTTCCCAATTACTTATATCTAATTATTTTTACTCATTAGCGAAATCTCTCATTTTTTCCCTCCCTTAGTACAGTTAGGGTAATGATCATGTCCTGAAGTTTCTGGTATACAAGTAGACTTTTTTGTTTAGATTCTAAACTAAGTAAATTGTTTAGTTTATTTGACTTGTTTGACAAGTCCTGACAAAAATGAATGATGTATTTTTGACATAGAACATAAAACTGGCACAGAGGTAAGCTAGAGTAGTGACAGAGAATTTCAGCATTCTGGAAGATGCTGAGTACAGTATAACTGCTCACTCTTTGCCTTGCCGACAGCTTGTCACTTAGACGAGAGTGAGCATACAAGAACAAATTGCTTGGTTAAGTAGAAGTGATTGGAACTTTTGGAAAAAGGAACTATGGTCCCCTAAATTTTCTAATAGCAAAAATTAGGAATTCTGAGCTTATGCTTTAGGAAAACAGATTTCAAAATGTAAATATCATTCTGTCCTCTGCAATTTTAAAAGAGACAGTCCTTTGAGAGAACTGGAAGATTGTCAGCAGGTAAACTTATGACTCACTGCAAGCCGTGCTGTGAGAAGAAACGTTGCCAGGTGCTGCTGCACTTGGTCTGGGGACCGCACTCTGTGAGCCACTGCTGCGTGCGTTAGCTGTGTGACTATGGTCACACTTAACTCTGCTTCTGTAAAGCTGTCTCTTATTTCACCAGTAAATATGCAATGAAACTATAACCATAATCTAAAAATTATAAAAGCTTTTAAATATTTTAAAAATTTCTGTCGTAGGAAGAGCAGATGTTCTGGGGATGGCACAATGATGTTCATGTATTTGACACAAAGACACAGAGTTGGTTTCAACCAAAAATTAAAGTAAGTATTGTGAAAAGTTACCTTTATATTCATATTATTCATTGATACTTTTAAAATCTACTTTTTGGGGCCGGCCTGGTGGCGCAAGTGGTTAAGTGCGTGCGCTCCGCTGCGGCGGCCCGTGGTTTGCCGGTTCGGATCCCGGGCACGCACTGACACACCGCTTGGCAAGCCATGCTGTGGCGGCATCCCATGTAAAGTGGAGGAAGATGCTCACGGATGTTAGCCCGGAGCCAGTCTTCCTCAGCAAAAAAAGAGGAGGATTGGCAGATGTTAGCACAGGCCTGATCTTCCTCACCAAAAAAAATTTAAAAAAATAAAATCTATTTTTTTACTAAATTATTTGGATTTTAATAATTGAGTTTGTAATCACATACAAAGGAGTTCTCTTGAGTACTGTCACTAATATTATTTTTTTATTATTTTTTAAATCATTTAATTCTTTTTTTAATACATATTTTTCTCCAAGTTAGCTAAGATTTCTAGAAAAATCTTCTACAGAGGTGCCATCATCATTCTTTTCACAAATGTGATGCTCTGACTTAATGAAGGCTCTTTAAAAAAGTCCTTTCATAACAAAGCCCATGATTTCATAAACCCTTGAAATTAGAGCTAAATGCAATTATAGCATGACAAAAATACATTATTAACATTTGTCATGTGCTAGTGAGCAAACACAAATTCAAATTAGTTTAAGCAATAATGAATTTTCTCGTAGCTGGAAAGTGTATTTGGAGTGGCTCACACAGTGGAAGCCAGAGCTGCAGGGGCCCAGGGCCTCAGGACCTGGGGCAGGGTCCTCAGCACCATCATGGTACTTTCTGGCTCTCCTTGTGAGCCAGCCTCCTTCTGTCTGCTGGAGACCAGCCGGCTCGTTGAGGAGGGAATATGGCCCTGGCTACACAAGCAGTTCTTTCTCTTGGTGCTGTATTCTCTCAGTGTCTACAGATCAGTTGTAGAAAAGGACTCTGGCTCCACTTGGGCACGTTCCCACTCTTTACATCACTTCCTGCTGCCAAGGGGATGACTGGTCAGGCCCGAGTCTCAGGCCTGTCCAGGGGAGCAGGGGCTTATGATGGATAAGCTCACCAGCACCATGCAGAATAGGATGCAGAACAGGCAAAGTACACACACTCCTTGCAGTCCAACTTCTCTTGGTGGGAGTGATGGGAGGCTTGATGCAAAACAGTCAGTGTTACAGTCTGACCTGCTCAGCGTCCTCTTTGTGCAAGCAGTGAATTTCAGGTTTCCATGCTCTCCTGTTCTCTTCACCCCATTTCTAATTTTAGAACTGATCAACTCTCAGTCTTTTATACTTGTTGATTGAATTTTCCTTCAGTCAGCATTTAAATTTTAAAATTTGTGTCTTTTATTAATGACATAAAAGCATTTTATCTCTGTTAAAATAATTTCATGTTAGCAAGCATGTGGAGAGAAATAGTATTGAGACTGGATCTGCTGAAACTCATCCTAGATCTCTTTCAGGCCCCTTAACCCTCGACATCCTTAGAGAGTGAGCCAGGCTCTGGAGCCACCGCAGGCATATTTTTAGAGTATGCTCCTGCACGTAAGGGAGCTGAGGGAGCTTGTCATCAGTTCTTTGGGCTTCTGGTCTTTCTCTGACTCCTCTCTCTCCTTACTTTAATTGCTATCCCTCCCCTCCTCTGCTCCAACAGAAGTACATGACATCTGCTAATGATGCTATTTTAGTTACTACTTCACAATGTTTTCACTGTAATTTCCCTGAGGATGTCTTCAAATAAAATCTTATGTTGTTGGTATTCCATCTGAAAGTTTTCTGACATGGTTGTAGCTGGAATCTGTTATTTTTATTTAAAATAAATAAATGTTACTTTAAAATTTTTATTTAAAATGTTTATTTTTTAGAGACATTCTTCAATTACTTCATTATTCCCAAATATCTGCATCAAAAGGCAAGGCAACATGGTAGAGTGTAACAATTTTTGGCATTGAAGTTGAAAGAAATGGATTTGCATTCTAATTGTGTCAGAAGAGAGCTGTGTTCTTTATGAGCCGTGTACCGTGTCATCTGTACAACGGAAGGGTCGACAGTGTTTTCCTCTGTGGGATTTTTACCCCATAAGAGCAATATGTAGGAATATGGATCTTGGAGTTATTTTCATACCTAATAATCCTTGTGCATTATTTGCGCAGTTAAGCACGCAGACTAATGCAAATGTCATTTCTTTGTTTTGCTTGGAATTGTATAAACTCGGTTTATTCAGCAGCTTTGGTTGGCTATTAAATCTATTTGATAAATAAGAAAGGAGAAATTCAGTATTTATTTCATAATAAATGTGTGTATAGTAGAAGAATTTTTCTCAAATTTCAAATCAGGGATGGGGTAATAATACAAATTTTGTTTTGCTGGAAGGACTGGGAACCACAACTCAAATGTTTCTCTCTCATTTATTTAAGTGTTACATAGGTAATATCTGAATTATTTCTTACCGTGTTGACTTCAGCACTGTCACTCAGGTAAGCCTGAAAAGTCTAGGAAATTATGATACTGGATGTGGAACTTAAATTTCCTATGCCCACGTTCAGCAGTCAATGAGCTGAAAATGCTGAGTTCTTTCAGAAGGTGGAATGAAATACATAAACAAAGGCACCCACCGTGAACACATGGAAATGATGCAGAAAATTCTTCCTTCAAATCTTATTCATTCATCTACCCATTATACTCTCCTTTCCCACCAATCCAAAACTTCTCTGAAGACAAGATCTGCTATATTTATTCAAAATATAAAGAAGTTATCAGTTAATGAGCAGAGTTTTAGTAAGAGATAAAGCACTGTTTGGCTTAAGCCAAAAATGAAGTTCCTATTGTGGAATTTGAAGCACTAGGAGTTTTGGGCACAGATTTGATTTTTTTGGTCTCTGAGATCATCACACTGTGTACTGCTCACTCTTGTGGTGGGGGGGGGCGGGGAGGAGGGAGGGAGAGAATCTTTTTAAACTTGATTTGTAAATCCTTATATTTTAAGCTAAAATTTATATGAAATCTTATTTTGCTAAATAGTGTCAGGCATTTAAGAAAAACACTTTAAAAAGTAAAGATCAGGGTAAAAAAATTTCATTCTTGAAGAGTAGTATTTGTCTATAGTTATTACTATTTAGAATGAACTTTTGCGTTAGGGTTTTTAACTGAGCTACATAGGTGATGGTACCTTAGCGGTCAAGTATTTCTCATGCTGAGCATTGGAACGTGACCTCATTCCAGATATTTCAAGTCCCTGTGCTGTTCTCTGCTGTCTGCTTGCAGGGTGGAGTCCCCCCACAGCCACGAGCCGCCCACACGTGTGCAGTTCTTGGAAATAAGGGCTATGTCTTTGGTGGACGTGTTTTGGTTAGTGTTTCTGATGGAAATGGTCTTTTTATGTGTGATGCTTCTTATAAAAATTTATCCTCTGATTTTGTGGAACAACTGAACATTCAAATAATCTAGAGATTAAAATAGCATTCAATAATATCTTTTATTTATCTTCTATTCCCCAGACTATACGTGAGTAATCACACATGATTATAAATCATATTTTAATGAGGAGAATCCTTCACTTCAGTGTAGTATCAGAAAAATATAATTTCTTATTTTCTAAATCCTATTAGTTTAAACTCATTTCTTCCTTTCCCCCTTGACATATTAATTTGGTAGCTCTATGTTAATTTTATTAATGCTTAGCATTGTTTCCCAATTTGTAAACTTCTGATGTTAAGTAAAATAGAATCTATTTTTAATCTGAACTTATTTTAAAACCAAAATTTTAGCCCATGAAAGATGTAAAACACTGACCCATTTACATACTTTTATTTTAGCAAACTAGGATGAATGATTTGCACTATCTAAACTTAGATACCTGGACTTGGTCTGGAAGGTAAGCTTGAAATTTAAGTATGTTTTAATCTATCGACATTTCTCTGTGTGTGTGTTTGTGTGCATGCCATAATCCAAGTTTAGGTTTCTAAAACTGAACTGGTAATTTTCCCTTCAGATTATATGTCCAAGCAAGGAATATACAGATTTAAATATAGAGGTTGTTCTTTAACCAAACTATATAAAACATGAGAATACTAGCTGTTGAAAATTGATTATGTCAAAGTACTGGTTTTATGTTATGTATTCTCAATGACTGCTCAGTAGAATAAATGAAGAAATAGTTTAATGGGGTCATCACAGTGAACAGATAACGGAGTGAGTAAAAGTCAGATTTTGTTCATGGCTTATAATATAGATTTAGCAATAAAATAAGTATATTTAGCTATCAGTTCAGCTGCTCATATAATGAGATGAAACCAGAGCTATATATTATTCCAAAGTATAAATACTATTAAGAATAAAACCATGAAAGTGCCAAGAAGAAAATATAGCAGATTATCTTGAAAATCTTGGCATGGAGAAAGCTTTTCTAAAGATGATATAAACCCAAAATTCATAAATGAAAGGATTGATTGATAAGACCACTTAAGAATTGAATATTTCTGTTTAGAAAAATATACCACAAAAAAAGTTAAAAAAGCAAACTGGAAAATGCAAACAAAAATACCCTAGAAGTAATATTTACAGTATTTCTGACAGAGAGGGCTAAGATCCACAAGAACTAAGAAAATCAGTAAGAAAAAGAGAAATAGGGCCCGCCCGGTGGCGTAGTGGTTAAGTTCGAGCACTCCGCTTCGGCAGTCTGGGGTTCACCGGTTTGGATCCCAGGCTCAGACCTACTCATAGCTCATCAAGCCATGCTGTGGAGGCATCCCAGATGCAAAATAGAGGAAGATGGGCATAGATGTTAGCTCAGGGGCAGTCTTCCTCAAGCAAAAAGAGGAAGATTGGCAACAGATGTTAGCTGAGTGACAATCTTCCTCACCAAAAAAACAAAAGAAAAAGAAAAAGAGAAGTAATCCACTAGGAAAGTGGACGAAGAACATGAAGGAGCAATTCAGAGAAGAAACGCAAATAGGCAAAAATTATTTTTAAAAGATGTTCAACTTCATAGATTATTAAAGAAATGGAGGGGCCAGCCCAGTGGTGTAGTGGTTAAGTTCACGAACTCCGCTTTGGCGCCCTGGGGTTCTCAGGTTCAGATCCCAGGCGTGAACATACACATCACTCATCAAGCCATGCTGTGGTGGCATCCCACATACAAAGTAGAGGAAGATTGGCATAGATGTTAGCTCAGGGACAATCTTCCTCAAGCAAAAATCTTCCTCATCAAAAAAAAAAAAGAAATGGAAATAAAGTATAGTTTTCACTTATAGATAAAAATAATTTAAAATGACCAGTGTGTGTTAGGTTGCAACAACACAGTTAGTAGGAGTATAAATTGGTACAATTTTTCTGGAAGGTATTTTGACAATATGTTTAAAATATAAAATGGAGTTTCATATTTTAAACCAGTGTATATATGTTTGTTTGCACATATTTATGTATGTATGCACATACAAAGATGTTTATTGCAATATTATTTATAAAAGCAAAAACTTGATATCAACCCTCATGTCCACAAGTGGGGATTGTTTAAATTGTGGTACATTTGCCCAAAGGGCTGCCATGCTTCCATTACCAAAGGAGACTGTACTTCATGGAAGTATTCTACAACATACTAGTTGAGTGAAAAAAAGTTATGGAATAGAGTATATGATATCATGTATATATTTTAATAAATATGTTTATATGTGCATTAAAGTCTAGAAAGATATATACCAAACTAGTATTATTTCTTATGCTGGAGGACAGGATTATAGGCGAGCTCTCCTTTTTAAAAAAATATTTTTGTGGTTGTTGAATGTTTTGTAACCAAAATGTTTCCTTTCTTTTTTCTCAAAATGTTTCTGATAGTCAACAAAAACAATAAAAATATTTCCAGTTTGGAAAAAATAAATTACATCTTCTACAAATGGCTCGTGTTATTCTGGAGCATTCCAGAATGCTGGAGAATGGTGTCTTCTCACCTCCTAAATAGTTAAACATTTGTGCTTCTAACTTGTGCTTATGTTTTTATTTCTGTTTTTATTTTTTTAAGAATATGACAGCATTTGTCTGAAATCTTTAGGGGTTTATCTTGCATCTGCAATGGCTTTGCATGCTTTTATTTTGAAGTTAGAGAAGCAAGCATTTTCAGGCGAAGATAATGCTTTGGGAAATTCTACAACAAATAGACCAAAGTAAAAACAATAACAACAAAAGCCCAAAATGTCCTTGAAGAAATCAGCTGAAAACACAAAATTAAACATGAAACAACAGTAAAAAATTACAGACATAAAAAAATTAGGTTAAAAAACCGAAGAAGTTATATTGATTAACGAACAAGAATGATGCTGAGTGTGCATTGTGAATCAACTGGGACTTGATTTTTTAATTTTCAGCCTGTGTTCTGTGACCAGGTGGCATAGATGCTAAGTGGAAAGATTGTTTAAATTCATCTAAGAATTTAAGAATGTTTTTAAAATATTCATGTAGGTGGGATTAGTAAAATCAACTTTTTTTTTTTTGAGGAAGATTCGCCCTGTGCTAACATCTGTTGCCAATCTTCCTCTTTTTGTTTGAGGACAATTGTCCCTGAGCTAACATCTGTGCCAGTTTTCCTTCACTTCGCATGTGGGTTGCTGCCACAGCATGGCTTGACAAGTGGTGTAGGTCTGCGCCCGGGAACCAAACCCGGGCTGCTGAAGTGGAGCGCATCAAACTTAACCACTAGGCCACAGGGCCAGCCCCTAAAATCAACTTTTTTTTTAAAGTAGTGAGACCAGTTTTTTCCTTTAAGATCTGAGATGATCAAAAACCTTTTATTTTAGCTAACACAGTCCCTATATTTTTTCCCCTTGACACAGGATTCCCGTTAATGGAGAAAATCCCAAACACCGGTCATGGCATACTTTAACGCCAATAGCTGATGATAAGCTTTTCCTTTTTGGTGGACTAAGTGCAGACAATATTCCATTAAGTAAGTCAATTGAAGTTCAGCCTACAGTTATTATCTTACTCGTTTCTCTTACTTGTATTTGGTACTTAGGATGTCTTCCTTTTTTGCTGAATTGCCTTGATCCCCAACTATATGCTTGCATTAAGAATTAGAACAGAAGGGGCCCGCCCGGTGGTGCAAGCGGTTAAGTGCGTGCGCTCCGCTGCGGCGGCCCAGGGTTTGCCGGTTTGGATCCTGGGCACGCACCGACATGCCGCTTGTCTAGCCATGCTGTGGCAGCGTCCCATATAAAGTGGAGGAAGATGGGCACGGATGTTAGCCCAGGGCCAGTCTTCCTTAGCAAAAAGAGGAGGATTGGCAGATGTTAGCTCAGGGCTGATCTTCCTCACACACACAAAAGAAGAATTAGAATAGAAGACCCCTTTGCTTTCATGCTCGTGGCTCTCCGAGTTCTCCTGTTCCCTGGGCATAGAGAAAAGGAAGGGTAGTTGAACCTGGCTGAATTAAAGCCCCTTTCAACTGTAATACTCTGTGATTCTGTGTTCTTGTTTTTGATCCACATGCTTATACAGCAGGCTGGAATGGGGATTAGAAGAGTAGCCTTTCCCAGGAGGCTTGGAAATGGAAGGTGGGTAGGCCAGTTGCTTCTCTTTTTGTTCCAGAAGTATAAAGGAAAATGCTTAGCTAAAATTTTTTACGTCCTGTTGCTGCTGATCCCAATGGCTATGAGTTTTGTAATGCAGTTTTTCTTTCAGCAGTAGAATTGCGCCCTCAGGATGGGCAAATGACCAAGAACATTGACTTCTTAGTTTGACATGTTAGATGTTTTGTATTTTCTTGACTCAGAAGTTTTCTATGGCTAGAGATGTTTTCATTAAAAAACCTTATATACCATTAAAACCATTTATATAATTTTATGTAAGATCTGGATACAACCATTTGATTTTTCTTTTCTTTTTTTTTTTTAATTTATTTATTTTTTCCCCCAAAGCCCCAGTAGATAGTTGTAGGTCATAGCTGCACATCCTTCTAGTTGCTGTATGTGGGACGCGGCCTCAGCATGGCCGGAGAAGCGGTGCATCGGTGCACACCCGGGATCCGAACCCGGGACACCAGTAGCGGAGCGTGCGCACTTAACCGCTAAGCCATGGGGCCAGTCCCTGATTTTTCAACAAAAATTTATTGAGCATCAACTGTGCGTCTGGCAGTCTGATGGCCAACAAACTCCAGAGGCTGGTGGGAGAAGCGGCAGTTCCTTGTAGGGCATATTAGTTATTGCAGATTGTTATGCTTCTCCAATTTGTGGGGTTTTCAGTTAGAAGAGATTTGGAATCTAATCAAAATCTAACATTCTGTTCCTTTTGCTAGGGGTTGTTTAATGTCATATCTTCATGAGCTCTCGTGTTTTGAATTCCTTCTTGCTGTTTTTGGTCATTGACCTCTGGGGAACTCAGTGTTCTAACTCTTGGTCCAGTCAGTTTCCTCCCTTACAGATTTAGCTTAAGATATGGTCATATGGGTATTAGATGATACCAAGACATTATTTTTAGTTTTGTCGACTGTGATGATGGCATTGTGGTTATATGATGATGGTGTTGTGGTTATGTAAAAAATGTCCATTTTTTTAGTGATGCTTACTGAAGTGTATATGGGGAAAATGTAGGAGATCTGGGATTTGCTTTAGAATCATTCAGCAACAAGAATAACAAGAAGAGAGATGGAGCACATGTGGCAAACTCTTGATCGTTGTTGAATCTGGGATAGGTGAGGGCTCATTGTCACGTCCACTCTACTTTTGTATATGTCTGAAAATTTTTATGATAAAATATGCACACACACTAAAGATATTCATATAAATGTAGCATTATAAATTTGGAAAAAAATTAAAATTTTATCCCAAAGACCGAATCTTAACTTCTGAACTGCCGTAATCTTGCAGGTGATGGTTGGATTTATAATGTCATGACAAATTGTTGGAAACAACTTATGCATTTACCTAAAACAAGACCCAGGTAAGCCCAGAAGTTGACAAATGGTAATATAGTTAAGAATTTTTAAAGTATTAAAATATAGCACTGAATTTATAGTGTTTGCCATTAAAACCATAAATCATCCAGAAGGATATCTTTCAAAAAGGCTTGATGTTACCTAAATCATTTAATTATCATTTTAATTGTATCTGATTGTTAGAAATGCTCTATTCTGTTTCCACTCATATTTGCATATTTGAAAATATTTCTTTAGGTAAATGTATAATCTTGCCTGATATATATGAAAATGCTAAGAAATTGAAAGCATCATGTAATGTTAATATTTTTAATAAGTAGATAAGAATGGGCTTGGCTTTAGTAGTATTTGTTTTTGGAAGAGGTTTAGAGCAATTTAATCAGAAATTTCTTTCATGTTGGTCAAATAGATGACAGATTATTTATTTTCTTTATTAAGTGTATGATGTATGTGTTAATGTGAATTTTTTGAAAAAGAAAACATGTTACTTATTTGTGGTATATTATAAAGTAAAAATTGTAGAAACAATATACTATTATTAGACTACAAAGAAAACTATATTAGTATTGTAATTCTTATTTTTTTCTAATTTGATTGAGTAATATAATAAAGATATATTCGTAGGAAATTCAAATTCAGCACATTATAATCATTATAACCAATAATAGATTTTATTCTTTTTCATGCCATGTATTTCAGAATTTTTAAATTATAGATTATTTATACTAGTATGAAGTCAACTTAATGATAGGCATTTCAGAAATTTAATAAATGACAGTCAAGTAACTTACTTGAGAAAAAGCCTGAAAATATTTATATATATCTCAGTGTGTGTATCTGTATTAATATGCATACTACATTTAGAGTTTATCATAATTACATTTGTGATTCTTATATTTTCATATATAAAAATTCATTGGAATGTATTATTTTAGCAATTCTGGGTCTTTGAAATATATTTTTAATTTAAGGAGTTTTATCTTAAGAGCTGGGAGCCCAGAGCTCTAGCCTCTGTCCAGCTACTGCTTAGCTGTTGGGCTTTGGGAAAGTCACCTAAAGAAACTAAGCGTCAGCTTCTTCGTCTGTGAAGTGAAGGAGCTGGGCTAGATAAGCTCTGTTTTCTCTTCCAGTTGTTTGATTGTATGAATGCATTAATTATAGACCAGAGTGATAGTAAAATGTTTAGTTTTTAAATTGTTCCTCCTCTTTATTTCAATCCTTCATAGGTAATTAGAGCAGCACAACTGTTGTCCGTAATACACTAGTTAGCACTGTAAGCTTTGAGCTATGTAAAGACATTTCTTTGAATTCAGCTGATGTGTCATGTAAATAATATGCTTTATGAGAATGTTTAGGTGATAAGTTTAGAGCAGCTGTGAGAGGACATAAACTATCAGTCTGTAGAAAAAACATCGGGTTCCAAGCTAGATGTCACCAAAATCAAGGCAGGAAAGGCTTTCCAGTGTTCTTCGATTGCGAAGCCCAGGCCAGAGTTTCTCTAAGGCAGATAAGACAGAGGCAGATCTATCTTCAGGTCCGAGGTGAGGAGGGGAACAGGTGGGATACAGTTTAGTGTAAGGAGAACATGTGTATGTGTATATGTACTATTTTTTTATGAAAGTGAGAATTTACTTAACATATAAATGCATTTTGTGCAAACTTTGCCAAGTTATAATTTGAAATGTAAGCTGCCCAATTCTCGTCGTGTAATTCTACAGCAGGTTTCTCAACCTCGGCACTACTGGCATTTCGGACCAAATTATTCTTTGTTGTTAGGGTGTCCTGTGCATTGCAGGATGTTTAACAGCATCGCTGGCCTTCACCCACTGTGTGCCAGTAGTACTGCCCCCCCACACCTGGAGCTGTGACAATCAAAAATATCTCCAAGTATTGTCAAATGTCCCCTTGGGGGCCAAATTGCCCCTGGTTGAGAACCACTGTTCTAGAACACAACACTCTGTTCTCTGGGTCTCACCTTGGCTAAAACTGTGCTTGGTTGAAAAGCCATCTATACAGCCATATCTGATCACTGTATAGGTGGCCGTCAGCAAGGACCCTTTCATGTGTATCTGTAAAAGATGTCCAATAAGGTGTTGACACATAGAGCCTTAGGTACTGTTGGATCCTATGAGTGTTGTCAAGGTGACACATGGCCTTCTCTCCAGGAAATGGAGCTCTTCCTTCCCACATATGAGGGCATTCATTTGTTCCATCTCCCTTGCCCAGTCCCTCTCCCAGTCCACACCCCAACCCCACAACATAATCTGCCTGTTGCTGAGGGTTTATATCAATTTATGTTCCAACACACAAGTTGGAGAATTGGGCAGAGTATTTCCCAAACAAAATCTCTAATGACTCAGTCTATCCTGGGTCCCAAGTGCATTTGTCATTGAACGTGTCATGATTGTTCCAGGAAACCACTTGATTTAACAAATTGTGCATAATCCCACTGTTTGTAGTTGTGGAAGTTAAGTAAAAAGGATTAATGTACTAAAAATAAGTTACGTGGTGATAAAATAAGTGATAATATGTAATGGTTTGGGGCATCTGTTGCTTCAGCCATTTGGTCTGCTAAGAAAAGTAATCAAAGTACTCTCAGAGTCAAAGCAATGATTTTGTAGAACCCTAATTTATCTTCTAAAATTGAGAAATTTATGTGTGTTTTTTTTCTGAGAGTTAGAGCCCCTGGAAATATTGAATTTTGTAAAACCATAAAATTATCTTTGGTAAATAATATGAAGTTGGAGATGAATATGAGCTATCAGACCATTTCCAAAAGAACATTAGATGCTTCACTCCTTTATGAAATAATTTGTTTATTTAATCACTGGATAAATTATGCTGGTATTTTGTGTTTGCTTTCGTTAATCAAAAGTTTTTGAGCACTTACTAGCTGCTGAACACTACATTAGGCACTTTTAAGGAGAACATAAAATTAGATTACCCAAGTTTTCCAGGGATGTGCTGGTAAACAGTTAACAATTGCTCTCCAGGAAAAACAAAACAAAAAGCCTTAATTTGTAGCATTTGCTGGTTTCCACCACTGCCCAATTTCAAGCTACCAACGTGGCGTCACTGAACGTGGAGTTGGATGGAGATGAGCACAGTCAGCTGGTCCCAACACACCATTGTGGCAAGTTTGACCTTAAAGACCTTACAGTCTTTGTAGGGAGCTAGAAGACACAGACATCAAGCCATTAAAGTAGTATGTAGAGCAGTTTATCTTCAAATGTGAGTTAGGAGATAATGGAACGAGCACGTAAATGTTGAAAGGTGCTGAACAGAGAGGTGACAGAGCCAGTTTGGGTGGTATTTGGAACGCTTCCTGGGGATTTTGAGCCACTTTTAAAACCCTGAGAGAATGATTTCTCATTCTAAGCCTAAGAAACAGGGTGAACAAAAGCCTAGAAATAGATAGAAGCTTCCTTCTCAGGGGACACAAATAAATGAACTTGGCTGAAATAGTGGGTTCATTTGGGGAAAGGCAAGAATTAAGATTTATGGGAAAAAGAAATAGCTGTTGATCATAAATATTAGGCCAAGAAAAATGGCACAGATCCTTCCTGCTCAGGAAATGTCCAAGGTTAAAAACAATATTTGGAAAACATGACTTAACAGCCATACGGAGCTGGGAGAGAGGAGAGACAGAAAGTGAGGAACAGGTTGTGGTTCCGTCTCCAGGGTGACAACTGTGTGCCGGTGTAAATGCAAGAGATGCCACACTGGGTGTCAGGTGATAGGGAGCAGAGAACAGGAAAAAAGAGACAAAAATGATGAGAACAGTAACATGGTGGATAGTAATGAGAAAATTGGGAAAGGTGTCTATTTCTGCAATGGGCTGATCAGTTCTTTTTTAAAATTATTTTATTTCATGATAATATCTATGAAATAAAGAGGTTAGAAAAAGGTTGAGGGATATAATGGAAAGAGTTATTGGGAGGCATCTCCTTATTTGAAATGATTTGATTTAATTAACTCTAGAATCTAATCCTCTAATGATTCTAGAGAAATCTTTAACCTCTTTGAGGATGTGCCAAAGGTTTGAGTTCAATCATGCCTCTTTTGAAATAGATTGAATTTTAGAGTGTGCAATTTAAAATAGATTTATATGTGATGTACAGTTTCTTCCTTGATAGTATTTCACTCTGTTTATAATTTTCAATCACAGGTTATGGCACACAGCCTGTTTGGGAAAAGAAAATGAAATAATGGTATTTGGTGGGAGCAAAGATGATTTACTTTCCTTGGATACAGTAAGAAAATTTCATATCTAAATATTTCCTCTGAGTAATTGTGTTATGCAAGCTAAATTGTTATTCAACAGGATTGTTGATATTCCCACATTGCAAACTATGGAAGGGCATGAAATATTACTCTGTTGTGTGATTCATCTTCAGAATGAGTGGGTTTTATGAAGCATTTCAGGATATTTTGGGTTTACAAAACAAAATAGGTCTATTAACTTCGTTAGTTAAATTATTAAGAAGAGCTTTTAAAGAGTGACTCTTCTTTTTCTTTTCTGTTTGAACCTCCCCGTAGTATGGGTGTTTATAATTTTATTGAATTAAAATATTTGTAAGTAATAGTTGATACATAAAAGAGTATATATAATGTATATGTAAACTACTAAGTATAATAATAAGTACCTATGAAATTTGCTACCTAAGTTAACAACCAGAACATCATCCACACTAGCTTCTGCCCTCAAGAGGAAACTACTTTGAAATGTTTTGAGTGTATTTTATTTTTATTTTATGTACTTTTTGCCACTGCTTCACCCCTGTTTTACATTTGAGTTTAAAGCATTCCAGTTTTAAAATCTGATAAAACTAAAGTCAAGGGAATAACTGAGGAGCATTTGGAGTGGATTGTCCTTTCACTCCTAGCATCGTGGAACATTCAGAGCAGGATGGTGACACATACTCCGTATGTGATGAGACAGGAGTTCAGGATGGGCTGCTCTGGTTTGCATAGGACACTTGGGAAGAGCAGGACTCTGAGCCGGCAGGGGTGGGGCCTTAGGGGCCAGGGCCCAACCAAGGGGCCCCGGCTCTCCTACTTCTGTCTCGTCAGCGTAGTTATCTCTAGAGTTGCCCCTACAGAGGTGAACCCTGAAATAAGGGGGCTTCTCTCCAGGGAATTTGGTTTATTTTAAAGTTTTGAGGCCTCCAATTTAAATGTTATTTATATTGAAAGTTTTAGAACTTTCTTAGAATTCAGTGCTTCAGTAAAAGATTAAAACCACAACTTTGCATTTAATTGAAAAGCAGATTTTGTGGTTTGTCTTCTTTTTCTTGGCACTAGAAATATTTAATTAGGATACAAAGTTTATCATTAAAATGGGAATTCTGATTAGAATCGTGATCATAAATTATGAAATTCTGAAGACGTATTTGAAAGGATGAGAGAAATTTTCTGTTTACTCTTTCACATTAACTTTTAGATGAGAGAGTCATTATTCAAAAAATCTTCTGGATCTGTGATTTTCAAATTAAAAATTCCCAGGAAATCCACCACCTGGAAAAGGAAGACAAGATAGAGAGGAAATTTTAAAATAAGAGTCATTTGTAGGAAAAAAGTTCTGCTTAAAAAACGAAAAAGCTTGAAAACCACTACTATTCTCATTTTGAACTCACTGTTCTAAGAGAAAAAAATGTTTCTGATTTTTAAATTTGTAATTATATAGACTATGGTTTGGTAAAAATTTGGTCACTGAAAAAATGGTAACCACATGTCCAAAGTTTGTGTGGGTAGCAGGTGTGTGTGTGTGTGTGTGTGTGTGGTTGTATGTGTGTGTGTGTGTCAATAGCTAGAGAGATTTATTTGCTGCTTTACATAATTTCTTTTACATTTATAAAATAAAAATATTCAATTATTAATGTATTGTTATTTTTATGAAAAATCTTGATAACTCCTTTTTTATGTTGATCAGGGTCACTGTAATGATTTATTGATCTTTCAAACACAGCCTTATTCATTACTCAGGTAAGCAAAGTCATTACTTTAAAATATAAATGTTATTAATGTGTGATAATTTTTTCTTCTTCCCCTTTTGGGAAGCATTATTATATTTCTCAGGTAGTTTATGACTTGAATTTAAGAAATGTTTACATCTTCCTGAGAGTGTAATCAAATTTGTAATAGTGACCCACACACCATGGGGATTTTTAAAAATTAAATTACACAGTACAGTCACATTTTTGTTTTGTTTGTAAAATTGCATTTAGTTCATTTGGGACTATTAACATACTGTATTTCCTTGATTCTAGGCCTGACTTTTTCATATCTTTACTTTTCGGAAATCAGAGTATGTCTAATAATAGACACATGCATTTAATTTAGTAGAATTTCTTTCTTTTAACCTCAAACTTCAACTCTGTCATTAAATTGGTGGTGTGACTTATAGTGTTTGAGCTCATACACTCACTCTTACTTTAAAAGGAGTGTATATGAACTTTAGAGGGGGTTGTGGAGGAAGCCCCTGTTTCTGCCTGTGGGAGTCAGGAGGAGGGATTTGAGTGAAGTAGAAGTTGCTAGTGAACAAGTGTGGGTACTTTATGCAGCATGAATAACATGAGTGAAGGCAGGTGAGGGGAGGGAGAGAGGGCGAGAGAGAAGATGACATGCTGTATGTCAAGGAGGACACTGTAACTTCCAGAGCTTTGACAGCTGGAACCCCTTCAACACCTCTGTGCCAGCTCAGACTGGACCTTCCTGAGGTCTGTCTTAGCTGCTCCTTCTGTTAGTGCAGTGGTTCCCAAACTGGTCTGTGCATGAGAATCTCATGGGGAACTTCAAAATATGTTGATGCCTGTGTTCCACCCCCACAGATCGTGATTTAATTGGTCTGGGTATGACCTGGATTTTGGGAATTTTTGAAAGATCCCAAAGTAGTTCCAATGTGCAGGCAAAGTTTGGAAATAGCTGCTGTAATGATTTATACTGCCTTGTATTATTACTTAACTTGCACTGTGAACATACTACTTTCCCCAAGTAGATTGCAAGTTCCTTATATGCAGGGATCAATAAATATAATATTTGAGTGCCTCGCATAGGAAGGCAGTGTGTGCTATGAAATGAAAAGTCATGACCTTCCCTTAAGTTGCCAATAATATAGAAGGCAGGCTTTCAAAAAATTATAATAGAAAAATAAAATTGCTTTAAGAGGAACATATACAAAGTGCATGAGAATACTACAGAAGAAGGCCCTCTGTCCACGTAGTTAAGATGGCAAAGGATAGGGAAGTCTTTGCAGAGGAAAAAGAATTTGAGACAAGGATTTGCTATGAACAAGCAGTGCAAAGGTGTTAGTGCAAGATATACATATAAGAGCCTGGTGTGTTCTGGGAATTGTGAATTCTTGAGTATTCCTGGGATGTAAGCATGAGTAGGGAGTTGTAAGAAATGAGGTTAGGGGCTGGCACCGTGGCTTAGCGGTTAAGTGCGCGCGCTCCGCTGCTGGCGGCCCGGGTTCGGATCCTGGGCGGGCACCGACGCACCGCTTCTCCGGCCATGCTGAGGCCGCGTCCCACATACAGCAACTAGAAGGATGTGCAGCTATGACATACAACTATCTGCTGGGGCTTTGGGGATAAAAATATAAATAAATAAAATAAAAAAAAAAAAAAGAAAAGAGGTTGGACAAGAAATCAGAAACCATATGTCATCTAGCACCTTTGTCTCTCATGCAGAGGTGTTTACATTATCTTGTGGGAGATTAGGAAGCATTGAAAAATTTGGAGCAGAGGAATAAGATGATCATATTACAAGTTAGAATATTCCTCTGGCAACGGTGTGGATGAGAGATTGGAGGGAGATGTGAGTGGGTTAGGAAAATTGGTAGAGACTATTCCTGTGGTCAGGCACAAAGTGAGGGTCTGATCTAGACAGTGGCAGAGGAGCTGGAGAAGGGAGGGAGACAGAGATATTCAGGAGAAAGAATGGACTTGGTAGTTGAATGGATGCCAAGGGAAAGAAGAGGGAAAAATTAGTGATAGAGGGACTATGGAGAAGGCAGTGGGTTTGAAGGTGGGATAGGTAGAAATGATAAATTGGGTTTTGGACATATTGAGCTTGAAGGACTTATGGGACCTCTAGTGGAGCTATCCATTAAATAGTTCCGTGTATAGAGAGAGGTCCTGGCTAGACATAAAAGATTTAAGAATCACTGGGGTACGAATGGGTGTAGGTTAGCTCTAAGAGTTTTAAGAGTAACGATGAAGCCAACAACTGAGCATTAAGAACTCATAAGATCCGAGGAGTAGGCAGAGGAAAGGAAGACACAAGAGAGTGACCAGAGAAGTTAAAACTGAACCAGGAGAGAATGGGAGCAAGAAACCAAGGGAGGAGGGAACAGAAGATGGAGAGACTATTACTATAAGTAGGTCATAGAATATCTGGGTTGAAAATGCCGAGGAGTTTGGCAGTACTAGGAAGTTGTTGGTTAAGGTGATGGTGGAAGCCAGGATGACTTCTGGGGACAATTACCAAGACCAAGGAAGGACTGAGCATATTTGTTTATGTGCTGAGGGGAAGAAACCAGTGGGGAGTAAGTTGTTGGAAACACAAGAAATGAGGGAAAAGTTGGTGGAGCAGGGTCTTGAGGAAGTGGATTTTAGCAAGCAGGTAATTGAATTAGCCCTTGACTGGGGGAAGAACACTTTTCTTTTTTTTTCTTTCTTTTTTTTTTTTGTGAGGAGATCAGCCCTGTGCTAACATCTGCCAATCCTCCTCCTTTTTTGCTGAGGAAGACCGGCCCTGGGCTAACACCCGTGCCCATCTTCCTCCACTTTACATGGGACTCCGCCACAGCATGGCTTGCCAAGCAGTGCGTTGGTGCGCGCCCGGGATCTGACCCGGCGAAACCTGGGCCGCCGCAGCGGAGTGTGCGCACTTAACCGCTTGTGCCACAGGGCCGGCCCACTTTTCTTTTAAAATAGTGGGGAAGGAAGTAAGTATGGCTATAAAGACATGAATTTGTTGCTTGGGGGCAGGGTACTGAGAAAGGTTTGGCTGATAGTGAGATATCTGATAGGAAAGCAGAGAGGTGAGGATATGAACTTAAGAAGAGTGGTGAAGATTTGAGATAGCTGCTGAGGCGACTGTGAGAAGATGCTGGCAAGGGACGTGTAACATGCAAGTGCTGGGTGCTCGGGAGGGCTCAGCCGAGAGAATAGAATCAATCTGCAGAGGGCCAGGGCTGTAGAAACATGGTTCTCTCTCGCAGCACTCAGCAGCCAGGTTGCAGATGCGCAAAGGAGATGGTTGGCTGAATTTACCCATGGTTGGAGTTTAGTCAGGGGGGTATAACAGAGGGACCGTGGAGAACGGGATTCAAGTCGCTGGTAAGAGAAGGATGTGCATAAGGACTAGGCTGGATAGGAAAGACAATTAAAACTGGAGGGGTCTTCTTCTGGTCCAGGAGGAGGGTATGGAAGTTTCAGATTTCAGAGGAGGAACTGTCCTGAGTGAAGTCGTAAAGAGGAAAAGCGATTTGCACACAGATGCTAAGTTCGATCAAGAGAGGAGCCTGTGGTGAGCCAAGGTCCACAGTGGCCGGGGAGAATGAGCAGGAGGTTAATGGATGGCAGCACCTGAAGCTGACCTGACAGCAGCCTGGAAGCAGCCTTGAGGGGCGAGGAGAAGACTGACATTGGCTCCTTGACTGTGAAAACGGAGATGAGGGGCAATTCATACTCGTTTCTCAAGAAGACTGCACACAAAGCAGTTTTCTGTAGATTTCCGATAAAGCAAAGACAGAAAGTCAGAGGGAGCAGAGGTGTTTGTATTCACAGCTGGTGTTCCAAAGAGCACACCGAAGAGGTTCGGAAAGGAAGCTAAACAGCGATGGGGTAGATGAACCAGTGTAGAGAAGGTAGAAAGCAGAAGGACAGACTGGATGGGCTTGTGTTTGAGGCCAGGACGAAGAGCGACCGTGTCGCCCTTGGTACTTAGTACAGGGCTGCTGAGAACGAGCACGTGCCCTTTTGATTCTGAGCGTATTTTCATAATCAAAACTTGAACATAGCAGGAATTTAGTAGTATTTACTGCATGAAGCATGTTCGCCACAGCCAGTGGTCCACCATGCAGCCAGTGTGATCAATTTATTTTAAATGTGAAGTCAGAGGCATTCAGCATTTACTGTGTTGAGATAACTGGGAAAAAACAAAGAAGAATAGGATGCGGTTCCTCATCTCAAAGAATATATATGATCTAATGTACTTGTGGGATCATGCCCATCATACCTTTGGGGAGAGAGAGATATATATTTTAAAGAAATAGCTCTATTATTTATTCTGATAAAAAATAAGGTGTACTTACCAAGAAAATTCATACAATATGAAAAGTATATGGTAAAAAAAAAAATCACCTATGAACCATCACCTATGATGATCATTGTTAAGTTTGGTGTATATCCTTCTAGACTTTAAAATGAAAAACATTGTGGACTTAACCATGCTAAGAAGACATTGGTCTTAGTGAAAGCAGTATACATATATGCATGTGTGTGTATAAAGGGTCAAATTATGCATGCTGCTTTATAATCTGCTTTTAAAACTTATATTATGGATATCTTTCGTGTAAATATATAATCATCCAGTGTCATAGGTATATATTTATGTTTGTAATGACTACATAGTGTTCTATTTCACAGAAGTACAATTTATTTGCTAGTCTATTGATATATATTTGGAATATCTACAATTTTTGAGTATTATAAAAATTACGTGTGTAATATTTTTTTTTTTAATTTTATTTATTTATTTATTTATTTATTTATTTTTCCCCAAAGCCCCAGTAGATAGCTGTAGGTCATAGTTGCACATCCTTCTAGTTGCTGTATGTGGGACGCAGCCTCAGCATGGCGGGAGAAGCGGTGCGGCCTTGCGTGCCCGGGATCCGAACCCGGGCCGCCAGCAGCAGAGCGCGCGCACTTAACCGCTAAGCCACAGGGCTGGCCCCGTGTGTAATATTCTTGTATATTCCTTTGGAAAACGTGCATGTCTCCTCAGGAGAAATTCCTAGAAGGGATATTGATGGATCAGAGCATATGCACATTTTGTATCATGATGACTCTTCAGTGGCCCCCTCTGCCCTTAGACGAACTGCAGATGCCTTACCATGGTGTCCAGGGCCACCACTTCCCTCTGCCTCCCTTCCTGCCATGCCCGCTCTCCCACTCTGCCCTCCAGCTATATTTGAACCACTCAATTGCAGTTTCTGTAATGAATCTTACTTCTTATCTCCAGGGCTTTGCAGGTGTGGCTCCTCTGTCTGGAATGCCTTAGTTTGTTTAATTTGTTGAGACTCTCAAGGTCTCAGCTTGGACCTCCCATCTGGAAAGTTTCCCCTGGTTTGCTAAGGTTGTCTTGGTTATTCTTCCTACCTGATTCCCATAGAACCCTGTCATGGGAATTTCATTTTATCCCACTCACAACATTTATAAAGCTTTATTGTTAATTGTTTATCTTCTTCACTAAATTGTAATCTCCTTAAAGGCTGAAATAGAGTTTTTCTCAATGTGGGGTTTCCTACTCCTAAGACAGTCCCTAGTATGGAGTGCACACTAATAAATATTTGTTGTGTCAGTGAATGAATGGTAATGATGGAGTCCATTTCCTCATGTGACTCTTCCCTTCCCCCATTGTCGAAGGGGCCCAGGAGCTATTGTGTCCCCATGGCAGCAGAGTTAATTTACACCAGATATAAGATTCATTTCATTTTCTTGTACTTCTTCTGTATATACGTGGAACATTTTCACTCTTACTTCTTATTTAGAGTTTTTGCAGAGTAGAGAGAAAAGGCTTCGTGAAAGTACGGAGGAAGATATAAATCTCTAGAGTGTAAACCCTTGTAAAAATGACAACTGAGGTTAACCACAGCAGAATCGAATGAATCTATTTTTAAAACTTTAAAAAAAGATTTACTTGCCTTTTTGAATTAAAGTTTATCACTTGAAAGAGATGCTTTTTTGATAGTTCTTAATAAAGTTTCTTTTGGCTTTAAAGTACAAAACCCTCTTCAAAGTAGCTTAAGATAAAAATGGAATTGTATTTGGAAGGACAAAGGGGAAAAATGAACACCCCGGCCCCGAGAAGGGAGAAACTTAGGCGGGCTCCTGTTGGCTCTTTGTTTTTAAGAAATGCTCCCTTCCTCTCTTCAGACCTGCTCTCTCGGGGTCGGCGTAAGTCAAGGGTGCAACCCCGTGCAGTCATTTATAGAGGGGGTATGGGAGGACTGGGTCACGTGGAATAAAAATAGATGTCAGATGCTTCATCTTGGGGTGGCAGAAGAAACAGACAGTTCTCAGAGACGAGTAAATGGTTATTGCGCTGGAAGGATGTGTGAAAAGGGGTCTGCTACAGACTAATTTGCCTTGAAATTAAGTCTGCATCCTTTTTACTCAAAGAACATTATTCATGGTAAGTTGTAATTTCTGTTTCCATTGGATTTTGGTCAGATACAGTCCCTATGCTATCAAAATATACAATTACTGTGATGCTCTGGAAAGAACAGTTATCCTTTCATGTTCCAGACAATCCAAAGGAAGTACATAATTATGTAAAATTTTCATAATGATTTTTATTTTTAAGAATAATTACCTATAAATATAACTTCAGGTTCAAAAACTAATAATTCTGTCATGTTTTGTTTACAGGTCATGCCTTGACTGCATTGGTAAAAATGCTATAATTTTAGAAAGTCAGATATCTTTATTACCTCCTAAACTTCTGCAACAAGTACTCAAAAAAATAACATTTTGGACTGCAGCTAATCACCGAGAGGAACAAAGAGCCCAAAAAGAAGAAACGGAAAACAAGTTATCAGCAGATCAATAGCAATTAAGTTGTTATATACCCTATATATTTAATATGTTTAAACATTTTAATCAGATGGTATATTTACCCCCCAAATTGGACGTTTTATTTAGAAGATAAAATTTGATACAAAAATGCTATGTTAAAGTGATTATATGGTGTAGAATATATGGGAATAAGATGTTAATGGCAGATTGATTTATGTTTATATTTGTAAAATAATTTTCTTATAAACTGCAGCAAAAATATACTTTCTGAAAGTAGGTACAATTGTAAGAGATTTCAACTTACTTTGTACTCTTTACTGGAAAGATTACACAAATTTGAGGAGAATAAGAAATTATCCAAGGACTAGAAATCCCCCAACATAATGGTAGATGGATAAAAACACCTCATATCAACTTTCAGAAAGAATAGATTTTCTCAAGTCACTTTAAAATTATCTAAAGCTTCTCATTAAATAACTCAGTTATTTAAATAGCTTCTCCTTAAATAACTAATACAGCGGGCCAAAATTATAAAAAACGCAAACACTGGTCTGGTATTAAATACTGAACTCCTACCCTTCCAGCACTCACCTAGTCAAGTGTTCTTCAGCATCATCATAACTGTTGCTCATCTTTGAGTAGGGGAATAAATGTCTTCAATTGTCTTTTCATTACCCTTAAATTATTAGTTTGTCCAATTATATATATACATAAAGGCAATATTTTAAAGTGTCTAAAGTGGAGGTTTATTTCATATAGACTTTGAAATATTGAGAAGCAGTACATTCATTAACTTTTGGGATACATTAAAATACATTTTGCCTTTGAAGAGTACTTCTGAAGTAATTCCCATAAATAGTGAAATGGGATGGTAACCTAGTAATTTGCGTTTATAGAAACCCCTCAGTTTAGCCCACACCATTCTACAGA
This sequence comes from Diceros bicornis minor, assembly GCF_020826845.1. Classification (NCBI taxonomy): domain Eukaryota; kingdom Metazoa; phylum Chordata; class Mammalia; order Perissodactyla; family Rhinocerotidae; genus Diceros; species Diceros bicornis. The sequence continues at coordinate 2,234,161 of NC_080744.1, read as the reverse complement.
GTTGGTGCTCAAGACCCAGGATATTGAAAATCTTCCCCTTTATTTTCAGTATTAACTGCCTATACAGAAATGGAACACTATATTTATCTTGATTTCTTAAAAAGTACTTTTGCCATAATTAAGAAATTGTTCATATTATCAGTCAACCCTTCCACTGAATTACTAATAAAATGAGTTACTAAAAAGCTCATTATATAAAGTTACTCTCCACAATGCCACCATGCAAGTTATCTCTGAAATTTAAAATGTTAGAGAAAATATATTTCTGTATTGAAATATATGTATAATTTATAATGAAAGTTATGGTAGTTTGTAGTATCTCATTAAATTTTAGAGATACATTTTATATATATGTACTGTAGTTTGGATGTGTAAAGCTTCTATTTATATATTAAAATATTTTTTTACATTTTATTTATTATACAAACTATATAGATTTACTATTTTCCTAGTTTTGTTAGTGTGAACCAGTCATTAGAGTTGATTGTGCAAACAATATTTCAGTGTAAGTTTTCATTTTTTCTTACTACTTTTAGGCTGAATAACAGATTTAGAAAATGAATCTCACAGGCAATATACATCTTAGAAGTAATTATTTTATTATTATGAACTTCAGTATCAGCATTTTATGTTTAAGGGAAAAATAGCAAAACCTGTTGGATAGTGATAGATGACATTGAGTGGAATGAACACTTTTTAAAATGGCTTCTGGATTATGTGAATGCCTTCTCTAGCCTGTTAGAAAAGCACTTCTGTTTTTAAATGATTTACTTAGAACATTAAAAGTTGGATTACTCTCTCAAAATACACACTCTCGTTGAGGCTTCAAGAGAATGGAAATCTATATATATTATCTATGGTGCACAAAACTGATGCTGTTCTTATTTGACTTAATATACTGTGATGCTTCAACAAGTTATATGTCCTGAGCTACCTCCACAGTAGGAGTGGCAGGGAATTCTGATCTTCACCTTCAATTTCCAGTTAAACGAGGGCTTCCCTGCTATCAGGAGACACAGCAAGTCTGGGAGCTGGCAAAGCCAGTTCTGAAGTTTCATAGCCAAGCAGTATTCATTCCTCACTTCCCACCAGCTGATGGTTTGCTCTCAACTTTTGTGTTCTTGACCTCCACAGGAGCCCAAAATGACGATAGCCTCATAATTTTATCTCTGAACGCTCCCTTACTGGCTCTTTGTTTGAAAGGTGACTCTAGATAGGTTGATGGTTTTTCCAGGTGGTTCACAAAATAGGTTTTCTCAAGGAAAGAGAATTTCTGGTCATCTTTATTATGTCTCTCAGGATATTCTTCCAGTTGTTAAGAAGGATTCTTTTGAGGTATTATCATTTTTATTATGATATAGTAAATATCATATCAATATTAGGGTACATTTTTTCCAAATTGTGTCTTTGCACAAACACCTTTTTAAAAAAATATTAGCCTTGTGCTAGAAGCTTAAAAATATTCTTTAGGACTTCATACTGCCAGCCTAGGCACAAAGTGATGTTTTCACCAATACATTATTTATATGTATGTGTGTATGAGAGAGAAATAATAAAATAACTCATTAAGGTAGACTAATTTTCAGGATACTACATACTGACAAATTAAAATTCTGATTCTGAACACTTTGAAGGAAAAGAAGCAATTTTAAGCAACAAATAATGCCGTCTGCCCAGCTTTTCTTGGTGCCTGTTTTTCCACTGTATTCATGTGATTCTATTGGAATTTCCAGTTTGATGAAGTTACCATACAGTCCAGCATGTGGGTACAGCAAGAACATTTTTTTTATCACCCTGTTATGGACTGAATGTGTTCCCCCCAAATTTTTATGTTGAAACCATAATCCTCAAGGTGGTGGTATTTAGAGGTGGGATATTTGAGAGGTAATTAGCTTTAGATGAGGTCATGAGGGTGGGGACCCCATGATGGGATTAGTGTCCTTATAAGAAGAGGAAGAGACCAGAGCTCTCTCTCACCCTGCCATGTGAGGATGCAATGAGAAGGCAGCCCACCACCTGTAAGCCAGGAAGAGGGCCCTCACCAAGAACCAAATTTGCCAGCACCTTGATCTTGGACTTCCCAGCCTCCAGAACTATGAGAAATAAATGTCTGTTGTCTAAGCCATCCAGTCTATGGTATTTTGTTATAGCAGCCTGAGCTGACTAAGACACACCTGAGGTCCATAGTTGACATTAGGGTTCATTCTGGTGTTGTATATCCTATGGTCTATACAAATGTATAATAATACGTACCCACCATTATAGTATCATACAAAATCGTTTCACTGTCCTAAAAATCCTCTGTGCTCATCCCATTCATTCCTCCCTCCCCCGTAATCCCTGGCAACCACTGATCTTTTAACTGTCTCCAGTTTTGCCTTTTCCATAATGCCTCATAGTTGGAATCTTAGTATTTAGCCTTTTCAGATTGGCTTATTTCATTAGTAATATGCATTTAAGTTTCCTCCATGCCTTTTCATGGCTTGAAAAGATAGCTCATTTCTTTTTTTTTTTTTTTTTTGGAGGGGAAGATTCACCCTAAGCTAACATCTGTTGCCAATCTTCCTTTTTTCTTCCTTTTTCCCCCTCAAAGCCCCAGTGTATAATTGTGTATAGTTGTAAGTTCTTCTGGTTCTTCTATGTGAGCTGCCACAGCATGGCTACTGATAGATGAGTGGTGTGGTTCTAGGCCTGGAATCGAACCTGGGCTGCCAACATGGAGTGTGCCAAACTTACCCTCTAGGCCATCAGGGCTGGCTTGATAGCTCGTTTCTTTTCAGCACTGAATAATATTCCATCGTTTGGATGTACCACAGTAATTTTCAGGATTTTCTAATTAGACGATCATGTCATCTTGAACAAAGACAGTTTTATTTCTTCCTTCCCAACCTTTTATTTCCTTTTCTTGTCTTACTGCATTAGCCAGGACATCCAGTAGGATGTTGAAAAGTAGTAGTGAGAGGGGACATCCTTGCCTTGTTCCTGATCTTAGTGGGAAAGCTTTGAGTTTTTCACCATTAAGTATGATGTTAGCTGTAGGTTTTTTGTAGATTTTTTTTTATTGAGGAAGTTCCTCTCTATTCCTAGTTTGCTGAGAGTTTTTATCGTGAATAGGTGTTGGATGTTAAATGCTTTTTCTGCATCTATTGATATGATCGTGTGATTTTTCTTTAGCCTGTTGATATGATGGATTAAATTAGTTGATTTTTGAATGTTGAATCAGCCTTGTACACCTGGGAGAAACTCCACTTGCTTATGATGTATGATTTTTAAAAAATTTTTTGGATTTGATTTGCTATTTTGTTGAGGAGTTTTGCATCTATATTCATGAAAGATATTAGTGTGTCATTTTCTTTTGTGATGTCTTTGGTTTTGGTATTAGGGTAATGCTGGCCTCCGAGTGAGTTAGGAAGTATTCTCTGTTTCTATATTCTAAAAGAGACTGTAGAAAATTGGTATAGTTTCTTCCTTAAATGTTTGTTAGAATTTACCAGTGAACCGTCTGGGCCTGTTGCTTTCTATTTTGGAAGGTTATTAGTGATTCAATTTCTTTAATAGATATAGGCCTATTCAAATTGTCTCTTTCTTATGTGAGTTTTGACAGACTGTGTCTTTCAAGGAATTGGTCCATTTCATTTAGGTTATCAAATATGTGAGCATAGAGTTGTTCATATTTCTTTATTGTCTTTTTAATGTCCATGGAATCTGTAGTGACATCCCCGATTTCATTTCTGACATTAGTAATTTGTGTCTTCCCTATTTTTTTCTTAGCCTGGCTAGAAGCTTATTGATTTTATTGATCTTTTCACAGAACCAGCTTTTGGTTTTGTTGATTTTTCTCTATTGAGTTCCTGTTTTCAATTTCACTGATACTCCTCTAATTTTTATAATATATTTTTTTCTGCTTACTTTGGATTTAGTTTTCTCTTCTTTTTCTAGTTTCCTAAGATGGAAACTTAGATGACTAATTTTAGATCTTTCTTATTTTCGAATATATGCATTCAGTGCTATAAATTTCCCTCTAAGCACTGCTTTCACCCATCCCAGGAATTTTGATAAGTTGTAAACATGCAGGCATCGCTAGGGAAAGAGTTTCAGGCTATGAACATCCTCGTGAGGAAAGCCTTGTTGTTGTTCCAAGTATTGCTTCTACGTAGTGGTCCAGCGTGAGGATAATAAAGCACACTCCTCTCACCAAACACATCCAAGCACAGAGGCACCGTGAGATCAGGGGTGGAAGACGTCTTCTGGTCAACCCCACGTTACAGGTGAGGAATCAAGTTTAGATTACAGTCATTCTTAATGTTTTCTTGACCTGATTGTAACTGACCTATATAATGTAAGAGAAACAGCGTCTGTGTGAGAACACGATTCGCCTTCCTCCCTGACGGCTGGACGGGGACGATTTCTGACACGCTTTTTGAGCACAATTTTGCAAAACGAGGTGGAGGACGCAGCGCTAATTAAGATCCCTGCTGAAGTCCAGGAGCTCAGCGAGCGGAGAGCGGGAACCGCTGCTGGCACGGGTGCCCTCGGCAGGGACCTCTGCGCACCCGTCAGCCGGGACCCCCGAGAGCCCCCGCGGTCCTCAGCCCGGACCAGCTGGACCCCCGAGCGCCCCCGCCGCCCTCAGCCAGACCCCGGCGAGACCCTGCCGCCCTCAGCCGGACCCCCGAGCACCCCCGCCCCCCTCAGGCGGGACCCCCGAGCGCCCCCGTCCCCCTCTCAGGCGGGACCCCCGAGCGCCCCCGCCGCCCTCAGCTGGACCCCCGCGAGAACCCGCTGCCCCTTGGCCGGACCCCGAGCGCCCCCGCGGCCCTCAGCCGGGACCTCCGAGCACCCCAGCCCGGTCAGCAGGCCCCCGCTCCCCCTCAGCCAACACCCCCGTGCGCTTCAGCCGGGACCGCGAGCACCCGCCCTCCTCTCAGCCGGGACCTCCGCGCCCTCGCCGTCCTCTCAGGCAGGACCCTCGAGCGCCCCCGCCACCCTCAGCCGGGACCTCCGAGTACCCCCTCCCCCCTCAGCCGGGACCCCCGCGCACCCACCCCCCTCAGCCCGGACCCCGCGAACGTAAGCGGGCCGGGCGCGTCCGGGGGGCAGAGGGCGCCGGTGTGCAGGAGACGCCCAGACCCGACACAGCCGGCCGGGCCCTGCGGGAACGTCCCGCCCCGCACGGAGCGCTCCTCGGAGGACCGTCTCCGCGAGCATCGGGCTGAACGCCGCCTCTCCCTGCAGCGCCGCGGCTGCGGCCGCCTGCGTCTCGCCGGCCCGGCCCGGCCCCCAGCGCGCAGGCGGGCGGCAGCGGGAGGCCGGGCGGGAGGCCCGGCGCGGGGCGGGGCGCTTCCGGAGCGGCGGCGGCGGGCGGGCGTAAACAAGGCCGCGGCGGCGGCGGCTCGGGAGGCGGGGCGGCGGTAGAGCTCGCGCCCGCCGAGGACTGACCCCGCCCGGCGGCACCCGCGGCCCTCGCCCTCTCCTCCTTTGTCTCCTCGCGGCGCGGCCGGAGCGCGGCCCCGAGATGGCCGACGGCAACGAGGACGCGCGGGCGGACGACCTGCCGGGCCCGGCCTACGAGGGCTTCGAGGGCCTGGAGCTCGCCTGCCCCGCCGAGCGCAGCGGCCACGTAGCCGTGGGCGACGGGCGCCACATGTTCGTGTGGGGCGGCTACAAGGTCAGCGGGCGCCGGGGGCGGGGGGCGGCGGCTGTCCCCTCCCGCGAGGGCGTCTGCTCGCGGCGCCGGGCCCCGCGCTGTTGTCGCGCCGCCGCTGCCGCGGAGCCCGCGCCCCGGGCCCCCTCCCCCCACGCGCCCCCGGCCCCCGGACACGGAGTGTCACTCGGGCGGGCCGGGCGGCGCGCGGCTGCGACTCGGGTTTTACTGAAAAGCGCGGAGGGCGAGAGCGGTGGCGGCGCGATGTCCTCGCCCTCGACCCCGGGAGCACTGTCCCCCTGGAGCCGGGACCCGTGCGCCGCCCCTCGGAGGGCGCTGGCAGCCTAGGGACCCCGCATTCCCGAGGCCCCGGGACTCGCCGGTGCACTCGGCCCTCACTGTTGTGCGCGCATTTCGGGGCCACTCGCCTTCGGGTTTCACCTGAGAACGGGCTGACGTTTTTCAGAAGAAACCCCTGCTAAGAAAACGAATGGAAAAGCTCCAGCAGTAATCGAAACATCCACAGCCACAACTGTACGAAGCGCAGCTCTGGGACCTCCGGTCATAAACGCCGAGGAGTTACCGCTTTCGGGCCACCTGCGGTTGTGCCTCTGCCCGGGACTCCCACCCAAGTGTCTCCTTTGTAAACCTCGCACTCGTTTTAGAGCTTCCCAATAACACCCCACGTAGTAGAGTTATCTCATTTCATTTGCTGGGGTGTCTCTGATCCGTTCCTACCGAAAATAATATTTTTAATCCCCAAAATGACCCCCCCCCCAATGACTTGAAGTCCCGTCCGCTACACCTGTGCCTTCCGTGACTTGCTTTGGGACTCTGGTCATAGATTCAACTTAGGGTACAGCTGACCGCTTTTGAGATGACTCTCAGAGACAGATGGGAAACACTGCTGTAGCTGTCCCGATTACGTCTTTTGGTTTAACCACAGAAGTTCTTTTTTTTTTTTTTTTTTTTTGCCAATCCTGATTAATGTGCAGTGTTTTCCCCGGCCTCCAATGAATAGATGTTTAGAGGGGGTACTTGGTAGGAGGACAGGCAGCAGGTATGTGCCCTTGTTAAAATGTAAATAATTCCCTTGCAGAAAAGTAAACGTGTTGGTCAGTCACGCTTCAGTCTAAACTACTTTATTCGTTAATTCTGTTGGTAAAAATCAGCAGTATTGAGGGAATGGGACTTTTCTTTGGGGGTGGGGAGAGGGAATGTGGTCAGGGTGGAAAATTTCTGATGGTGAGTTTTGAGGGCCTGGGTGCCTAGCGCTGAGGCAGGGTGGAGAGGCATGGTCAGTGAAGTGGATAGGTGGTTCCACAACAGGCTGTCCTGTACATTTTGGTTTAACCACAGGGTGGGCACAGGAAGCCCTTGGAGATTGTTTTGAAGGCCATAAACCGTAGCTTCATACACAGTAGTCAGCTTTCCTGCCCAGGCAGGCTGATCTACTCCAGGTTGGCCCGCTGTCTTGCTTCCAGCCTTTTCCCTTCGTGAGTGGCGGAGTGGAGAAAGAGATGTTTACTCTGTCATACTCAAGCTTACTAGACTCGGACACCCATTCTCAGTGAACTCCACAACTTGTTTGCTCTATTGACAGTGTTCAGAAAGTGGCCAGGAAGGTTCAAAGGCTGGAGAGATCAGGGAGGGGTTGATGTTGCAGTTTCAGGGAAAGGAGGCTGGAATCCTGGTTCCACCATTACTTGCTAAGTAATCTTGGGCAAATTACTTACCTCTTGGGAAAACCTACTTTTTTGTAATATCGTCTACTTTTTTGGGTTGTTGTGAGGATTAAAGAATCCATGAATAGCACTCAGCTAGTTCTGGCATATGGTAAGCTCAATCTGTTAAGAATTATTGCCTGAAGGGAAATGGAGCAGAACAAGGAACTTAAAATTTTGCATAGGGACTTAACATTTGCATATTTGCAGTTCTGCACTCTGTATGCACAGGTAATCTCTCCTGAGGTCATGCGACTGAAATTTGGTGCATGGTCTCTTCAGGATAAAGTGGCCTTAGCGATTTCCTGGAGATCTAAGTTCCTGCACCACTGCAACTGCTGTATCAAAAACTTGAATTAAGGGCTGTCATATTGAGCATGACCTTGATATGTGGCATGGGGTGGGGAAGATTGTGCATTTGATAAAACTGTAAGACCTAGTTAACTTTTCATAATTCTCAGTATCTCAAATAAGATAGATATGAAAAAATATACAATAGTGCCTCTTTAGAATACCAATTATTTTTTATATTTGCTATTTTTTTTTGGTTCTTAGAGTAATCAAGTCAGAGGATTATATGACTTTTATCTGCCTAGAGAAGAACTATGGATCTACAACATGGAGACTGGAAGATGGTAACTGTGGATATTATAAGGGGGACTAAAAAATTCAAATAAGGTTACAAACAAAAAGAAACTGTAAAACCCATTTTTATGACTAGAAATATTTTAATTAAAGATGTTAAGCTATCTGTATGTTCTGAAAACAGTGTTCTGCTAGTTTAGCTTAGCTGCTAAGCTTAGACACTTGAGCATCTCTTCAGTAGTTCAATAATTGCAAGATGCTTCTATGACCTTTGAAGAAATTTCTATTCAGGGTTCTGTAAAGTATCAGTAATATTAAAGAGGTAGAGGCTTCAGATCCTGGAATGAAAATATAATAAAAGTTCCATATATATATTTTGTGAAGATGTATGTCTTCTGTTATATGGTATCTTGAATGAGAAAAGAATTTCTAGATTGTATCTGCTAAAAATAAAGATGTTATTCTATTTTAGTGACTTCTCACATTAAAATTTCTAAGCAAATCTCTTTGAAATAGTGTATTTTGTTTAAAAAACAAAACTAACTTAAATTTGCCTTCCATATAACCTGGGGATAGTCTGAAAGGATCTTTTGCCAGTCTCCTAACAGTGGTGCTTGGGAGCATGTCCTTGGCAGAATTAATGTGATTCTCAGAATGCTGGGTGAGCCATGTTTGCAGATTTATGAGGGCGTCTTCCCCACGGTTTGCCCTGTGAGAATTTTACATATTTTGCATAGCAGAGATCTCAGAACTAGGAGAACAGTCCCACTTGATTTAAGAGTTAGACTAAAAACAAGTCAGGATTATTTCTGTACATAGCAAATCACTGTTAATCTGAGCTGTTTGGTAATCTTTTTCTAGAGAATTGGAAATTTATAATAATATTCTTTTAATAGGGGGATTCTACATATATTTTAAAATTTCAGTCCCATAAAGAATTTTTTAAAATAAGCCTACCAAAACTTAAAGGTTGGCACAGATAAAGCGATATTGTGAGGAGACCTTGAGTGTCCTATAATATTCTGAATCTTAGATTTCTTAGGTTTTTTGATTCAGATTCATTTTTAGATTGAGAATGAGTTAAAAGATGCAGAGCACTCAGAGGAGTGCCAAGGTCTAGTAAGTACTACCTAAGTGTCTAAACAGCTAAAAGGTGACAATAAAAAACACCTATTGAATTAATCTGTCAGGACTGGGATGTTTGAGTTTTCCTTTTGGGTTCCTGGCCCACTCAAAAACAAAAACAAAATAACCACTTATGGCCATGTAAATAAGAAGCAAACAATTTAATTTGAGAAACATAAACTGGGATGTTCCTAGAATAATAAAATGTGACACTCAGGCTTTTGGAAGCTCCCCTCCTGCCTGTGTGTAGGACCAGCTGGCAGAGCCTGTGGAAAGGGTGAAGAGCGAAGAGCTGATTGATCTAATGTTGGAGGGAGAAGAGCCCCTAGACATTATCTAGTCAGTCTGCTCATTTTTTTTCCTTTATTGTGGGGATAGAAGTGGAAGAAAAATGAATAGATTTTTGCATTTCTTCTCTTTTGGGAAACTTATTTACATTCAGTATTTTCCCCTCAGGAAAAAAATTAACACTGAAGGTGACGTTCCTCCTTCCATGTCAGGAAGCTGTGCTGTGTGTGTGGACAGGGTGCTGTACTTGTTTGGAGGACACCACTCAAGAGGCAATACAAATAAGGTTAGTGTTTCTAAGGGTTATGGTTCAAGGCAGTTTTGTTCTTTTTCAGACAACTTCAGATTTCTAAGGTTAGCCCATACTTACTCCTGTCCCAGTTAAAAGATATATGTATTCGATTATGGTATGAACGGGCATTTTAGTAAATTTTGTCTGCCAGTCTTTATTTACTGAGGCCTTTTGAAAAATCAACTTTGGTGGTTGGTGACCTGTGTGCTGTAACGTCCTAGGTTGTTTTTCTCTGTGCTCTTTGCAGCTGCTTGTTCTTTTAGAACCCTGCAGTGTTAGATGAATATTAGTAAACTAAATGAAAACAAGATATAGTCATGGGGGGCATGGCAGAAATTAACAGACCATCACTCAGAAAGCTATAAGGATAAATTAACACTGACTAAATGTTATATACTGATATTCCCCTAATATGGCACCATAAGTACCATTGTTCAGGCTTTGTCCATATTTTTTCCAAACAGGATAAAGATAACAGTCCTTCCCTCAGGCCAGTAAGAGACAGAGGAAGTCAGTCAGAAAGGTGCATGTGATATGGGTGGCTCTTATAAATTCATTTATTTAGCAGCTTAGTAAGCACCTTATATGCTGAGCATTTGGTTAGACATTGGAGACACAGGGATGAATGATACAGTCCCCACCTCTAGGAGTTCACATTCGAGAAGGAACACATATAATTACTGAATGATTCAGTAGCATATGATAAAGAGATGCACAGAGCCTGGCTTATAGTAATAGCTCAGTAAATAGTGTTGAATATGAAAAAGAATCCTTGGCATTGTGTTTGGTAGGACAGAGAAACAGAAAAAGGAAAGTCTTCACCCAAGAGGTGATGCTTGAATTCCCTCATACAGTTGGGAGGGGTAGCCAAGATACAGGCAGCAAGACGCAGAGGTATAAGCAAATATGTCTTGTTCATGGAAATGCCAAGTGGTCTGGTGTAAATGGAGCATATGGCTGAGATGGCTTCTGACTGCGCTCCTAGGAACTCAGAGGGATTTCTTTGAGATGCCCTGGGACACCTGTGGGGGAGCAGAATGGTGTCAGGCAGGCTCCGGATGGCCCTTTCCTCCTCTTTGTTAACAAGTGTAGCTCCATTTTTGCTTTTCCATATTAGGGTTTGAGATGTTTTGAGGCACTGCTGTAGGCTGTGGTTGAGACATATATGTTTCAGGGCCAAGGGGGAAAAATAACTCTGACACAACATGAGGAAGCTTGGGAAGGAGAGAAGCTGTGGCTTTAGGGAGTGGTCAGAGAAACGGCAGCAGTTAGTACATCAGATGGCTAGGCTTGAGTATTTTCAGTTTGACTGAAAGGAAGCTTAGGAGTCTTAAGAGAAATAAGAAAATACATATACTGGTCAGATATATTCAAGTACCTGGATGTGCACTCTTTGAAAGATAGACCAATACTTAATCTTTTAAAATTTATCCTTAGCTCCTAGAGTTAAGTGGGCACTTAAGACACGTTTGTTAAATTGAATTTGAAGGTGAAATTGCTAAGTCTGACTTTCTTGGTAATACCATCCCGAGACCCATAAATTAGATTATTACAACTCAAAGTGCCTATCTAAGGCACTTAGATAATGTGAATCAACACACTTCTGTTCCTTCTTCAAAAAAGTGTGGCTACAGAAAAAAAATATGCTTGAACTAAACAGGGTGCTTAGTGACTTTGGTAATTTACATTCTGGCACAAGTTCCTCATCTAGACTCAGGCCAGTACTAGTCTGCAGACTGGCAGCCAGTCTGCAATCACACTTTTAGTAGCACTGAATTAGATGACATTTTTATTATCTTAAATCACAATAAAATTAAATGCCAAGGTTGGATTTCTTTCGCATAACCAAATCTAACTGAAATCACTGCTTCTGACAGTTCTACATGCTGGATTCAAGGTCTACAGACAGAGTATTGCAGTGGGAAAGAATTGATTGCCAAGGAATCCCTCCGTCGTCAAAGGACAAACTTGGTGTCTGGGTCTACAAGAACAAGTGAGTGAGCAGCACTGTAGATTTGGGCGTTTACGTGGACAGTGGTTTGCCGTTCAAGTCTTAGCCAATAACCATTGTCACTGCAGAACATACCTTCTAGGGCCTATATGAGGAACAAGTGAATTCATATATGAAAGCACTGAATGCAGAACCTAAGACACAGTGTTAGCTGTATTACTTGAATGAGTATTAAATACTTATTCATAATACTTAAGTATTTTCACATACTCAAGCGTCCCTTTTCAACTCGTAGCATTTGACAAAATAAGAAAAATCTCTTATATCCTAACCTGTGGATGTTTGATTTTTTAGTGTCTTGGTTTTTTATCAAACAGGTTAATATTTTTTGGAGGGTATGGATATTTACCTGAAGATAAAGTATTGGGAACTTTTGAATTTGATGAAACATCTTTTTGGGTAAGTGAAGTTTCATATTTGCATGTCCTATTTAGTATGTTGAAATAATACATTTTATGTTTGCTAGTTTTGTTCATTTTGCCTTGTTAATAAATCAAAGGCTATAAATTTTACAAACATTTTTTGTAAAAAAATTCAGAGATTCTTATTATTTGTTTTCTGTAGAATTCAAGTCATCCAAGAGGATGGAATGATCATGTACATATTTTAGACACTGAAACATTTATCTGGAGCCAGCCTATAACTACTGTGAGTTACTGAAGAGTGATGAATTATGAAAGCAAGGCGACTTAGAGGAGAAGGGGCTGGGAGGGGGTGTAAATGATGGTTCATTCTTGTTTTCTGGAAAGAGAAGGTCCATAGCTTTCATTCTTCTCCACGGAGTCTAGAACTTAGAAAAGTTTAATGAATGTATACACTAACTCAACATCTATTATCTGATAGATGTTAAGTGGTACTGTCTGTAATAAGAGACCTAGCACTAGATTGGAATGTAAGTTACTCCAGTATTAGGTTTCTTTTTCCTCTAACACTGATGTCATATGATGTGCTAGCTTTTATTTTAAAAGATAAAAATAAAGCAAGCATTCTCTTATATTCACTAGCCCATTCAGTAATACATCTCAAAAATATAAATTCCCAGTTTTGGTAGTCAGCCTTTAGCACTGCTGTTGCCTAGAAGTCTGCACTTCAGCTTAAAAGCTCAAGTGTCTTGGATATTCTCATCCCACATCCAGAGAAGACTCCTAGTTTGATAAAAAGTTTCCTTATTTGTTAAATTGCTCTCGTGCCTTCAACAGGGTAAAGCACCTTCGCCTCGTGCGGCCCACGCCTGTGCAACTGTTGGAAACAAAGGCTTTGTGTTTGGAGGCAGATATCGAGTGAGTGTACAGTTTTCAGTAACTTGTTTGTGAAGTATTCAAAATGATAACTACTTCATTATCCTTTTTTAGGATGCTAGAATGAATGATCTTCACTATCTTAATCTGGATACATGGGAATGGAATGAATTGTAGGTATCACTTTAGATAATTATTTAGAAAAGTTTTTCAAAAAATTTTCAGTGTTTTTTTCCTTATTTTCTACTATTAGTATATATAACGTACTTGCTTAAATTTTCTGTAACTGTGAATTTAAATAAACATCATCACTAGATCCTTAAAGGACTTTTATTATTTCCATTCTGAGTTGCCATAACTCTGTTGCCTGGCAGATAGCATGTGCTCACTATTTGTTGAAAAGTAAAGGTCTGAAGTTGACTCCACCTTCAAAGAAAATAGTTTCTTCTGAAGCATGTAGTTGTTAATACCAAGAAGCCTTTTAAAATTTAAAGTCTTTTTTCATAATTCCATATAAATTTTAAAAAACACTTCAATATTTCTCTGCATTAAATACAGTAGCTGCTTTTAAACGGAGATATTGTAACTTTGCTATTATTTTCAGAATTCCACAAGGCATATGCCCAGTTGGCCGATCTTGGCACTCACTAACACCAGTTTCTTCAGATCATCTCTTTCTCTTTGGAGGATTTACAACTGATAAACAGCCGCTAAGTAAGTCCTTTAAAACTATAAGAAATCATTATATATCATTCATATATAATATATAAACAGCTGAAAAAAATCAGTCTATTTTAGATGTATCAGAGGGCTATAGGGTTGGTTGGAAGGTTTGCTATTATTTATTTTTTTTTTTTTTGTGAGGAAGATCAGCCCTGAGCTAACATCCATTGCCAATCCTCCTCTTTTTGCTGAGGAAGACCGGCCCTGAGCCAACATCTATTGCCAATCCTCCTCCATTTTTTTCCCTTTTTCTCTCCAAGGCCCCAGTAGATAGTTGTAGGTCGTAGTTGCACATCCTTCTAGTTTCTGTATGTGGGACACCGCCTCAGCATGGCTGGACAAGCGGCGCATGGGCGTGTGCCCGGGATCCAAACCCGGGACGCCAGTAGCAGAGCACGTGCACTTAACTGCCAAGCCACGGGGCCGGCCCCCTAAATTTTGATCCTAAAACATACCAATAATTGTTTTTATACTATGACATACATCCATTCTGTCCAGTAAAGAAATGACCTAGAGCAATTCAGAGCCCTGCTGAAGAGCTGTAATATGCAAGGTTTACTTGGTTAATTGCAGAGGTGAAAAAAAAGGAAATATACTTCCTGTATCTATTCACAATCTGATTTATTATCTTTCTTGCTAAAGCTGTGCCCTTTAAATATCAATGTCACACTGACAGAAGAACATGCTTCACAATTCTTTTCTTTGCTTCAATCAGGTGATGCCTGGACTTACTGCATCAGTAAAAATGAATGGATACAGTTTAATCATCCCTATACTGAAAAACCAAGGTATGAACTATTTAAAAGGCAATTCTTATATTGAATTAATGAGGCCCATACAGATGTCTAAGACTGGTAACGATTGAGGAAATTTGGCTGCATTAAATCCATCATTCTTACAAAAATCCTAGCATTCACTAAGGTTTAACATCATACCTTTTGAAAGAAAAGAAAACCAATGTTATCCTAGTATCATATGCTTTCTTTTCCATCATCTATGTATGAAAAATAGGGCTAGATTTTGATTTTTGTGTCTTCTTTCCTTTATTATAAAATTGATATAGTTAAAATTTATAATCAAGCTCTTTACTCAAATGAGTTGAACTGCATCTGGGTTTGTCATTAAAAAAAAGGAACTGGAAAGGAATGAATTTCAAAACCTTAAAGAATGTATATGGAGGAAAAAAAATCAGGAACTTTCAATTAGATGTGCCGTAGTGCTGTATAACAAAGATTATGAAGTCAAGTCATCCAAAAAAAAGAGCCTATTAAACACTGATAGTTATTTTTCTTGTTATTCTCAAAAAGAATTGTTACCAAGCCTGCTAAAGGAAATGAAATGGTCAAAATTGGTGTTCAAGGCACATTTAGATGTCAGCCTGCATTTTTTTCCAAGCCTCTAACCTAAGTACAGTCATGCCCCTGAGACTTCATTTGACACAAATATTCTTTCCATAGAATTTCCAGGCCTTCAGATACCTTCAGTTTACTCAGGCAGTTCCAGCACCCTTCAGATGTTTGGTGTAAGGCCAACTGGCCCTTCCCTTGGAAGAGAGGAAGGAGGGAGGGCATATACCATTCATCTCCCGTAAGATTTTTATTGCTAACAAAGACCTACAGAACAGATCATTCAGTTCAAACCTCTCATTGCATAAACTAGGACTGGACCAGAGAGAAAAAAATGATAACATCCAGATAAAACAGACATTGATTTTTCTAGCTCTTGCTACTTTTCCTTGAGATAACTGCTTCTTACCATGATGTTTTGGTCTGACCTAAGATCTTTAGTCTTTATTTCATCAGCTCTGTTCTGTAGTGTAAATTATCAATTTGTGTTTTGGGTGAATTCAAACAAAAGCTTTTTTTGTTTTACATATAGATTGTGGCATACAGCTTGTGCCAGTGATGAAGGAGAAGTAATTGTTTTTGGTGGGTGTGCCAATAACCTTCTTGTCCATCACAGAGCTGTGAGTATACTAGCCTGTGTTAAAGGACACTTCCTCACAGTGCTGAAACTTACTGGTGAAGTACGTGCTTTTTAATGTGTTCTTCATATCTATTTTTCAGGCACACAGTAATGAAATACTTATATTTTCAGTTCAACCAAAATCTCTTGTAAGGTAAGTGACTTTTTACTTGGTACTTAGATTATTTTAAGTTGTTTCTTAACACTTTAAATTAGTGCTCTTGAAAAACCAGGTTTATGGATAATTTAAGGGCAATAATAAGCCTTCATTGATACAACTAGTTCCTATGAAAATCTTTAAAGAAAGTGGGTGGAGTTTTTTTGGTTTTTTTCTTTGTAGTTCTTCAAGTGAATGTACTTCTAAACAGTTAAGTGAAACTGTTTTTCTCTTTCCTTGTCCACTTGCAGGCTAAGCTTAGAGGCAGTGATTTGCTTTAAAGAAATGTTAGCCAACTCATGGAATTGCCTTCCAAAACACTTACTTCACAGTGTTAACCAGAGGTTTGGCAGTAACAACACTTGTGGATCTTAAGGCTTCAATAATGCCTGTCATCACCTGCATGGACAGCAATTCTGTAAACACCAGAGAATGGCATCGTTTGTATAATTATGTGCACTGTTGTAGTTTGCAGCTTTTTGGTTTTAATGTGCATGTGGATGGCCTAGAGAACCTATTTTTGTGTCTCAAGTTTACAATAAATGTATTTAACACCAGAAACTGTCTTCTATTAAAGCAAAAGAAAATGAATACTTGGGCTTTTTACACCAAGAAACGGTATTATAATTGCTTTTTGGTAACTTTTGGACATATATCTGTAGAAACATTATACTAATTATTCTTACCAGTATCAAAATGGTGAATTTATTTTTAAAAACAGTATTTCAGATTTTTTTAAATGGCAAGAGTAGTCTATTATGTTGCATTTACAACACTAGGCTACATAACTATAAAGTTTTTCTTTTTACATTAATTTCAAATGGAAAAATATTCTCAATAGGACTAAGCTAGTAAAAGAAATTTTGGAAGGACCAACAGCTGTTTAGTACTTTGACCTCAATGCTTTGGTCTAGCGGCTGGGGCAAGTGTGGTATTGACTTATAGGCAGCTATTGTCCAATCAATCACTTAAAAAGTAACAGTTTTGTGGCTCATAAAAGAATGGAAATAATGTATGACTTTATTTTCCATTCTGTTAGGAGACAGAAGAAAGCTGAGTCAGGAGTCTTGAGCCTAAAAGTACACTTCCGATATTATAGGTTAAGATACTCTGTAACATGCTAGTGATAATTACTAGAGGTGGAAGGAAATTAAGATGAAAAGTGAAGGTGTATAAATGCATGGAAGTGATCAACACCAGTTTCTTCTAGGTGTTATTTCTTAAGCTGAGTCATGGGAATTATCTGTACTTTAAATCTGGTCTAATGTATTTTTTGACAAGTATAAGTAAAAGGCAGAAGGAAATCTACTCCTTCACTACTCAGGGTTTTCAAGACCTAATTCTAAATGTTTAACCACCCCCAACCCCCACCCCCACCAAGAAAAAAACAAACTGTGATTGGCCTGCAAGTAACAGATATATTAGATGGTATAGACAGTAGACCCCCAAGTCAGTAGTCTAAGCAATGGAGACACTTCACCGGTCTGTTTCTTTACAACCTGAAATGAATACTTAACATTAACCTCCCAAATTGCAAGAAAATGTAGGAGAATAACTACAGATGTATACAATTAGCATTTAACTGTCCACAAATATTTTAGGAAATCCCATCATAGGCAGTGTTTCCTCTCTATAAAACTGGGAAAAAGAACAGGAATAAGTCCTTTTGGCGAATATAGCAAGGCAATGTTTAGTTCATTTTTAAATATGGAAGTCTTGTTACATGGTGTTTTCGTCTCTGAACTTCCAAAAGGCTATAAAATTGACTCTTCTCAAATATTTTAGTGTTGCATTCCAGCTATTTCCTTTTTACATTCAGAAGATTGGGTGCAGACACTTTCACTTTGCCGGGAATGTTTCTTGATAAATCCGTGTCCTAAAAAAAGAGAATTGCTGAATATCTTCACATTCTATGTGGTCAATCATGTTTCTTTTATGATAATTACATATCCTCTGCTGTCAAAAGAAAGGCATTTCGAAAATTTTCACCTGAAATGAGTTTACTTATTTTATATACTCTTTCTAGTAAGACAGTATCTATCAAAACAATAACTAGAGTTTGCATCTACTACATAAAGAAAAAAATAGAAAATTATAATTGCTAACATTTTAAATTGCACCACCCATCTCCAAAGAATTCTAGAGGAATACTTTACCTTTACGCTGCGGAATAAGTCTTTTTCTCTTGCTGTTGCTTCTTTGGAATGCATGAAACTGTTCAAGGCTGTTTTTGCAGCTGTAAATAGAAAATAGAAAAATCTACTTCTGTTCAGTGAAGAAATGCTTAAAATCATAATTCAAAAGAGATTTTAAATACCTTTTCCCTTTTTCTGAACTCCAGGGGTAAGTTTCACTTTATATCTTTAAAAAAAGAATTGCATGTGTTACTAAACAGAGATAACAAAACAATTCATAAGTCACAGCTGTGTCAGCTGCCTTGAGTAAACTGATGACGACTTACTTATAGTTCGTCATGGTGGTGTAAGGGGCACATATCGGAATGGCAAACAGTAGTACATCTTCAGGATGTGGCTGCCCTGTCAGAGAGTCAAACAGATTTTCCTAAAAAAGGAAAGTAAAATAAAAACAATTATAAAAGTATTTATACCAGTCCTACAAAAGGAATACTCTAAAACACTGTCAAATTAATATCTCAACATACTTTTATCATTTTCTGATGTATATACAGTCTTAACTCTGCTTTATAGCTCCGAAGAGTTTAAGACCAATGGTATTTAAATACATATTCTTTACTACCTGTAATTTTTGCCCAGCATAGTGAGAAATGAGAACAATGATTTTCAAAATGGCACTGAAGATACATTTAAGAGAAAGGGAGAAAAAACATGTTGGATATTACTCGAGTTCCAGAAAACTATGGATTAAAATGATGCACAATAATGACCACAAACAGATTTAAATCCATTGCATGGAAAGGGGACTGATAAGTTTGGCTAGACCAGTGGTTCTTGACCAGGCGGATTTTGCCCCCTGAGAACACTGGGCAGTGTCTGGAGACATGTCTGGTTGTCACAACTTCGGAGGGGCGGGGGGATAGAGTGCTACTGGCCTCTAGTGGGTAGAGGCCAGGGATGGGACAGCCCCCCACAACAAAGAATTATCCGTCCCAAAATACTAACAGTGCCAGAAACAGTTGAGAAACCCTGGGCTACAACAGTCTTCTCTCTTGCCTCTTGTGTTTTTTTGTGTGTGAGGAAGATCAGCCCTGAGCTAACATCCATGCCAATCCTCCTCTTTTTGCTGAGGAAGACCAGCCCTGGGCCAACATCCACTACCAATCTTCCTCCTTTTTTTTCCCGTTTTCTCCCCAAAGTCCCAGCAGATAGCCGCACATGCTTCTAGTTGTATGTGGGACGCCGCCTCAGCATGGCTGGACAAGCGGTGTGTCAGTACGCGCCCGGGATCCGAACCCGGGCCACTAGCAGCAGAGCAAGAGCACTCAACCGCTAAGCCACGGGGCCGGCCCTCTCTTGCTTCTTCTTAAGGAGAAATCCTAGGGATTCTTAGAGTTCCCATTTGGTGGGCTGCCTACAAGGTTGCCCATCTTTATTTAACAATGTGAGTACATGCAGAGTTAGGACAAAATGCTTGGTGCTGAAGCAGAGTGCTTACTACATGCCATGAACTTTTCTAAATGCTTTACATATCTTATCCTAGTTCTCACAACAACTCTCTCTTGGTAGGACAGTTATTACCGGCACTGTTCAGATGAGGAAACTGACGCACAAATAACAATGTTTCCAAGGTTGCAGTTTTATGTAACAAAGTTGGGATTCAAACCCAGAATGTTTGACTCCAGAGCCTAGAGTCTTATCTTAGCCTTTTAAGTTTTAATCAGAAGTTGTCTGTCAAGCACTCTGGGGACCGGACTGCAGTCAGAGCACTGCAGTGGGCCCAGCGCAGTATCGTACCTCATTTCCCTGCTGATCCAGGTCTTGCTCTTCCTGCTCCAAACAGAAAATTTTACAGGTCAGCTACAACTTAAACTGAAATTCCACACCATTAAACTATGTGGAGAAAGAAACAGTGATATACCATGACTGTCACACCTAACCAACAGGATAAGGACCCCGAGACTCCCAGTGAACTGATTTCTGTCTGATATTTCAGAAACAATGCCATTCACAGAGACAAAGCACTGTTCTCTGAAGTTAAAAAAAAAAAGACTTTCACATAGAGCATATGCTAAAGCAATGAATGTTATAAGGACAATTTAAATGACAACTAAGCTTGATATATTTGTCAGGGGAAAAGAAAATGGAGAATTCCAGTGAACATAACTTTTATTTTTCAGTCTCTATTCAACACTTTTAGGATAAATTCTTCACATATTAAAATAAGCTTAATTTTGTTTGCTTACTCACATTAAAAAATCTATCTGGAGATAACCTATCTGTGAAAGAATATTCATAATTAACACCTCTAATGAATATTTATGAGTCTGTTTATAGAATAAATTACAAATATGAGAATAGTGTAAAAAATCTGAGGACCAAAATAAGTTTTAATATTATTAAACAACATTGTTCAGCAGGGAAAAAAGAAATACATTTAGAATCCCTGTAAGCATTGCCTGCACTGAACAGAGCACACGATTATAACCAAAGCTTTAACTGTTATAAATAAAAATACAGTCACAATCAAAAATTTTCTACAAATTTATAAAACAATAAATCCTTTGCTCAGAATTTCAAGAAGATGTATACATTCATGCAAGAAGATATACTTAAGGCTGGGCTTGTATTCAGTTGATAGAACAATTAGGCAACCATCTTAACTGGAAAAATATTAACTTCTCACTTATTTTGCAACCAGGGCACTTGGCACTCTAACTGTGTAGCTACTTTCAACATTATGTAAGATCATGTAACATATATTCCTACAGAAAAACCCAGAGAAGTGCAAATTTATGTTCCTCTCATCTTCAAGACAATCCTAATTATGTCTTATTTTAACCAAGTCATTTCCCATCAGAATCAAATAAAACCTCTCCATAAAATTATTTTCTAAAGGCTTGTGATAAACTTTTTTATCAGCTATCAACACTACCATTTTTATGGTTATATACTGCAATTTTAGTCTTTTAAGTTTTATTTCTAAAATGACTTTCCATTAAGAATAGGGTTACCATTCGTCCTGGTTTTAGCACTCTAAGTCCCATGTCCTGGGAACCCTGGGATGGTTGGTCACCCTAAGTAAGAAGCAAGCAGCACACATTTGTGGTAGCCGTACCTTGTCATCATGTGAATCTTCTACAGCCAAGTCTTGTAACTCATGAGTTACAACCTCAAGGGATGGAGTTTCTTTTTTTATGCTGTCTGAAACCCTTGGTCCACCTCTAGGTTTCTGGGGCTGTTTCTTCACCGGTTCATCCTTTGTTTTTCCCTTCTTCCCCTTCTTCCCTTTTTCTTCTTTGTTTGAACCTGCAGACTTTAATGCACAGGGGAAAAAACAGTTAATGTTGTCAATATTTTCAATATTGTCAATATTTTAAAAAAAATGTACTGGATGCCTGGCATGTTATAGGCAGTGATTTGGATGCCCCATGTAAAGCAAAAGAAGACAATGTTTTTACATGTTACTTACCCCCAGCAATTTCATGATGAGTTCACGTTCTTCTTCATCTTGGTCTTTGTATTTTTCCTTCATTTTTTTCATTTTACTCTACAAAATCAAAAGATTTTGCTTGGAAAAATTCAGCAGTAAAAAAATCTCAACAAATGTTTGTAAAAAAGGTGCTTCTCTAATTCTGTCAAAAATGCTTATTTAGGGGCTGGCCCGGTAGTACAAGCAGTTAAGTGTGCACACTCCGCTGCGGCGGCCCAGGGTTAGCTGGTTCTGATCCCAGGCGCGCACTGAGTGTGCACCGATGCAATGCTTGGCAAGCCATGCTGTAGCGGTGTCCCATATAAAGTGGAGGAAGATGGGCACGGATGTTAGCCCAGGCCCAGTCTTCCTCAGCAAAAAAAGAGGATTGGCAGATGTTAGCTTAGGGCTGATCACTGTCACCAAAAAAAAAAAAAAAATGCTTATTGAGTGAGGCACTATTATAATAAACGATGTGGAGGCTAAAAAGATAGATAAACATAGTCATCACCCTCAAGGAATTTACCATCTGGTGGAAAAAGAAGATACATATAAGAGTAAGGATAAATTAATGCAACATATTCTAAATGCAAACAAATCATTTCTAAGATAATTCAGAGAAAGGATACATTTCTTTCAGCTTGAGCACAAACTGTGGGAAAGAAATAAAGCAAAACTTAAAAGTTAGTCTTCAAGGAAGTAAATTCTGTAGTATCTGGGAATCTAGGAAAAGCAAGATTACGAGGGAAAGACAGGACAGAGTATTAACAGCAAGTCATCACATTTGGTGGAGTCAAGATATGCACGCAGAGGGGGACAGGAAACAAGGCAGCAAAGCTAAGCTGGGTACTTACCTCAGACGGTTTGTAAGACTAAACTTTATCAACCAAACTAGTGATGCTTTACTCTGGCTACACACCCAATAACCCTCATGGTTTTTAAAACCACAGACATCTAGGCCTCACCTCCAAAGATTTCTGTCTTGATTAGTCTTGGCTGGGGCCCAGATAACAAATTTATGAACTTTTAAGGATTTCTTTAAACAGGACACAAAAAAAACCCTATAAAAGACTGATAAATCAGCCTTCATTAAAATAATAAGTCCTGCTTATCAAAAAACACTATTAGAAAAGTGAAAAAAAGCAAGCCTTAAAATGTGAAAAGTATTTGTAATACATACATCCAAGAAAAGACCTGTATTCAGGATTTCAAAGAGCTCCTATACATCACTGGGAAAGCTGGACAACACAGGTTTTAAAATGGGCACTTCAAAAAGAGGATATTCCAAGGTCTAATAAACATGAAAAAGTGCTCAATATCATTAGTCATCAGGGACATGCAAATTGAAGACAAAATAAGACTTCAGTATAACACAACTGAATGACTAAAAACCCTGACAATACCAAATTTGAGTGAGGATGTGGAGCAACTGGAACTCTGACCCACTGCTTGGTGAGAAATTGGTACAAGTACCCTGGAAAACTGTTTGGTAATATCTGCTAAAGCCAAACATAACATGTACACGCTAACCCAGCAATTCCACTCCTAGTTACACACGACAGAAATGCAGACTTGTGGACCTAAAAGACAGGTCTGAGAATGTCTATCAACAATATAATAGATCAACTGTGGCAGAGTCATACAAAAGAATGCTATGTAGCAATGCAAATGAACTACTGTTACCTACAACAACACGGAAAACTTGCACACAACGCTGAGTGAAAGAGGCCAGACAAAAGAGCATATACACTCACCATAGGATTGCTTTTATATAAAGCTCAAAAACAGGCAAAATAATCTACAGTGATTAAAGTAAGAATGTTTTTTCCTGTGGGGATACTATTTAGAAAGGGGCAAGAGTGAGCCTTGTGGAGAACTGGAAGGTTCAAGTGTCTTGATCTGGTGGTGGTTTTACAGGGATGTGTGCATATAAAAATTCACTGAGCTAAACACAAGATTTGTGCATTTTACTCTATGGACATTATACCTTTAAAAAATCTTCAGAATAAAATGAACACCGTTACCAATAAATTGAACCAAGAAATGGAAAACTGATGGAAAAGAAAAGAGTTTCTTGGAAAATATAACTTAGGAAAACCAACTTCAATAAAACAGAAAACCTGAATGGAGCTATCATCGCTGAATAAATTTAATTAGTACTTAAAACCTACCCACAAAAACCAAAATATCAGGCCCAGTTTTCTTAGCAAATGCTATCAAATTTCAAGGAACAATCTTCCTTTTATACAAAGTTCTAGAGAAAACAAAAAGAGGGGAAAGTCCTAAACTTACTTTGTGAAGCTGGTATAACCTAGACACCAAAACCAGGCAAGGACAGTATGAGGAATTACAGGCCAATTTGATAGATTTTCTCAAGTAATTTACCACATTAACTGATTAAGGGAGAAAAATAATAGATGCAGAAAAAGCATTCAATAAAATTTAACTCGTCATTATTAAAAATAACCCTTCATAAAGGATATCTACCAACAACCCACAGGAAAAATCTCACAATGATAAAAATCTTAGAAATAGTCCGTTTGATGTAATTAACAAAGATGTATACCATTATTACTTCCATGCAACACTGTACTAATGTTTGAGCCAGTGCAAAAAACATGAGAAAAATAGATATCAAGATTAGAAGAAAGAAAAACCATTATTTGCAGACAATATGACTGCCTACAGATGAAATACTAAAATATCCAATAAGACTGCCTATTACCAGATCAACATAGGGAAACTGTCTTCCCACATACCAGCAACTAATAACCAGAAAGTAAAAGTTTTAAAAATACACCATTCACAGAAAGTAGGAAAAATTTTAAGTAGGAACAGACAACATGGGTAAGACTCGACAGAAAAATGTATCTTTATTGAAGAATGTAAAATGTTCTTATATAATATAGTCCATATTCATGGACAGGAAGACAATGTGGTAAAGATGACAGTTCGCCACAAAAGAATCTAAAAATTTAATGTATTTTAATAAAAATTCCATGAGGATTTGCCTTAGAACGTAAACTGGCTGCAGAATATCTCATTGTATAAATGTATCATATTATTTATTGTTACTTTCTTTTGTTGGGCATTTAAGATAAATTTCAGTTTTTTGCTTTTATGAATATCAACTTGATGAATACCCTTAGTGCATACACATTATGTCTTTTAGGATAGGTTCCTAAAGTGGAATTGCTGACACAAAAGGTAAATGTATTGCTAGGACTCTGGATGGGGATCCTGGGGAGTGCACTCAAACACCTAGTGAATGACTGAACACACGTTATCTATGAATCTGATGAGTGAAAAAATTCCCCTTGTTTACATAAGCATTTCTTTTATCACTTTTTTTTTCACATTTGCCATTTGCCTTTCAGTTTTATTGATGGTTCTTTTTTCCACCTGGAATTTACTTTAGTATTTTTTAACATGACTAGCCACTAATTTTGAATATTTCATACCTTCCCAAACAATGTGTAATATTATTTTATCACATACGAAATTTTTAAATATACAATTAACAGTGTGTCTAGATTTTATTGTTTCACTTTTCAATCTGGCTGTTCGTATGTCAATACCATACTGTTTTAATAATTCTAACATTAAATGTTTTACTACTGGTAGGGAAATCCCCCCTCAATCTTCAAGATTTCCTCTTTCAAATGAACTTTAGAATTACTTTATCAAGTTAATTGAAATCTCAATTCTGATTAAAGTTGTATTCAATTTACATATTATTATGGGGAGAATTGATGTTCTTCCCTTCCATATGTGTATGTCCCTTCATTTATTGAGGCCCACTGGAAAAAACAGGAAATTCTGATCATTATGGATGGAGAAAAGATCATAAAACATGATGTTTGTTAAGATTTCAAAGGAATTTAATTTTTATAAAGATACACTGATATATGAGCTCACAATCCCCTCTTTCTCACTGCTACATTTTTAAATATATACATTCTGTATCCACTACATCTTCCTTCATCACCCACCTTTAATAAAATACATAAGAACTCTAAGCAAAATTGCATTAATAATTGAAAACGAAACTACTAAGCGAAATTATCAATGAGGACCAGCACTACCACTTACTGGCCGAGTATCTGGGAGTCACAGTCTCCTACTCCTCTGAGCTTCTCTAGACGATCTCAAAGAACACAGAACAGTGATCTCTGTGTTCCCCACACACTGCATCTTTCCAACTAATTTTCAGTCAAAGAAAGTCTTGCCTATGTCTTGTTTCACTGAAACTTTAAAAATTTAAGAGGAACCTCACAACTTCACTTGTGAATCATACAGTACTGACGTGAAGAGTTCACCCCAAAGTTTTATTACCTTTTGTCCTCGCTTCATTGGCTGCACAGCTGGGACATTTTTGCTTGTGTTCTGATGAGTTTCAATCTGTAGGGCATTTTCTTTTTCTTTGTCTTTTCCCTCTGTCACTTCTAAATCCCCTGAGTCACTTGGAAGCTTTTTCTTCTTCATTTCCCTAAATATGAATCAAACGGAAACATCTAATTCTTAGAATTTCAAAGTCTTAGTGCCCTAAAGACATTACATGGGCGGGGGCATGTACAGCATGTGAGAGATCATGGCGTCTGCTTGACTTGATAACCGCCAGGCTACAGTATACAAAGAAGCGCAAATCACCACACAGGGGGAGCTGACAACGTTCCTCTCGTGGACTCATCATTCCTCGTGTCGCCCAGGCTCACCACACTGCCCCCTGACCTGCCCTTACTCAGTACCACATTCAGTCCCTCAACACCTTGATGGCCAGGCACTGGGATCTGCTGTCTTTCTATCAACATGGCCTTGGTAGGTCTTAGGTATTCAAACATTTGTTGGTTGGTTAGTTGAGAAATAAGTGGATAAAAAAAGTGAGCAGATTAAGGAGGAAGGGGAAATTCTATGGCTGTAATATTACTCATGTGCAGTCTCTTCTATCCCCAATACCACTGCCCTAGCCCAGATCCTCATCACTTCCCACCCACACTTCCTCCAGTGTTTCCCCATAACCTTCCCTACATGAACTTCTAGATGAATATCCCTTAACTGTACACCTATCTCACATTCCCACTCAAAACCTTCCAGAAGTCCTCCTCACATCACTTTCAGGATCAAGTCCAAAATACTTAGCTTGTCATTCTAATTCCCTACTTTTGGTCCAAATTCACTTCACCAATCTTACCATCTACCAGTTCACAAACAAACTTTCTGCTCCTTTCCTGCTGGTCTCTTTATCATTCCCCCAAAGCACTGCCATATTACTTCCAAATCCCGCCCCCTGAGTTCATGCCAATTCTCCTTGGAGTCTCTGCCCTTCCTACTTTCATTTACCTAAGTCCTAATATATCTTCAAGATATGCTTCTGATGGTATTTCCCAAAACACCAGAACTCACAGCATTTTCTTACTCATTTTCAGATAACACTATGTACAGATGAGCAGCTATTTCCTGAATCCAAGACTCAAAAGCTTCTTGAAGACACAAACTTTGTTTTTGCCTCTTTGTATACATGTTATCTAGCACAGTGTCATGCGTTCAGAGAGTCTCTGTAATTGTTTAATGATTATCTTTCTCAAAACAAAAGGGTTTACAGTCATTCTAACCTAGGGCCACCTGACGTGCCTCACTAGTTTTTATCTAGTTTCACCAACACACTAGTTGTCTCAGTTGTCCCTTTCTATTTGCCTCCCAAAACCGGCTATATTTGAAAAAAAAAAACAGGTCTTCTCTCTTCCATAAACTTTCTTAATTAATATTTCAAGTATTCCCATTTATCCCTACCAATATTATCCTAGAAGCAGCCGATTTAATACAGTGCAATCATTATTGTACGTATTTATGTACTAAAAAGTCTGTCTTGTGTTACTTGACCTATCTTACTGACTGTAGTGACAGATTAGGGCCCTAAAACAGAAAAATATTAATTATTAGATTAATTAATATTAGAACTAAATATTAAAAACTAAACAAGATTTATGCTAAATCTTGGTAATTTTAATAAGAGAGGTCTTAGGAGCAGCCAAGCGATCTGTCAAAACTGAGTTGTCAATAAAAAAAAAAAAAACAACTACATGCTTTTCAGTTAGGTATCACAAATATGTTTACCTTCTTTCCTTGGCTGACAAATGTCTCCGGCTCTGTAATTTACTGTCACTCTATTAAAATTAAAACAAAAAAACAAGCAAATACAAATAACATCACTACTATTAATTTTTCAAAAAGTAAAATTAAAAAGTAGAAAATCACTCATTGAGAAGGACGTGATATTCTTCATAAAACTTTGAAAATAGCTTACCATATTAGAAGGTTCGTCTTTTGAAGCCAATTTCTGGAGGGACCTATAAAAACAAACAGAAAGAGGAGTCCACTAGCCTATAAAGGGCATTCATTTACGAAGTCCCAAAACATTCCCATATCATACTCTTACTTACTGGCAATCCTACAAATTTTCAAATTTGGTAAAATTAGAAAAAATACAACCAAACTGCTCATTTCCTTACTCTTTTAAATATATTCTTATACAGCTGACACATATTCAACACTTCCCATGTGCCAGGCACTACCAGATGTTTTACATGCATATCATCTTCACCAAAACCCTACGAAGGGGCTACCATTCCATTTTCACCAAGAAGGAAACTGAAGCTTAGACACAGAGCAACCTGCCCAAGGATGCACCCTAAGACTCAATTCTGGTCTGACTCCTAAGCCGCTCTTAACCACTCCAGTGATAATGCTTTTATAACTATGGCATTGTTTACTTGGTGATCGGTAAGACATTAAAGATTAACACACCTTATTTTTTTTTTTGATGAAATCGCCTTTCTTATATTATTAGCATTTATAACCATTTACTTGTTTCTATTTTGACCCAGTTTGGCCACTTTTATATTTACTGTATTTTTCTACACTGGGTCCTGGGAATTTCTTTAGAGAGATCTCCCCCCCAGGTGAATGGTGAAAAGATAAAAGGACAATGGAACGTAAAAGCACCGAAGTCAATCTTGGTATTATCTTTGTAAGGATTATCTTCAACTCTTCATCATTCCCAGCTTACAAAATAAAACTTGAAATTACGGTTTTTAATTACCTTTGAGACTGCAGGTGGGACAAGTCAATGGTGGTATCAGGGTAACTGAAGGTGTCTCCCCCGTCATCCCTCATCTCACCCACAGGGTCCTGATCTTTCACCACCTCTTCAGATTCTCCTTCATCTTCAGAGCTTTCTTCCTGAATCAGTTCTTCATTTAGCTCATCTCCACCACTCTGAACAACAATATCCTCTTGGTCACCCTGAGTCACGACTTCCACTTGCACAGGAGTTTCCTGTAATTCCTCTTTATCGTCTTCACCACTACTGTCACCTCCATCTGTAGAATTGCCGTAAGGAAAGTCAGAGTGCCATCCCCACAACAGAGCTAGTTGATTTCCTTGAAAACTTCATAAAAATATTCTATTGACTCCCTGTTTCTCCAAAAGATCACCAGAAAAATGCTTGATCATCCCCAAAGGGTACTTTTAGAAAAAAAGATACTCTGTATCATGAACTGGTTGCAATACATGATCTCCAAAATCCTTTAGCACAGTCAATTTCTTGGAGAGCGCAGCCATTTCTACAATGAAAACTATTACTTGTCTTTGTTAGGTATTTCCAAAAAGGACAACAGAAGTAGTTCTATAAATTCTGCCGCTTTTATCATAATTTGCCAAGAACTGAAATACTACATGAAATATAATGGCACACAGCAGGAGTTGTCCACATTTTTGCAAAAGGAACACTGTCTAGTAGTAATAATATGGTGTACTTGCCTCACCTATAAAATGAGATGCCACCACTCATCCAACAAGGATGGTTCTGAGAATTCAATAAAAAATAATGTAAATAAAGCACTTTATACAGTGTCAAGATTATGGTAAAAATTCAAAGAAACTGAATCTTGTAGTACAATAGTAGTCGTAAATGAAACAGTGCACTATTACTCCTAAAAAGGAATGACCCTAGGAGAAAGAATAACTGTAAAAATAATTTAGAGGGCATACATTCCCTAGTTCCTCTAGGTAGGAAGGTAAATTTATTCCAGCAACATAGTTGCTCTCTACTTGAAGCAAATATATTATTAAATCAAGCTAAATTCTCTTATGAGAAACTGCACTTGTTATCAACTCATCTTTGTATCACTTCTAATTCCTAAACCCAAAAGTAAATGCTCAGATATATTTGAATCTCTGTTAAACACATTTATATGTTACCCATTAAATACTGAAGTTTTACTGTATAAACATGTACTCAAGGATATTACTTATAGATCCAATTAAGTACTTTATGATTCACTAGAATAAGTATATTTAACATTTCCAAAAACCAAATTCAGTAAAATTGATAGCAAGTGTCTTTTCTGAAATTTCAATTACCCCAAAGGAGACATGATCTTCTACGTAAGAATTTAGAAGCAAAACTAGACAACAGAAAACATTATAAGCTCTTTATTAAAATCTGTTAAGTACCTAGTGGTTCCATTTCTTCTGAGATGAGGTCACTTGTGCAGCTCGCCAGTGTCTCCATGTCTTCATCCTGCACTCTGACTTTTCGTTCACCCCGATGTCTCCAAACACAAGACTCATCTACCTATGGAAATAGTTCTTTTTTACTGATGGAACCTCAGGTGAGACAAAAGAAAATCAGAAAAAAAAACAATGAGGCTAAAGAGTACCTTGAAGAGGAAGCTAAACCCCATCATTAGATATGAAGGAGGAAGGAAATTCTTTTTTCCTAAAAAAGATAATGTACATAAGTAAATGTTTAAAAAATCTGTTATCTCTATTTTACGCTAGCAAGATAGGTGACACCATGGTCACATTTGTTTTGTCTTTTCTGTCATGAAGGAACATTTCCCATTTACAGAATTTGGCATTTTGTATAGGGACAGGAATTCAGAAATAAAAAATATGAATGTTTTCAGGGCTGGAGTGGTTAAGTTCACGTGTTCCACTTCGGCAGCCCAGGGTTCACTGGTTTCGATCCTGGGTGCAGACCTACTCACCGCTCATTAGCCATGCTGAGGTGGTGTCCCATACAGAAGAGCTACAACTCTACAACTATGATATACAAGTATGTATTGCGACTTTGGGAAGAAAAAAGAAAAAAAAAAGGAGGAGGATTGGCAACAGATGTTGGCACAGAGTCAATCTTCCTCAAAAAATAAACAAACAAATAAATAAAAATATGAATGTTCTCATCTTTTAAGTTAGTCAGACCCTCAATAATCTATTTTTAGAAAAAAGGTCATGCTATACTTACTACTCCTTATAACTTCAAACTATGTGAAAGTACATTCTCATCCATAAAAATATATATGAGATGACATGACAAATGCTAAATTTGCCACACCAGGGCAAAATTTTCCTTACTTCATAACAGACTTCACACGAAATCAGAACAATTAGTTTCTGTTCTGAGAATATTAGTAGATGGTCCTCAAACCTGTCTCCATAATCCACTGATAAGTCATTACCTCTTATCATGAAGCTTCCTGTTGTCAAATATTCTCCAGTTGGTGCTGTTTTAGACACCTGAAGAACACAATAATACATTATACTCGTCTTAAGAAATATGGTTTTTTAATTTTCACTAGAGAACGTAAAGTCATATTCAAGCAAACAGCACTGTGTCCTGAAAAGTTTATAATTTAGCCAAAATTCTCAACACTGAAGGGATAGATATCTGTTCAATGATAGATATCCCTTTGGCAGTAACAAAGAAAAGAAATAATGAAGAATACAATACATCAATAATTTTCAAAAGCCATGGACTAGAGCCAGAACTGGTCCACATGTTTCCTCTAGTGTGAGATACAATGAAAAAAATGATAGTTTAATAAGCTTATCATACAGCTATACTTATAAAATAAAACTATATTTATTAAATAAAATCCTTTTCGGAGATAATTTTTTTGAGGGGTAATAAACCTTTCATTTTAGGAAATAAAGATGACAGCAGATTTTTAAAAATATATTCTAATTTGGCAAAATAGGAAGCAAGATAATCCCATAATTTTTAAAAATTTTATACATCTGTGAAACCCCCAAATCTGAGAGTATCTTTATTAGTGTTAGTTATGCAAGGGATTAAAAGCATACTAAATTTCATGCTAAAAAAACATATTCATAAAAGAATTAAAGCCACTTTTATAACAGTACTAATGCAGAAAATATAATCCCAGAAGTGACATTAATTTCCTAAAAACACAGTATCACAGCATGGCAGAAAATAATGAATATAAATAGATATAAAACAAAACTATATCTAAGGGAAGATAGTGGTATTGAACTCTTTATCTTGCTGTATAAGCTTTAGGATCTTATAAAAGTATTATCATTATCAATTACAATTCTTGAAAATGCGAAATCAACAGCAATGTGAAGTCAGATATGGAATGAAGCATCACTAAATAAAACAGCATTAACCACAAAGAAGGACAATTACTAAAACCAAGTGAATAAAAAACCACTGGATATACCTACTTTTCTGGAATAGCCAAAGAGAATTCAGAAAATCCCAACAAAGATGAGCGAGAGAAAGACCTTCTGGGTCAGTGCGCCAGTCATAACTGGAACACTCTTTATCCCGTATAATTGCACGGATCACTCTCTTCATTTAGGGCTCTGCTCGAATATTACCTTCCCTGACACTTTATTCATACTGCAGCCCCTCTCACTTTCTATCTTCTTATTCTGCTTTAAGAAAAAAATCTTTACAGCACTTGTTACCTGACATTATGTATGCACTTTTCTCTACCAGCAAAATGTCAGCTCCATGAAGGTGGGTACTTTGCCTTGAGTTCACTTCCGTGCCCTCAAAATTTGGTACCCAGTAGCTCTTAAAAAATTAAGAAAAAGGACCACAGCCCCTATTACCTGATGATGGTACACCCACCAAGCACTAGTGATTACTCGAGCGTCCCAAGCAGCACTGTAACAAAGGGCCATTGTGCCAGCTTCAGTCAAGGTCCGAGGAGGGATTGGCTCTCCTGCAAGAACAACACTACAGCCTTCAGTAGCAAGTTCAGACCTTCTACAGAGCAACATGTGAAAGTCACACACAGCATTACAGGTTCAATCCTCTTGCATCTTAAATACTAATACCACATTCTTATTTCAATATTATAACAAGTTACTGTTTTTATTAAAAATGTTTTTACACAGCAGGCTTTTAAGTGGTCTAAGAAAACAAGTCAGAGAAAAAACATCCTCTCACTTCTATGCGTAATTCTAACTTCATTCCAGAAAGGATAATTTAGAAAAATCTATTTAAAGCTTGAAGACTTCTAGCATTACCATAGACTGCCTAAAAGCATCAAAATGAGGAGCATGTTAATCCCTACAGTTACACTTCAAATATTTTTTAATTTGGATATAATTCACCTACCACAGAATTTACACTTTTAAAGTGTGCAATTCAGTGGTTTTAATATATTCATGAAGCTATGCAACCATTACCACTATCCAGAACGTTTTCATCATCCCCAAAAGAAATCCTTTATTGATTAATAGGTACTCTCTATTTACCCAGCCACTGGCAATCACTAATCTATTTTCTGTCTCCATGGATTTGCCTGTTTTGGAATTTCATATAAACAAAATCATATATGTCTGGTTTCTTTCACTTAGCATAATGTTTTCAAGGTTCATCCATGCTAGACCATGTACCAGTACTTCATTTCTGAATAATAATCCATTATATGGATATACCACATTTTATTTATTCAATTCATGGACATATGGCTTGTTTCTATTTCTTGGCTATTATAAATAATGCTGTTATGAATATTTGCCAAGTTTTACGTGGACATATGTTTTCAGTTACCTTGAGTATATATATCTAGAAGTGGAATGGCTGGGTCATGTGGTAAATTTTTGAGGAACTACCAAAATATTTTCTATAGCATCTGCATCATTTTCCATTCCCACCAGCAGCGTATAAGGGTTCCAACCTCTCCACATCCTTGTCAACACTTGTTATTGTCTATTTTTTCATTGTAACCACTTTAGTGGGTGTAAAGTGGTATCTCACTGTGGTTTTCATCTGCACTTCCCTGGGGACAAATGATGCTGAGCATCTTATAAGGTGCTTCTTAGCTGTTTGTATATCTTTGGAGAAATGGCTATTTGAATCCTTTGCTCATTTTTAAATTTTTTTTGCCTTTCTATTATTGAGTCTTAAGATACTGGTCCTTAATCAGATAAATGATTTGCAAACATTTCATCACATTCAGCAAGTTATCTTTTCACTTTCTTAATAGTGTCCTTTGAATTAAAGTTTTTAATTTTTATTAAGTTCAATTTATCTGTTTTTTCTTTTGGTTGCTTACGCTTTTGGTGTCATATCTAAGAAATGACTTTTTGATTCAAGATTATGAAAATTTATGCCTTATTTTTTTTCTAACACTTTTATAGTTTTTGCTCTTAACTTTAGGTCTTTGATGCATTGGAGTTAATTTTTATAAATGGTGTGAAGTAGAGGTCCAACCTCCTTCTTTTGCACATGGATATTAGTTGTCCCAGCATCATTTCTTGAAAAGATTATTCTATTCCCCTTGAATGGCCTTGGTACTATTGCTGAAAACTGACCATGAACAAGGAATCTCAAGGCTTTTAATTGATCTATCTGTCCATTCTCATGCCAATACCAAACTGTCTTGATTACTGTTGCTTTGTAGGAGGTTTTGAAATTAGGAAGTGGGAGTCCTCCAATTTTGTTCTTCATTTTCAAGAAAGATTTGGCTTATCTGGGTCCTTTGCATTTACATATGAATTTTAGGATCAGCTTGTCTTTGCAAAAAAAAAGCAGCTGGAATTTTGAAAGGGACTGCATCAAATCTGCAGATTAATGTGGGAAGTACTGCCATTAAAACAATATTAAGACTTCCAATCGATAAACACTGGACCTCTTTCCATTTGTTGAGGTCTTCTTTAACTTCTTTCAATGATGTTTTGTAGTTTAGGATGTATGTCTTTCATTTCTTGTTGGTAAACTTTCAATGATGTTTTGTAGTTTAGGATGTATGTCTTTCATTTATTTTTGGTAAATTTATTCCTAAGTATTTTAGTCTTTTTTAGTGCTATTATAAATGCATGTCTTGGGCCAGCCCCGTGGCTTAGCGGTTAAGTGTGCGTGCTCCGCTGCTGGCGGCCTGGGTTTGGATCCCGGGCGTGCACCGACGCACCACTTCTCTGGCTATGCTGAGGCCGCGTCCCACGCACAGCAACTAGAAGGATGTGCAGCTATGACATACAACTATCTACTGGGGCTTTGAGGGTAAAAAAAAAAAAAAAAAATTAAATGCATGTCTTATAATTTCCTTTTAGTACTGCTCATTGCTAGTGTATAAAAACACAACTGACTTTTGTATATTGAGCTTGTATCCTGGACATTACCGAACTTGTTTATTTTTTTTTGTGAGGAAGATCAGCCCTGAGCTAACATCCATGTTAATCCTCCTCTTTTTGCTGAGGAAGACCGGCGCTGAGCTAACATCTATTGCCAATCCTTCTCCTTTTTGTCCCCAAAGCCCCAGTAGATAGTTGTATGTCATAGCTGCACATCCTTCTAGTTGCTGTATGTGGGACTCGGCCTCAGCATGGCTGGAGAAGTGGTGCATCGGTGTGTGCCCGGGATCCGAACCCAGGCCGCCAGCAGTGGAGCACGTGCACTTAACTGCTAAGCCACAGGGCCGGCCCCGAACTTGTTTATTAACTACTACTTTTTAGTGGATTCCTAAAGGTTTTACATATAAAAGATCATGTCATCTGCAAACAGAGATAGTTTTACTTGTTCTTTACCAAGCTGGATATTCTTAAATTTCTTTTTCCTGCCTAAAGGCCTACTCAGAACTTCGATAAAATGTTGAATAGAAGTGGCAAGAACAGGCATGCTTATCTTGTTCCTGATCTCAGGAGGAAAGCTTTCACTCTTTCACCGTTAAGATTGTTAGCTGTGGGTTTTCAGAGATGTTCTTTACCAAATTGAGGAAATTCCCTTCTATTCCTAGTTTGTTGAGGGTTTTTATCACAATTGGGTATTTCATTATTACCAAAGGCTTTTCAGCATCAGTTGAGATGAGGATGTGGTTTTTGTCCTTCATTCTATTAATACACCATATTACACTGACTAATTTTCATGTTAAACCAACCTTGCATTTCTTGGATAAATCTCACTTTGTGACAGTGTATAATGCTTTTAATATGCTGCTGGATTCAGTTTCCTAATATTTTCTTGAGGATTTCTGTGCTTATATTCATAAGCAATATTGGTCCGTAGTTTTCTTTTCTTGTGATGTCTCTATCTGGTTTTGTTATTAGGGTAATACTGGCCTTACAAAAGGAGTTAGAAAGTGGTCCCATCTCTTCTATTGTTTGGAAGACTTTGTGAAGGATAATGTTCAATCTTCTTTAAAAGTTTGGTAGAATTCACCAGTGAACCTGCCTGGATCTGGGATTTCTTTTTTCTTTACTGTGAAATTTTTGTTGTACATTATTGTTTGTCAGTCACCATTATAAATGTATCCCTTCACCTGTTGTGCCCACCCCCACCCCCTTGCCCCTGGTAACTACCAAACAGTTCTCCCTATCCGGGTGTTGGTTTATCTTCCACTTATGAGTGAAATCATGTGGTGTTTGTCCTTCTCTTTCTGGTTTATTTCGCTTAACATAATACCCTCCAGGTCCATCCACGTTGTTGCAAATAGGACTGTTTTGTCTTTTTTATGGCTGAGTAGTATTCCATTCTATATATATATACACACATATATATACCATGTCTTCTCTATCCACTCATCAGTTGACGGACACTTGGGTTGCTTCCATGAGTTGGATGTAAGTGAATAATGCTGCAAAGAACATAGGGGTGAATTGTTGATTTTAGGTTTGTTGGGTAGATACCCAGTAGTGGGATAGCTAGATCATAAGGTATTTCTATTTTTAATTTTTTGAGGAATCTCCATACTCATTTCCATAAAGGCTGCACCAGTGTGCATTCCCACCAGCAGTGAATTAGGGTTCCTATTTCTCCACAGCCTCTCCAGCATTTGTTGTTTTCTGTCTTGGTGATTACAGCCATTCTAACGGTGTAAGATGATATCTTAGCATAGTTTTGATTTGCATTTCCATGATGATTAGTGATGTTTAACATCTTTTCACGTGCCTATTGGCCATCCGTATATCTTCCTTAGAGAAGTGTCTGTTCATTTCTGCCCATAGACGTGAGGCTTAATTTCTGGGGTTTCAATTCTGTTCCATTGATCTGTGCGTCTGTTTTTGTACCAGTACCATGCTGTTTTGATTAGTATCGCTTTGTAGCATGTTTTGAAGTCAGGGATTGTGATGCCTCCAGCTTTGTTTTCTTCTCAGGATTGCTTTAGCTATTCAGGTCTTTTGTTGCCCCATATGAATTTTAGTATTCTTTGTTCTATTTCTGTGAAGAATGTCCTTGGGATTCTGATTGGGGTTGCATTGAATGTGTAAATTGCTTTACATAGTATGGACATTTTAACTATGTTTATTCTTGCAATCCATGTGCATAGGATATCTTTCCATTTCTTTAGTCATCATCGATTTCTTTGAATAAGGTCTTACAGTTTTCATTGTATAGGTCTTTTACCTCCTTGGTTAAATTTATTCCTAGATTTTATTTTTTTTGTTGCAATTGTAAGTTGGATTGTCGTCTTGAGTTCTCTGTTAGTTTGCTGTTGGCATATAGAAATGCAATATAGAAATGCGACTGATTTCTGTAAGTTGATTTTGTACCCTACAACTTGGCTACAGTTGTTGATTATTTCTAATAGTTTTCCAATGGATACTTTAGGGTTTTCTATATATAAGAACATGTCATCTGCAAAGAACAAGAGTTTCACTTCTTCGTTGCCTATTTGGATTCCTTTTATTACTTTTTCTTGCCTAATTGCTCTGGCCAGAACCTCCACTACTATGTTGAATAAGAGTGGCAAGAGTGGGCCCCCTTGTCTTGTTCCTGTTTTCAGAGAGATGGCTTTCAGTTTTTCACAGTTCAGTATGATGTTGGTTGTGGGTTTGTCAAATATGGCCGTTATTATGTTAAGGTACTTTCCTTCTATACTCATTTTTTTGAGTTTTTATCATAAAGGGATGTCTGATCTTGTCAGATGCTTTGCATCTACTGAGATGATCATGTGGTTTTTATTCCTCGTTTTGCTAATGTGGTGTATCACAGATTGATTTGCAGATGTTGAACCATCCCTGTGTCTCTGATATAAAACCCACTTGATCATGGTGTATGATCTTTTTAATGTATCGCTGTATTTGGTTTGCCAATATTTTGTTGAGGATTTTTGCATCTATGTTCATCAGGGATATTCGTCTGTAGTTTTCCTTCTTGGTAATGTCTTTGTCTGGCTTTGGTATCAGGATGATGTTGGCCTTGTAGAATGTGTTGGGAAGTGTTCCATCTTCTTCTATTTTTTGAAATAGTTTGAGAAGGATAGGTATTAAATCTTCTTTGAATGTTTGGTCAAATTCTCCAGAGAAGCCATCTGGTCCTGGACTTTTATTTTTTGGGAGGTTTTTGATTACTGTTTCAATCTCTTTACTTCTGATTGGTCTATTCAGGTTCTCTATTTCTTCTTGGGAAGTTGTATGAGTCTAAGAACTTATCTATTTCTTCTAGATTGTCCAATTTGTTGGCATACAGTTTTTCATAGTATTCTCTTATAATCTTTTGTATTTCTGTGGTATCCATTATAATTTCTCCTTTTTAATTTCTAATTTTTTTATTTGAGCCTTCTCTCTTTTTATCTTGCTGAATCTGGCTAAGGGTTTGTCAATTTTGTTTATCTTCTCAAAGAACCAGCTGTTTGTTTCATTGATCCTTTCTACTGATTTTTTATTTCAATTTCATTTATTTCTGCTCTGAATTTTATTACTTTCCTCCTTCTGGTGACTTTAGGCTTTGTTTGTTCTTCTTTTTCTAATTCTGAGGTTGCTTATTTGGGCTTTTTCTTCTTTATTAAGATGGGCCTATATTGCTATGAGTTTTCCTCTCAGGACCACTTTTGCTGCATCCCATGTGAGTTGCTACGGTGTATTTTCATCTTCATTTGTCTCCAGATATGATTTGATTTCTCCTTTAATTTCATCAGTAATCCATCTGTTGTTCAGTAGCATGTTGTATAATCTCCACATCTTTGTCACTTTCACCGTTTTTTCCTTGTATTTATGTGTAGCTTCATGGCATTATGGTCGGAAAAGATGCTTGTTGTGATTTCAATCTTCTTAAATTTGTAGAGGCATGCCTTGTTTCCCAGCATATGGTCTATTCTGGAGAATGTTCCATGTGCACTTGAGAAGAATGTGTAATCTGCTGTGTTGAGAAAGAGTGCTCTACGTATATATCTATTAAGTCCATCTCATCAAGTTTTTCATTTAAGTCCATTATTTCCTTATTAACTTTCTGTCTGGATGATCTATCCATTGATGAAAGTGGGGTGTTAAGATCCCCTACTATTATTGTGTTGTTGTTAATATCTCCTTTTAGGTTTGTTAATAGTTGCTTTATGTACTTTGGTGCTCCTGTGTTGCATATATACTTATAAGTGATATGTCGTCTTCATGGAGTGTCCCTTTTATTATTATATATCGCCCCTCTTTGTCTCTCATTACCTGTTTTATCTTGAACTCAACTTTGTCTGATATAAGTATGGCAACACCTCCTTTCTTTTGTTTGCCATTAGCTTGGTGTATTGTCTTTCATCCTTTCACTCTGAGCCTGTGTTTGTCTTTAGAGCTGAGATGTGTTTCCTGGAGGCAGCAGATTGTAGGGTCTTATTTATTTATTTATTTATTTGTGAGGAAGATCAGCCCTGAGCTAACATCCATGCTAATCCTCCTCTTTTTGCTGAGGAAGACCAGCTCTGAGCTAACACCTATTGCCAATCCTCCTTTTTTTTTTTCCCCAAAGCCCCAGTAGATAGTTGTATATCATAGTTGCACATCCTTCTAGTTGCTGTATGTGGGACGCTGCCTCAGCATGGCCAGAGAGGCGGCATATCGGTGCGCACCTGGGATCTGAACCCGGGCCACCAGCAGCAGAGCACGCGCACTTAACCGCTAAGCCACAGGGCCGGCCCATGTACGGTCTTATTTTTTAATCCATCCCACCACTGTGTGTCTTTTTACTGGAGAGTTCAGTCCATTTACATTTAGGGTAATTATTGATATATGAGGGCTTAATGTTACTATTTTATCACTCATTTTCCGGTTCTTTTGCATTTCTTTTGTTTCTCATCCCATGTGTTTCCGACTACCAATTCAGTCTGGTAGTTCTGTATGGAGGTTCTCTTAGTTTTCTCTTCATTTATCATGTGTGACTGTGTTCTGATTATTTGGTTAGTGGTTATCATGAGGTTTGTATAAAAAATCACGTGGATGTGATAGTCCATTTTTTGATGGCCTCTTATTCCCTGACTAAATCGATTCGATCCCTTTCCTCTTCCCCATCTAAGTTATTGTTGTCACAACTTACTCCATCTTGTGTTGTGAGTTTGTGTTTAAAGTGATGAGGTTATATTTATTTTTGGTGTTTTCCTTCCCTTGATCTTTGGTTTTATAATTGTTTGCCAACCTATTCTGATAGAGAGCTACAATTTTATTGCTTTTGTCGACCTACCTTCCTCCTTGTTCAAAACTTTGCATCCCCTTTCTCTTTTTTATCTCAGGCATGAGGGCCTTCTTAAGCACTTCTTATAGTGGGGGTCTTGTGGCAATGAACTCCCTTAAATTCTGTTTATCAGGGATAGTTATTATTTCTCCATCATATCTGAAGGATATTTTCGCTGGATAGAGTATTCTTGGCTGCAAGTTTCTGTCTTTCAGAATTTTGAATATGCCATTCCACTCGCTCCCAGCCTGTAAAGTTTCCGTCGAGATATCAGCTTCAAGCCTGACAGGAATTCCTTTGTACGTTATTTTTGTCTAGCTGCCTTTAATATTTTTTCTTTTGTTTGTCATTGACTTTTGCCAGCTTTACTACTATATGCCTTGGAGAGGGTCTTTTTGTGTTGATATATTTAGGAGATCTATTGATTTCATTCACTGATATTTCCCCCAGCTCCTTCCCCAGGTTTGGGAAGTTCTCATCTATTATTTCTTTGAACAAGTTCTCTGCTAGTTTTTCCCTGTCTTCTCCCTCTGGAATACCTATAATCCTTACGTTGGATTTCCTAACTGAGTCGGATATTTGTTGGAGAGTTTCTTCATTTCTTTTTAGTCTTAGCTCTTTTTCCCCTTCCATCTAAAGCATTCCTGCATTGCTGTCCTCAATATTGGTAATTCTTTCCTCCATATTGTCAGCTTAAGGCTTAAGGCTTCCAGATTTGTCTTCATCTCCTCTACTGTGTTTTGCATCTCTAAGATTTCTGATTGATTTTTCTTTATAGTTTCAATGTCTTTTGTGAAGAAATTCTTGATTTCATTGAATTGTCTATCTGTGTTTTCTTGTATTTCGTTGAGCTTTTTTATGATAGCTATTTCAAATTCTCTGTCATTAACGTTATACATTTCCGTGCTTTCAGGGTTGACTTCTGGGTGCTTGTCATTTTCCTTTTGGTCTGGAGATTTAATATATTTTTGCATAGTGCCTGTAGGTGTTGGCTTATTTTTCCTCATAGTGAAAACATCTGGTCGCAGTTTCCTCTTGCTGCCGCTGGCTGGGGATCAAGAGCTGTGTATTCTGTGCCTGCCTCAATCCGCAGGCGCTCTGGTCGGCCCGCAGCTAAGCTGAAGTGCAGCTGAGCTGAAGCGCGGCTGAGCAGAGGCTGCTGGGGCTGGTACACAGGAACAGCTGGAGCTGGAGCATGGGAACAGCTGGGACCGGAGCGCAGCTAGGCTGAAGCAGCTGGTGCCTGGGTGAGGGTGGGCTGAAGACCAGAGCTGGAGGGCGGCTGAGCTTCAGCGTGGCTGAGCAGAACCAGCTGTAGCTAGAGTGCAGGAACTGATGGAGCTGGAGAGGAGCTGGGTCAACGCAGCCAGAGCTGGAGTGCGGCTAGATTAAAGCAGCTGCAGCTGAAGTGCGGCTGGGCCAAGGAAGTAGGAGTCGGAGCTGGAGCCCACCGGGCCAAAGAAGCTGGAACTAGAGGGTGGCTGGGCCAAAGGAGCTGGCGCCAAGTCAGCCGGAGCCTAAGCATGGCCAAGCCAAAGCAGCTGGAACCGGGGGCAGTATGCAGTCAAGCCAATGCAGCTAGGGCTGGGGTACAGTCAAGCCAATGCAGCTGGGGCAGGGGCACAGTCACGCTGAAGGAGCTGTGGCCAGGGCACGGTCGAGCTGATGCAGTTAGGGCCATGGCACGGTCGAGCCAGGGCAGCCGGGGCTGTGGCACGGTCAAGCTGGGGCAGCTGGGGCCTAGGCTCGGTCAGGCCAGAGCTGCTGGGGCTGGGGTGCCAGGGAGCCAGAGCTGCTGTTGCTGGGGTACGGGCACACCAGTGTCATTAAGGCCAGGGTGCGGGCACACCACCGCCACAGGTGCCGGGGCACAGACGTGCCGTTGCTGCTGGTGCTGGAGCTCTGGGGATCCGCCGCCACTGGTGCTCAGGCCAACGCCAAGCTGAAGCACGGCTGAGCTGAGGCTGCAGGACCGTTGTGCTGAAGTGCCGGGCAGGTGGGGGGAAGGGGTGCTTACTTTCACCTCCCCAATCCCAGAGGTTTTTCAATTTGCGATTGCTCTCTGCTCTCCTAAAGGGCTAGCTTGTTGAAAGTACCCTCGCAACAGTTCTGCTCCCTCCTTAGGGAGATTCCCCACGGGCTGTAAGGGATCTTCCAGAGTGCCAGTTTTCCTGTTGGCGGGGAAGAGGGTCGCCCCTTTCCCCTCCTCTGAGAGCCACGTGGTCTCAATCTCAGGGTTGCAGAGCTTGGAGAAGGAAGGAACTCCTCTTACCTCCTTCCACTTCCTCTGGGGATTCCAAGACCTCAGTCCTTGGGTATACAGCTGCATGGGTGCCTCAGACGTCTCTTGTGTTGTGTGAATAACTTATGTTGGAACATGAATGTCCTTTTTGTTGTGTCTTAGAGGGGGAGAGTTAAATGGTGGAAGCTCTCTCCGCCATGATGCTGACGTCACTCCTCTGGATCTGGGATTTTGTAAGTAGACTTTTTATTACTAATCCAATCTCTTTACGTGTTATGGGTTTGGTTTGATTTTGTATTTCACCTTGAGTCAGTTTTGGTAGTTTGTGTCTTTCTAGAAATTTGCCCATTTCACCTAGCTTATCTAATTTGTTGCTATACAATTGTACCTGGTATTCTCTTATAATCTTTTTGATTCCTGTAAAGTTAGTAGTAAAGTATCCTCTCTTTTGTTTCTGATTTTAGGATTCTGAATCTTCTCTTTTACTTTTCTGGTCAGTATGGCTAAAGGTTTATCAATTTTGTTGATCTTTTCAAAAAACCGACTTTGGCTTTGTTAATTTTCTCTTTTGCCTTTCTATTCTGTTTCATTTATTTCTACCCAAATCTTTTTTATTTCCTTCCTTTCTTACTATGGGTTATTTGTTTTTCTTTTTCTAGATCTTAATGTGTACAGTTTTGTTACTGATTTGAGATCTTTCCTCTTTTTGACTATAGGCATTATAACCATAAATTTCTCTCTAAGCAGTTTTAGCTTCATCTCCTAAATTATGATATACTATGTTTTGATTTCATTTCATCTCAAAGTATTTTCTAACAGTCTCTGTGACTTCCTCTTTGACTCACTGGTTATTTATCAGTATGGTATTTAATTTCCACACATTTGTGAATTTTCTGAATTTTCTTTTATTAGTGGCTTCTAATTTCACTCCATTATGCTCAGAAAAGTTATTTTGTATGATTTAGTACTTTTAAATTTATGGAGACTTGTTTTATAGACTCATGATATGGTCTATTCTGGAGAATATTTCACATGCACTTGAGAAGAATGAGTAATATACTATTGTTAGGTGGAGTATATTACAGATATGTATTAGAGCTAGTTAACTTATACTGTTCAAATCTTCTATTTTCTTGTGGATCTTGTATCTAGTTATTCCATCTATGACTGAAAGGTGTTGAAGTCTTGAACTGTTATTGTTGAATTGTCTATTTCTCCCTTCATTTCGTTCAGATTTTGCTTCATATATTCTAGAGCTCTGTTGTGTGCATATATGCTTACAATTGTTATATCTTATTGATGGATTGACCCTTTATCATTATAAAATGTCCTTCATCTCTACTAACACTTGTTGTCTTATAGTTATGCTGCAAACATTTTAAAGAAAGGAATTAAAGTTTTGAATAACAAATATATTACCTGTTGGATTCTTAATTACACAGCTAGTAGCCCCATGAAGATCAGCATGTACATAAATGTCCCCTTAAAAACAAATAAGAAATTAAGAAATAATACTTTAAGTCCTGTTTCTTTCTTTCTTTTTTAGTTGAAATTATTCATTGTTTAATGGGATTAGGGATATACAAAGGAATAAGGCATATAAAGAAAAATCCATCTTCCACCCCTGGGAGAGTTCTCATAGGCCTTATAGGAAAGCAATGTTGATAGGGTAGATTACAAAAATGGTCACAGTTCCTCTCCTTCTATCCACACAGCTCTGCTCTCTGACCTTGAACTTCCCCCATCAAGAGGAGGAGTCCACTTCCCCATCCCATGACTCTGGGCCTGCCCTGTGACCTGTTTTGGCCAGTAGAACATGGCAGATGTCACCAAGTGCCAGTTCCCAGCCTAGGCTTTGAGAGGCCTACTGTGTTTCCTCTCTCTCGCAGAAACTTACTGAGTTACCATGCAAGCAAGCCCAGGCTAGCATGCTGGAGGGTGAGAGACACATGGAGCAGGTGAGTCATCCTAGCAAGTGCAAAGGTTCTGAAGATGATGGATGTTTGACTTGTACAAAGAGCAGTCAGGAGGCCAGACTAAGCGGAGGGTGGTAAGAAATGAGGCTGAAGAAGCCAGGCACCTTGTAAGCCACAATGAGGACTTCTGGTTTTATTCAAAGTGTGTGACAGCAACAAATGAGCAAACAGACGAAGGCAGGAGTGAACAGTCAACCAGGAAAAGGAAAGCGCATGGTTCCTAACGGATAAAAGCAGCCACTGTTTGCTTTTGCTCTAAATGTGAAAACAGGTTATAAACTTCAGCACTGAAAAATTAAGCGTTTAAAAATTTGATCTACGATGACTTGGGAGGATTGAGAGCTATTTTGTTAATGTAGCAGAAAATCAAAAGTCCACTACTGCAGATTAGCTCAGCATTACTACTTTAGGAATACTCACTTAAAATGAGAAGTGTCAAAGCACATATTCAATGAAACTTAAACCATTAAGCATCAAACACTTTCTACCAATTAAATCTGTCAAACAAAGGAGTATAAGATGAAAATCTACACCTAATATTGAGATAACTGATCCAATTAATTAAGAGAGAATTCTTTAGAATTTTAATCTTACCTACCTGATGTCAAGTATCTTTTCACAATTATTTCATTCTGTTGCTGATCTCGTCCACCTATAATTAGATAGTTCTCTGAGCTAATGAACCACAGAAATTTCTCAAACCTAGCAAATTGAAAG
This sequence comes from Diceros bicornis minor, assembly GCF_020826845.1. NCBI lineage: Eukaryota > Metazoa > Chordata > Mammalia > Perissodactyla > Rhinocerotidae > Diceros > Diceros bicornis. The sequence goes on along the minus strand of NC_080744.1, from coordinate 2,189,173 downwards.
AAAAAAAGTTAACATTTCTTTTCCTTTAGAGTTGCCTGACTTGACACCCTTTTTAAAAATAAAACAAATCAAGAAGCTATCCTACCTGTATAGGTTAAGATAAATGGATGGTTTAATTTCTTTTCTTAAGGCATCAAGCTGAATTTTACTGAAAATTTGTAATACAAATTGCCCTAGGATATTCTTAAGATGGTCTTAGAGAATATTCTTAAGACGGTCTTAGAGAAAGCAACTAAATTCTATGGTTTAAAAAAGTATGTTCTCTCCTTTTCTCCCTCTCATAAAGCTAGCCTTCTTAAACTCAAGGATAACTTATAATAATGAATTGCCCAAAGCAAAAGGATAAACTGTCACATGGTCCCTAGGTTTAGCTTTCTTTCAGTGGGGCACTGGACAGGCTCTGGCACCACTGGTAAGAAAGAAAAGTTGTTTTCCCATTCTGTCCTCAATTAATCAACTGAATGTATACATATATGATATTCTTTACACTTTTTTAATACAAAAAACCAAGAATTGCCTTCAGACGTATAAAATTATAACTTTTCTCAAGAGACAAAGTAATTTGGGTTTTCATGATTAATAGGTACCATCACGATAAAAAGTAGAGTGTATATTTGTATGACATTTAGACATGCAATAGAGATGAACATAAATATTTCTTGTATTACATATGAGTACCAAGATAATCTTTTTATAATTTAATCTACAATTTAAAAACTTACAGTTAAAGATGACAGATTGAGCACAGGCATTAAACTAAACTCCCTCATATCCCCCCAAAATATAATAGCAAAAGAATTTTATTCCTATTTTCTAATCTGATTTTTTATTAATACATATACATGGTTCACAAAATTTTTTAAATTATATAAAAAGGTATAGTGAGAGATCCTGCATCTCTCTTCAGTTCCCACCACTACTACCAAACAGGGAGCCATTGAGATTGGGTTCCTGTGTATCCTTCTCCAGAGTTTCTTTACACGTACAAAAGCTAAAATAAAATGCTTATTCTAAACCTTTTCTCTTTTTTTTTTTTGTGAGGAAGATCAGCCCTGAGCTAACATCCATGCCAATCCTCCTCTTTTTGCTGAGGAAGACCCGCCCTGAGCTAACATCTATTGCCAATCCTCCTCCTTTTTCTCCCCAAAGCCCCAGTAGATAGTTGTATGTCATAGTTGCACATTCTTCTAGTTGCTGTATGTGGGACGCCACCTCAGCATGGCTGGACAAGTGGTGTGTCGGTGCACGCCCGGGATCCAAACCCGGGCCGCCAGTAGCGGAGCGCGCGCACTTAACCGCTAAGCCACAGAGCCGGCCCCAAACCTTTTCTCTTTTTTAGACACAACACGCACTGTTCTGTATAATGCTTTCTTTTTTCACTTAAAAATGAATCTTCCTCATTGCTGAATGGATGTACTATATTTAACCACTCCCCTATTGATGGCAAGGAGGTAAACCCACAATGACAAAGAGAATGAGAAAGATGAATCAAGGATGTATTTTGTAATCATCCTAATAAAGGAATGCGTAACTAACAGGCAAAAAAAAAAAAACTAACCAGTCAAAAGAAGGCAATAAGGAAGACAAAAAAGAACACAGAACAATATGGACAAACAGAAAGCAAGTAGTAAGATGGGTAGATTTAAATGCAAATATATCAGAAATTACATTAAATGTAAATGTAGTCAATTCTCCAGGTAAAATGCAAAGACTGTCAGACTGAAAAACAATAATGATATATATACTCCTTTAAAATATAAGGATATAAAAAGGTTGAAATATGAAAATGGAAAAAGCTATACGATGCAAACACCAACCAAAAAACATGAGTTTTAGTACCTCACACAGAAGGAAAAAATAGTTCTAAGTTAAAACGACATTTCATTAAAGTTAATAAAAGGTTCAATTCACCAGGAAGATATAACAGTTCTATATTTGTATCACTTAATTACATACCCTCATATATGTAAAGCAAAAACTGGCCGAAGTAAAAGGAGAAACTGACAAATCCACAATTACGTGATATTTAACACACCTCTCTCAGTAATTGAGGAAAAAATCAATAAAAAAAGAATTAGTAAAGATGCCAAAGATTTGAATAATATAATTAATAAATGTGACCTGATATTTAGAGAAATGTACTCAACAACTGTAGAATACACTTGTGAAACATTTTGATAAATCAAGTTGACCATAAATAGGCTGGGCCATAAAGCGAATTTCAACAACAAATGTCAAAGGATAGAGATAATTCAGAATACTATCTGTGACCATTATGCAAATTAAGATAAAAATCAATAACAAAAAATAACTAAAAAAGTCCCATAATTTGGAAATTAATATATATACTTCTAAATAACACATGGGTAAAGAAATCACAATGGAAATTAGAACATCTTGATGTTAAAGATAATGAAAATACTACATAAAGCTCTTTAGATGCAGTTAAAGCCAGGCTGAGGGAAATATACTGCCTTACATACACATTTAAAAAGAAAAGAGGCTGTGGAAAAATCAACTAAGCTTCCATCTCAAGGAATCAGAAAGGGAACCGCAGATGAATCCCAAAGAAAAGTAGAAAAGTGAAAACAATAAAATAGAGAGCACATATATAATAGAGGAAAACAATAATCAAAACACTGGTTCTTTAAAGATATTAATACAACTGAAAATCCCCTGGTCAGGCTAATCAAGAAAAAGAGAAGGTGGGGCCAGCCTGGTGGCATAGCGGTTAAGTTTGCCGTTCTGCTTCGGCGGCCCATGGTTCGCAGGTTTGGATCCCAGGCATGGACCTACGCACCCCTTGTCAAGCCATGCTGAGGGGGCGTCCTATATAAAGTAGAGGAAGATGGGCACAGATGTTAGCCCAGGGCCAGTCTTCCTGAGCAAAACGAGGATTGGCAACGGATGTTAGCTCAGAGCCAATCTTCCTCACAAAAAAAAAAAAGAGAGAGAGAGAGAGAGAGAGAAGGTATAAATAATAACTATCATGAATGAAAAGGGAGAGGTCATTAAAGATCCTAGGAATGTTAAAAAGTTAAGTGGAATATTATAAACTTTTTGCCAGTACATTTCAAACTTTAGACAAAATAGACAAAGTCTTAGAAAAACACTGCTAACCAAAACTAAAAAATCTGAGTAGTCCTTATGTCTACTCAAGAATTTGAATCTGGGGCCGGCCCCGTGGCTTAACGGTTAAGTGCGTGCGCTCGGCTGCCGGCGGCCCGGGTTCGGATCCCGGGTGTGAACCGACGCACCGCTCCTCCTGCCATGCTGAGGCCGCGTCCCACATACAGCAACTAGAAGGATGTGCAGCTATGATAGACAACTATCTACTGGGGCTTTGGGGGAAAAATAAATAAATAAAATCTTTTAAAAAAAAAAGAATTTGAATCTGTAATGAAAAACTTTCCCATGAAGAAACCTCTGGACTTGGCTTCACAGGTGAATTCCATCAAGCATTTAAGGCCAAGTGATAAAGGACACTTCCCAGTTGGTTTTATGAGGTGAGAGACCCTTCATATATACCGTAAGAGACATCTCCAAGTGGTTTCCTTGAGAGAGGAGGCAATAGGAGTAGGGGTAAAAAATTGTATGGCTACTCATTTTTGCAACAAGCTTTGTAGAACTGCTTGATTTTCTAAACAAAGTGCATGTATAATTTTGGTAAACACAAAAACTATATTTTAAAAAGGTAAAACACTTACCAGTACACTTTCCTTGCTTTTTGAATAGAGGTAACTGTTTGGACTTCTTTTAAGGTTTGTTTTGTTTTCTTTTCTGCTGATTTGAATGCCTATTTATGAGAAAAGAGTTTTTAAATGATTTGTTGAGAATTTATTTAGATAACACGAAGTAAATGATAGGGTAAGAAATAATTTTTTAAATGTCACAAAATGGCACTATCTACATGCACACACACACACACCATACACACATGAAAGTAGTGAAGAATGAAAAGATTTTTGCCTTAAATATTAAAACAGGGGCTGGCTGTGGCGTAGCAATTAAGTTTGCGCGCTCCACTGCTGGCGGCCTGGGTTCGGATCCCGAGCGCGCACCGACGCACCGCTTGTCAGGCCATGCTGTTGCGGCATCCCATATAAAGTGGAGGAAGATGGGCAAAGATGTTAGCCCAGGGCCAGTCTTCCCCAGGAAAAAAAAAAAAGAGGAGGACTGGCATCGCATGTTAGCTCAGGGCTGATCTTCCTCACACACACACAAAAAAATTAAAATAATCTAAGTCAAAGACTTACTGTACACAAATATTTGCTCAAGACCTCCAAATTAAAGAGTATCAATCATTTACCAGATACTGAGTGCCCACCACCACACAGGTTCTGGGCTAGATACTGGGGACAGAACAGTAGACAAGACAAAGCTCCCACCCCCACCCCACTGGGGTTGAGGAAAGAGACAAATACAAAACACATAACTATTCAAACAAACATGGTAAGTGCTTCTAAGGGCACTATGAGAGTATAACAAGGGAAACTAATTTATAACGGATTATGGTCAAAGAAGGTACTTCTGAGGAAACGGCATTTAGGCTGAAGCTTGAAGGATGAATGGAATTAAGAGGGCAAGAATAGCAAGAAGAACATTACAAGCAGAAAGAAAAGACCAGTGTGACCAGCAAATAGTGATCACAAGGTCAAACGTCAAGAAAGGAGGTGAAGAGGCAGACTGAGGGCTAAGTCACGAGGGCCGCTCATTTAACAGACTACGTTCCAGGCAGTATTCTAGGGGCTGGGACGTGGCAACGAACAAAACAGACAAAGATCCTACTTTCATGCAATCTAGATTCTAGAGAGAAGACAGATCAACATATGTTGAGAGGGGTGTTTTAAGAAGAAAAACAGGGGCCAGCCCCATAGCGTAGTGGTTCAAGTGTTCATGCTCTGCTGCTGGCGGGCCGGGGTTCACCGGTTGGGATCCCAGGCGCGCACTGACGCACCACTTGTCAGGCCACGCTGTGGCGGCGTCCCATATAAAGTAGAGGAAGATGGGCATGGATGTTAGCTCAGGGCCAATCTTCCTCAGGAAAAAACAAGAGGAGGACTGACATACGGATGTTAGCTCAGGGCTGATCTTCCTCACTAAAAACAAACAAACAAAAAACAAAAAACAAAAGAAAAAAAAGAAAAACAAAGCAGAGTAAAGAAGGAGCGACTGAGGTAGTACTATTTCTAGTTAGAGTAGTGAAAAAAGGCCTCTCTGATAAAGTCTCATTTAAGTAGACAATGAAGGGGGGCATCAAGCCACGGAAATCTTGAGAGAAGAGCTTTCTCAGCAGAAAGAGGGCAAATGCACAGGCCCTGATAAGGAGCATGGGCCACTGCTGTAGGAAAAGCTAAGATCCCAGTGTAGCTGGTCAGAGTGTGTAACAAGAGGAGTGCAGGTGACGAGATGAGAGAGGAGCAGATCATGGGGGCCCTTATATGCCAGGAGTAAGCGTTCTGAATTGTCAAGTAAGATGGGAAGCAACTGGAAGACTCTGAACAAAGAGAAATGACTTCATTTTTGATTGAAAAGGATCACTATGGCTGCTGTTGAAGAACAGACAATAGTGGGAAAAGGGTAGGAGGAGAGAGACTCAGTAAGAGGCTACTGTACTACAGTCCATGTGAACAGAGAGGATGGAGGCCTGGACTAATGAGAAGTGGCCAGATTCTGGTTACACTCTGAAGGAAGAGCCAAAAGGATTTGCTGATGGATTGGACATGGTTTATGAGAGAAGAATCCAGGACGACGCAAACGTTTTTACTCTGAGCAAAGGGAAAAATGAAGGTGCTATTTACTGATATGGGGAAGACTGGGGAGGAGCAGGTTTGGGGAAGAAAATAAAAACTGGAAATACATACATTTAAATCAAAAGTAAGTTTGAAAGATACTTCTGAATTAGAAAATCTCATTTAATCAAAAGAAATAACTAAAGCCGTTAAATTAAAGCAGAGAAAAATAATTAACATTCACTCTAAGAAATATTAAGTACCTTCTCAGCAGCTTCAACAGTCTTTTGTGTTTTCTTAGCAGCGTATCTCTTGTGATCATAATACCTAGACAAATACATTTCTCTTAATCTTAAGTAAAATCTTTATTCTTTAGTTTTCTATTTATGTTATTTCTAATTTTACAGACTCTCAAATCATACAGAACAAGTTTTGTGCACTGTGCAACTTTGTTTTGCACAATGTGTTGTTCTTTGTATATGTTTTGTATAAAAACAAAGTTGTATAATGCATAAAACAAGATTTAAAAAAGTATTTTCAGGGCCAGCCCGGTGGTGTAGTGGTTAAGCACGTGTGCTCCACTTCGGCAGCCTGGGGTTCGTGGGTTCAGATCCCAGGTGTGGACCTACACATCTCTCATCAAGCCATGCTGTGGCGGCGTCCCACATACAAAATAGAGAAAGATGGGCACAGATGTTAGCTCAGGGCCAATCTTCCTCATGAAAAAAAAAAAAAGTATTTCCACCCAAAAGTATATACAGGCAAAATAATGCTTTTTCTTATCCGTAACACCCTAATTGATTTATTGCAGATATTTTACCTAAAATTTGTACTTAAATTTAAGACTTACTTTTTGGCATTGGCGTATGCTGACAAGCTGAGGTCAACATCAACAAGTAATGGTCTATTTTTCTGAGGTTTCTGCAGCTGTTTATTCTTTTGCTTTTTCTTTTTTCCTCTTGGTGGTTCAGTTTCATTTTTCTCAACACTGATATCACCATCAATATCGTCATCTTCCTCCTCTGATAATAAGTATGGATTTCTATTAAAAATATTCAATAGTATTTCACTAATGTCAATGACATCACTTTATTTTCAATTTTCTTCCTCAATGAAATTATAAATGGTTTACAATATTTAAATAGTTGCATTATTTTAATGTAAATTAATTTTTTTCTGCATCTTCAAGGATAAATTTCCAAATAAAAGAAAAATTTTTTTTAATGTATATAGTGAACAATTAAATAGCAAAATAAAGGCAAGCATTAACCACTTAACTAAGCGTCAAACTTACCTTAGCAGCATTGTAACATGATTTGTTTGTAGTTTTAATTCTTTGATTGCATTTGCAACAGGGTCTCCTTGAGCTTGGGCTTCTTTCACAATTAACCCGATTTCTGTCCAATCTATCTGGTTGGCTAAAGCACTTCTAACAACCTGAATGGCTCTGTCAACTATCTGTAGGTTCATTTCTATGAGCTCTCCTTTAAGTTTGTCTATTTCCTTAGGAAACAAACCAAAAACATTTACTATAATGCCAGTTAAAGTTACCATTTTTGAAAAAGCATCTGAAAAAGCTAAACATAATACCTGAGCCTGTTGAAGAGCTTCTAATCTGTTTTCATGATCCTTTCGGACATTATCTAGTTTCTTCAATGCTTGTTTTTCCTTTTGTTGACAAAACAGAGTTTTAAAAAATTAGATTTCTCCTACCTCCCGGATCTTCTCTCTCTCATCTCCTGAAACTCACTTATCCCAACCCCACTTCTGCCCCTCAGTGTTGTTACCTAGCTAGCGGAAGTTCCCCATAGCTCACAGTCTCAGGTCTATCCTACCCCAAGTGTTTCATTCTCCAAAATTACCTCTCCTGTTCACCTTCCTCCCTCCCATTCCCTATAGGAAGGTATTTTGAGTCCAGGTTACACTGTATGTATGACAGGCCCCTAATGCCCTTGCATTATTCAAGCAGGCAGAATTCAAGACATTTTTTTTCCTATGACATAAAAGTAAAGTTGGGGAGAATGCATTCTTAGAGAGCATAAATTACCAAAATAACTTCTTTTTATTTTACGGCTGCTTTTAATTTTCTCAGCATTGTTTCTAATATTTTACAGAGTACTCTTTTTCCTAAATTAACAACACAAAGGCTCATGGTAGTTATTTTACCTTCTATGTAGCATTTTATCACATATAATTTATATTTCAAGGTTATTGATTTGGGGGCAAATTTTCTGACACTAGTAAGAGCATCACCAATTAATGAATGTTTGAATGCTGATGTAATATTAAAAAGATTTAAATTATAAGAAAGATGACAATTAAAAGAACACACAACGATTACTAAAATAATTCGTGGGTATTCTGATGCACAAAAAAAAAACATGGGTTTTGATGTTACTGCTAATATCTGTTTACTAGCTGAAGTGCTGCCACCATGTGGCAATCACACTACTTAATTCATTCAACCCACTTGCTGTGAAATTGTGCTATTGTTAATTTTTTAAAACTGAGGAAGGGAGGACACAAGGATTCACATAACTTCAAATTTTTGCACACATATCTTAAGACTTTATTACTATTTTTGAAAAATTGAATGCCCTTCAAATCAAGAGTGACTTGTGGCCAATTTCTGAAACTGTTCTGCAGCAAACACTTCAAAACATGGTCAAATGTGCTGGGAAAACATGGCATATTAAACCCTCCTTGTGTAGTCATGATACACGCAGAGCACAGTATAAGAGTCTACTTAAAAAACCAATTTAATGATAAACAAATATACTTATTTACACAGAAAAAACTTTTCCCTCTCCTTTGGCCTATTTAAAAATCTCCTTGGAACATTATTCCCTTAACATCAAAGTCTGAGAAGCTTTGGGTTGCTGTAATAAAGTAAATCATATGGGGTATAAATAACAGGCCTCCCCTTCCCACTGTATTTTCCGTTGTAGAGAATGTCTGATATACTGATAGAACAAAAGAGGGTACACTTTTCAAACCCGATACCTCCCCTGGACCTTTACCAAGATCAAAGTGTTCCCATACTACTTCTGAAAGGCTACCCATTCCTATATGAAAGCATCACCTACCAGCAAACCACACTAAGGCTAGTTGGTTTAACAGAAATGCTTTTAATAATACCATACCTGTTGCAAAGCTTTTAAATCTATTTTCTGACCTTCTATCTTGGAATAAAATTCATCCACAGCCTTATTGAAAAAAAATAATAATTAGCTGAAAAGAAAAACATGGTCTCTACTTTCATTTGCATACATATTATATAGCTAAACAGTCAAGAATCACATTAAGTTCAAATCTTTGATCTTTCACCTTGAAAGATGAAAGATGAAACAAAGATGAAAGATGAAACAAATGTTTCCAACAGTTTGTATCTGTGACTGCACTGATTTTCAATGACCAGATTCAGAGATTGTAAAACAAAAATATTTTCAATTTCTCAATCAAAGCAAGTTGATATTAATTTAACAACTCATATCATGCTAAGTGGTCAAAAAACAGAATTGGAAAACCCACCTTGTCAAATGATTCAAATTCTATATATGGACATTGTGAATGTTGAGAAAACAAGAACGGATGAAATTCCTCATACCTGTAAAACATATTTCTTACATCACATTCAAGAACAGTAATAAACATCCAAAGCAAGTCGACCCATGCCTACACGCTTACGTGAGTATGTCTTCAGTCGGTTTATCCACTTCCAGGCTTGGTTTTATTTCTCTTTTCTGAATGATATACCCCTACAAAAATCCAACAATAAAACTCATGTCTATCCATGATTAACAAAGATTTACTTTCCATGGCTGACATTATTTTTATTAATTTAACTTATAAAATTACTCTAGTTATAAATAATCAGCTGCATTTGTCTATTGATTGTTATCACTTCTCAAAATGGCATTTTTTAGGCTCAATAACAATTATTAGAAAATACTGGTTTATTCATATGGACAAGAAAAAACAGGGAATAAAGAAAATGAAACTAGTGATTTGATAAAGCGGTGGAATTATATACATGCATTTTGCTTTTTTCTTTCCATTTTTAGATGTTCTGCAATTAAAAAAAGCCAAAAGCCAAAGGATATGAACAGACATTTTTCCAAGGAAGATATACAGATGGCCAATAGGCACATGAAAAGATGTTCGACACCACTAATTATCAGGGAAATGCAAATCAAAACCACACTAAGATATCACCTTACACCCGTCAGAATGGCTATAATCACCAAGACCAAAAATAACAAATGTTGGAGAGGTTGTGGAGAAACAGGAACCCTAATTCATTGCTGGTAGGAATGCAAACTGGTGCAGCCTGTATGGAAATCAGTATGGAGATTCCTCAAAAAATTAAAAACAGAAATACCTTATGATCCAGCCATCCCACTACTGGGTATTTATCCCAATGTGAAAGCAACAATCCAAGAGGCTTATGCACCCCTATGTTCACTACAGCATTATTCACTATAGCCAGGAAGTGGAAGCAACCCAAGTGTCCCTCAACTGTTGACTGAATAAAGACAATGCTGTGTATACATATGCAATGGAATACTACTTAGCCATAAAAAAAAAGACAAAATTGTCCCATTTGCAACAACATGGATGGACCTGAGAATATTATGTTAAGTGAAATAAGCCAGATAGAGAAAGACAAACACCACATGATTTCACTCGTACGTGGAAGATAAACTATCACACGGACAGAGAGAACAGTTTGGTGGCTACCAGGGGCAAGGGGGTTGGGAGGTGGGAACAAGGGGTGAAAGGATGTATTTATATGGTGACTGACCAACAATAATGTACAACTAAAATTTCACGTTATAAACTATTATGAAATCAATAATAAAAAAAAGAAAGCCAAAAGCACTTTACTTTCAAGAGAACAAGTCTTCGATTCACTTTGTTGGTAGGAAATTTTAATTCATTTAAAAAACTGGCAGGTATATTTGGTCTGAACTATTTTAATAAGTAAAATTGTACTTTGAATAGGGGAAAAAACAAGGTATGAGGTAATTCAGAGGATATTTAACTATTAGATGGATGTAAATCACCAAATTTTTGACAAGTGCTGGCAGATTAAAATGTGCTTCTGTATCTAAAATCAACCTAAGAGGAAATATTTTCAACTTCTTCAACTTTTCTGGAGTGCTGATATTGACTTGACCTTTCTATATAGTACTTTCTATAAAAGGCAAGGAACACAACAAAAATAACAAACCAATAGCAATGAAAAAAAAAAAACTACCCTAGAACAAGCATATTACAGATGACCAACTTCCCAATGACAACAAAAAATGTACATATATCGATCCTTTAATGAACATTTAAATTCCAAAAATCTAAATAAATAAAACCATAACAATACACAGTAAGTATATGTGGTGCTACCTTTCCACTGAAGTTGGATGTTGTTTTCATATAGTCTTCTGCTTTCTGAAGACAAACCAGTATTTTTTCAATATCTAATAGGGGAATAAAAAAGGAAAAAAAAAGCGGGCCAATCAATTATCAATTAACTTTTATTAAACAACTATGTAGAAAACAGATGAGTGTATATGAAATGATAAAAGTGTTCAAGAAAATCCGATATAATTATTTCATGTTTGTGATCAGTATATGTAAAAAAGCATATGTTCCGGCCGGCCTGTTGTTCCAATAGCTCTTACTGAATCCTTCCTTCCTGTCATGATCTGAAAGGCACTTTGTTCATATACCAAATTCCCATACACATTTGGGCCTGTTTCTGAATTCTTTATTCTATTCCTTCTCCAAAAACTTACTATTTTAATTACTATAGCCTCATAATATATTTTAATCTGTGAAAAGGTTATTCTCCATCATTAATATTATTTTCCAAAGTTTTCCTGAACATTTTTGCATGCATTTCACATGAATACCAGATTTATTTCATGATAAATGAATTGCAAAAACGACTGCAACAGCAAAAACGATTCACTAAAACATTCAATTTGTATTTTTAAACACAAAAAAATTTTACAGTATAAAAATTATCCCTAAACTTTAAGAAATGATATATAATCCCAAAATATAAATATCAAGAAAGATTTTTTTTTAAATTTTACATGAGAATCTGCAAGTGAAAATTTGTCAAAGACTAAATCTTCCATTTTCCTTATATTTCCTCTAACTTTTTATTATCCTAATGTGGCAGTTAAGTTCCCTTTAACAGTTATTACAAAAGCCTAATTCATCATATAACCACACTATAGTACTTACAGAATTAAAATGCATAATTATACTATTTCTAGAGGCACTCCAGGTTCTGAGTCAAAAGGTGTATAATTTGACTCCTTCAAGCCTTGTACTAGAGACTGTCTCAAGTTCAGTAACCACTTCAAAAATTTAGAGGGAGCAGGGGAGAATATTCTAAAGTCGACAGGTAATAAGATAGGTCAAGAAGTTGAACTACACGTTACTAGGGATAAAGTACATTAGAGTAGGAAGCCAGGAATACCGTACGGACAGAACACTCACAGGTCAAATGTTTTTAAGTCTAGAACTATCTGTTCACTTATTACTTTCCCATAAAGAATTTTCATAGTTTTGAAAAAAGGAAATGGATAAAACTTCTAACATGCAGATATACCTTTGCTTTCAAATTTTTCATCCACTTTGACATTGCCAGAGAATCCATTTTCTATAAGACAGTGTTCAATGAGAGCTGGTCCATAGGCTATAAAAGCAGAGGGTATTATTTTTTATATTTTCCTATAAAATGTAACATTCAAAATATAAATTTATACCCCAATATAAATGATCTACTCAATAATAGTAGCCAGTGAAAATAACACTCAGTTTACTTATTTTGAAATGTTGTTAGAGATGACAATTCAAGTACTTACAAAAATGTGAGACTACAATAAAATTATAGCAGTCAGTATAAAAGTTATAGGACTTCAATGGAATTTAGCCACACATAGAAAAAGAATTGTAAACTAGGAATGCAAGGTTGGTTTACTATCCAAAAATTGGTTAATGTAAAACACCATATTAACAGAATAAAGAAATAACAGCAAAACCCAAACTTAAAAATTTTAATGCTATTTAATTTAAATGCTTAAATTAAATTTAAATGCTATACTAACCAGTTGGAAAGTTCTAAAGATAACTTTGTAACGCATTCTAATTTCATAGAAGAGGAAGAGTAACTCCCTAATGCTCAGTAATCAAGGGAACCTCCCTGCCCAAATGTCCTCTCCAGATTCCCTAGTATGGGGATAAGTGATGATTTTCTCAAGCATAAAAGGCTATTGAATTATCTTTACTGCAGTTATCAAAAGTACCTGGCAGATCCTGGCATGCCCTGAGACCCACCACCACCAACAACAACAACAAAAACAAGCTAAGTGGTTATTAAACTGAAGATTCACACTGGAAAAACACGATTTTTTAGAATACTACAGCTAGCACTAAAGTGCTAGATAACATACTGTTAGTTCACATAACTGTATTGCTTTTAAATAAAATGCTAAAAATAAAATAACAGATATACAAAGGTCAAACTTCATGTGGTATAACAATTTCTCTTTCCTTGAAAATAAACTCTTACTCAAAAGATCATTTTAAACTCCTTTCTACATTTATCAAGTTGTTCTAATTTTCTACTAGAACTATAAAAGATTTACATGTATTCCTGAAAACTACATTTCTTGCAAATATTTCATTGCCCTATGTAGGATTACTCACGAAGTAACGGGTTAAGAACTCTCTTCAGAAGTTCGCCCGTAGGTGCACTGGCTATTATTTCAGTCAATCTGTGAATCAAAATTGACATACCTTTCACTATCTTATATTTAATAAACCTTACAGCAATATTGCTATTCACAACATTTTCACATGCATCAATCTGCCTGATCTTCACAATACTCTAAGAGGAATTAGCTCACTTGTAGGTAGGAAAATGCATCATAAAAGTAATTTATCCAAGGTTAGTAGGTTCCTAACAGCAGACTGGGACTTTAAACCAGGTTTTCTGAGAAAAATCAACACTTTTCAACTAAGTTATATTGCTTATCATCAATGTGCCACATATGACATTGAAAGAGACATTTTTATAACAGTTAAATGTTGTTGGTGGAGCTTGGTGCTATATCTTAATACCTGAAATGGCTTTATCTAATTAAGCATTTAATAACAACTCTTAAGGATGCTTGTGAGCCACTGTGGTCTCCAGATCAGCAGCATCCACATCACCTGAGAGCTTGTTAGGAATGTAAATTCCTGGGCCCTACACCAGATTTACTGAATCAGAAATGGGAGGGAGGGGCAGAAATCTCTGTTTTATCAAGCCCTCTCACTACTGTAGCCTGTCAGTCAGCAAAGCCTTCCAGCCAGAAGGGCAGACTTACAATCGGCACCTTATGCCACGGTACTCCCTTTTCTTAGCTAAACCAGAATCTCCACCTCCTTTTGTACTCTGCCCAAGATATCCATCTGGCTTCTCACAGAATAGCTAATAAGTCCCCTCACTTTACCAAGAAATCATAAGCATCTGAAGTAACAGTGAACTTAGATTAAAAAGACACACCTCTGCTACTCCCAAACAAGGCTTACCTGCTTACCTGTACAGCTGTGTGGTCCAAGCAGTCCCAATTTACTCACTTTTATGCCAGTAAGCAAAATATTTTCTGTGACAGTTTTCATATTCTTACATGTGATCTATCTCACCTTTTAACACAATATGAAATGAGTTTATAAACAAAATACGTTACCTTTCCAAGGTAAGCAAAGGCTCAGCAGCTCTAGCATGACCAACTGGATAGCGTTCACGAACAGCGAATTTAACATCGTCTGACTCATCAGTTCGAAATCTTAGGATATTTAAAATTAGATACTCATAATCTGTAAGAACAATGTTCCCCTGTAATAGAATAAAATATAATTTAATGCTTTTCCCAAATCATTCTTGAAACTTCTTAAAAACTGAGAAAGAAAATGTAGCCTCTTAAAAACCTAATCAAGGCTACAGAAATGAAGTTACAGGGGCCGGCCCCGTGGTTTATCGGTTAAGTGCTCACGCTCCGCTACTGGCGGCCCGGGTTCGGATCCCAGATGCGCACCGACACACCGCTTCTCCGGCCATGCTGAGGCCACATCCCACATACAGCAACTAGAAGGATGTGGAACTATGACATACAACTATCTACTGGGACTTTGGGGGGGGGGGGATTGGCAATAGATGTTAGCTCAGAGCCGGTCTTCCTCAGCAAAAAGAGGATTAGCATGGATGTTAGCTCAGGGCTGATCTCTCTCACAAAAAAAAAAAAAAAGAAAGAAAGAAATGAAGTTACAAACAAAAAGCTTTCGAGTCATGTCTAAACAGCGCCCCCTGCACTTGCCCAGCACAGACTGTGACATAAACAAATTTAGGGGCCAGCCTGATGGCGCAGTGGTTAGGTTCACAAGTTCCACTTCAGTGGCCCGGGTTTCACCTGTTCGGATCCTGGGCGCCGACCTACTTACCGCTCATCAAGCCATGCTGAGGTGGCGTCCCACATAGAGCAACTAGAAGGATGTACAACTATGACATACAACTATCTACTAGGGCTTTGGGGAGGGAAAAAAAAGAAAAAAAGGAAGACTGGCAACAAATGTTAGCGCAGGGCCAATCCTCCTAAGGAAAAAAAAAAGATAAACAAATTTAAAGACTCCAAGTTTGAAACACAACAAAGGAATCCAGAGCAACTTTAAACTCAGTGTCTGATGGTTCTGCAGAAGTCACTAACAAAAGCACAGGATGCCATTAATGCCTGGATGACCACCAGCTGACCTTACTGTTGCAATTGCGTGAGGCAGGTCTACAAACACTTTACTATTAAGAACAGAACAGACATATATTTCAGAAGCCAAGCAAAGAGCTTTTTATACGTTCACCCGCAATTTGTCTTTTGATAGCAAGAGTTATGTGGCAAAATCAGTAAAGATAGTTATACCCTTTGCCCAAGTAATTCCACACTTGGTAATGTGGTCTAATGTAATAAGTCAATAAAACCCAAAGCTACATGCTTAAAGATATTTACTGCCGTTTAGTTACTATAGAAAAAAATGGAAACAGCCTACATGTAAAAACTGGGGAAACTGTTAAATAAATTATGATATATCAACATAATAAAAGATTTAAAAGCTGTTAACTTATGAAGACTATGTAAAAAAAGTAGGAAAATGTTTATAATGTTAAGTAAAAAAATAGCAGGATACAAAAAAAGTCTGTATCCTAGAAAATGGAAGGCAAATATGGGGAAAAACGAAAATATTTATTAATGAGTTAGGATTTTTTTATTTTTTTTGTGAGGAAGATCAGCCCTAAGCTAACATCCATGCTAATCCTCCTCTGTTTGCTGAGGAAGACTGGCTCTGAGCTAACATCTATTGCCAATCCTCCTCCTTTTTTTCCCCAAAGCCCCAGCAGATACTTGTATGTCACGGTTGCACATCCTTCTAGTTGCTGTATGTGGGACGTGGCCTCAGCATGGCCGGAGAAGCGGTGCATCGGTGCGCGCCCGGGGTCCGAACCTGGGCCACCAACAGCGGAGCGCGTGCACTTAACCGCTAAGCCACGGGGCCAGCCCTGAGTTAGGATTTTTAACAGTCCCATCTCATGATCATAATGTCTAAAATTATTTTTGATTACACAGACACACACAGCTACTCTCATTGTCTCTTGGCCTGATTTATTTACAGAGGTGCAGCAAGAAATGTTAATATAGGGGCCGGTCCCGTAGTGTAGTGGTTAAGTGCTCATGCTCCGCTGCTGGCAGTCCAGGTTCGGATCAGGCGCGCACCAATGCACTGCTTGTCAGGCCATGCTGTGGTGGAAGATGGGCATGGATGTTAGCTCAGGGCCAGTCTTCCTCACAGAAAGGAAACAAAAAAAAAAGAAATGTTAATATATATAAACCTCCTTGTACTACAGTCAGCAAATCTAGAGACAGATGGTATAGAGGAAAAAACCCACACAAAAAACAAAGACTTTTAGGTTATTTCCAAGTTTTAACTATTACAAACACTATGATGAATATCCTTGGCATGGTCCTTCCTGAGAACTTGTCTCATTTGCTTCTTATGATAAATCCCTAGAAGTGGAATTCCTGGGTCAAAGGTTATATACACAAACCTAAAAATCATGTTTTATACCATCAAATAATCTTCCAAAAATGATGTTCTAATCTGCCCTTGTTCATCTACATTTTGCTAACACTGGTTATTGTCAAACTTTCCAATCATTTATCTATTGACACAGAAAGAAAAAAGGAAGAAAGAGGAGGGAAAGAAAAATATTTTATTGTTTTTATTTTTCAGTAATTCATGAATTTAGACATGTATTCATGCTTTCATAAGCTACGTGTATTTATTCTTTTTTAAATTGTCTAATCAAACACTTTGCCCATTTCCCCATTTGAGTGCTTTGTGAAAACTGCATATTAAGGTTATGAACATCTTATTTACCACCCAAGTTAAAATATTTTTCCCCAGTTCTTCATATTCCAACATAGTTCACAATGTTTTTTGCCTTACGCGGTTTTAAATTTAAGTAGTCGTTATCTACCAATATTTGTTTTCACTGTTATGCTTAGAAGTCTTCTTCATCCAAAATTCATCAATCTTTATCCATATTTAAACCCAGGACTTCTATGGTTTCAGTTTTTATATTTAAATTTTTGATGCATATGGAATTTATTTTGCTGTTAAGTAGCCCATGAAACATTTCCAAGACAGAATTTGGTGACCAATGGAAAGAGTAAGAGGCAAGAAGCAAGAGTGGTGAAGCCATCACTAGTCTTCCTCTTTTTTTTTTTTGTGAGGAAGATCAGCCCTGAGCTAACAACCATGCCAATCTGTCCCTTTTCGCTGAGGAAGACTGGCCCTGGGCTAACATCTGTGCCTATCTTCCTCCACTTTATATGGGACGCCACCACAGCATGGCCTGACAAGCAGTGCATCTATGCACACCCGGGATCCAAATCCAGGCCGCCAGCAGCAGAGCACGAGCACTTAACCACTATGCCACAGGGCCAGCCCCTAGTCTTCCTCTTAATGACTGATGTCACTGTGAAAACAAGGCAATGTCCCTGAGTCTCAACTGCTGTCTTATTTATGACACGACTATCTGACTATTTTCTGGATGCACCACACTAGTCCTGAAATGTAAAGCACCAGATAATTTCTTCAATTCTCAGATCTTCGTCTCCTACATTCATAATGCTTTTTTTTTTTTTTTGCAGGAGAAGATTCACCCTAAGCTAACATCTGTTGCCACTCTTCCTCCTTTTTTCTTCCTTTTCACCCCCAGAAAGCCCCAGTACATAGCTGTGTATAGCTGTAAGCTCTTCTGGTTCTATGCGAGCTGCCACCACAGCATGGCTACCGACAGATAAGTGGTGTGGTTCCGTCCCTGGGAATCAAACCTGGGCTGCTGAAGCAGAGTGCGCTGAACTTTAATGGCTAGGCCATCAGGGCTGGCTCCATAATACTATTTTATTTTATGATTATTTTTTTTCTTGGTGAGGAAGATTAGACCTGAACTAACATGTGTTGCCCATCTTCCTCTTTCTGCTTGAGGAAGATCGTCCCCGAGCTAACATCTGTGCCAGTCTTCCTCTACTTCACATGTGGGTTGCCACCACAGCATGGCTTGACAAGTGGTGTAGGTCCGCACCTGGGATCCGACCCTGCAAACCCCAGGACGCTGAAGTGGAGCACGAGAACCCAACCACTATGCCACCAGGCCTGCCCCTATAATGCTATTTTCAATGGCTAAGGTCCGCCTAAATTCTGACCTCCAGATAAAATGAAGGTTATTACTGGTAAATTGTATCTTACTTGTGTGGCACTTGATTATGATCCTAGTCTATCAACAGCGCTTAACACAGAAAAAATGTTCCCCGCCCATGTTTTACAGCACTATGACATGAATAATTAACAATATACTGATGAATTCTCCTTCATCCCATCCTTCAAATTTAACTTACCCTATCGTAGAGCTCAATGATTAAGTGATAAGCAGCTTCATCACTTCCAAATTGAAAATCTACAATTCTATCCACACCAAGCTGTTTTGCACTGACTAGTCTCCGACTCTTCAAATGTTTTCGGCACTAGCAAGAAACAGAAAAAAAAGGCATTTATATAGTAGAAGTGAATTCTTAATCATTAGGTATTGGTTTATAAACAAGTTTCTTCTTTTCATTACCATCAAGAATAATATTTTAAAGTAGTAAATAAAACAGCATAGTCATAAAATAAAAGCTTGCAGGTTAATCAGAGGAAAAATATTTTATTTCAGACAACTCTGACTGCTAACTGAAAAAGTATTTTATATTCAATTTTTAAGTAGACAGTGACAAACCTACAGAAAAATTTACCTTGTTGCTTTTTACCACTGCTAAATCCATTGTTACTGCCCTGATGACCTCACTCAAAACAGTAACTTTGTTTTAACTCTCTGTCTACTCCCAATTTTTAAGTATCCCAAAGTTCCTTTCTAGTGCTTTTGTTGAAAATTAATTAGTGGTTTCCCTAATCTTCCACTTCAAATACAAATTCTGAACCATGAACTTGTTGGGATTCTACAAATTAGTCCTCCAAATTATTAACATACAATTACCCTCTATTCCCACAAACTTTATTAATATAACCCAAATAGAATTTTTCTGGTACTGTCTCCAAGCTTTTGATCACACTAGCTCATATCCAAATGTAATAACTCCTATTCTTTACCAACTCCCATTCCTCCTATTTCTAGTCATAAGGTTCTTATTCTTATTAGCAATTAAATAAAATTAGCATGTTGAACCCAAATACAAATTATTTGGTAAATAACTATCATTTTAGATTACTCTTAAGTACCACCCTTTAATACAAATATTTAAGTACGACATCGACCAGAAACAAGACTACTCTGCAGCCCCTAAAAATGATCTTACAATTGTTTATAACTTTGAATTTGAAAGACCTCTTAGGCAAGACCAAAAAGAAAGAATGCTTTTTTTCCCCAAGACTCAAATTCAAGACAAATTTTACAGAGAAATTTAATCTAAAACCATCTTAAAACAAACAAACAAGAAATAGTCATTCTTAGAATTAATGCCAACTCTTTCATAACTAAAAAGAGTTCTTCTCTAGACCAATAGTTCAAATTGATTAAAATTTTCACCTTATGTAGTCACATATTCAGGCAGACATAAGAACACTTTTCAAACTCCATAAAATAAACAATCTCCCTCTCCTAAATTCAACAGTTCTGATTTCAGAGTGGCCTGTACTGATTTTGACCCAAACAGTGACCTACATATAGAGCGATCTTTAAATCCCCAGGGGAAAATCACAATCAATCCTTCCAGAGTCCCCCAGTAATATTTTTACTCAAGAAAAACAAAGTTAAAATGAAGATAAAAGGTATCCTTGAAAGGAACAGAAGTCTACACCATGGAATGGTGAAAAAGGGAAGATTATTGATCATAAGCATAGAGGAACATATAGCACATATGTAAAGTTTGTTTTTCATTTATTTCCCTATTAGTAGCGTGGTGAAAATGACCTTCTGTCAGTGCCACAAAGCTACAGCTGGCATTCCCAAATGTGAGAACTAGGAACAATCACTGTGATTTACACAGACTGGACATGACCCTGGCTGTGTCATATGACAACAGCTCTTTATTTACAAAGAAAACAACACTGTAAATAAAAAGTAAATAAAAAACACTTTACACTATCTGCTCCATTGGAGGGAATCTTTCTACAAATTTAGATTGACACCTACACCTAACTCATAAAATTCTAAGATTTTTTGAGTGTTTGACCTCCTATTGGTGTAGCCTGATTTGGGGATATTTACACAATTCCAGTTATCATATATCTTATTATCTGTTACATCATCTTTAAAACTAAAATGATATTTGTTCTTCATATCCACTGAGTTGTTAAACAAATGAAATATATATTATTCATCTATTTTGAAAAGTACTATACAAATATAAAGTGTCATTATTATTAAGGACAATCCCCACAAGAACCATTCTGGGTTACTATTAAGTAAATTAAATTTTTAAGAACTTGATTGTTTTAGGACAGGCCTTGTGATTTGGGAAACACTTACCTAACTTGTAATCCAAAACAGATTCTAAGTTCCTGGGGATAAGGCTCTTCTCTGTAAAGCCTCTAATGAAATAACACAATGCCAAAACAAATAAATTTCTGAAGGAAAGTGAGGAGGAGAGGAAGAAGGAAATTAATACATATGGAGCCCTAACGTGTCAGGCATTGTGTTAGGTGCTTTACATGTTAATAAATAAATCCTCAATAAATCCTCACCAAAAACCCCACGAGGGAAGCAGTGTCCACATTTTACATTTAAAGAAACTCAGCTCCAAGAAGCTAAGAAACTTTTCCAGATTACAAAATTATTTAGTGGCAAAACCATTAATTCAAAGTTAGGTATATCTCACTCTAACATCTTTCCTCTGTACCACATGAACATTCAGTCTATCTGTAATGTAAATAAGCAAATAGGTAACATGTCCACAAATGCAGGATCTCAGTTTTAATAGTAAAAAAAAGCACAGAGAGAAATGAAAAGTAAAAAGATATAATGATTGGTAACATATTAATGTCATTGAAGATTCCAACAAAATAAAGATTAGTTGCTCAAAAGTGAGCTGTGGAAGATAAGACTAGGAAAGGGGGGGGGGGCGGGCGCAGATTGTAGAAAGCCAAGAATGCCAGAATATAGAATACAGATTCAGAAATTAGGGAATCATAAAAGGTGAGATAACTAATGAAAATGATGTTATAGAAAAACTAACTTTGGTCTAATACAGACTTGTTCTGATAGCAAGAAGCGGACTATAGTTAAGGGACTATAAGGTAGAATGTTATAAAAGCTTGAACTAGAACGGTGACTGTGGGAACAGAAAGATCTGGAGCACAATGGGGTGTGAAGGGTAACAGACAGTAGACAATAAACATTTACTTTATTCATCCCAGTGTCCATCAACTACTCTATCTTTATTTTATCTCTACTTTACTCATAACAGTGAAGGAAAATCAAACAATTTAAAACTTCCATTGTTCGTGACCAATCTCAGGGCCTTAAAATTTAGTCAAGTATAACTTAAAATTTACCTTCATGGCAAAACTAGACGGCATCATATTCTTAGGCCACTCAAATTCTGTTGTGTGAATTCGTATGCCAGATTCAAGTAAAAGTGTAGCTTTAAAATCTGGTCTGCAGAAGAAAAGAGTCAAATTTTTTTTTAGGGCATTTGCCAAGGCTAACTCGGTGAAAGAATAAAAGAACAGGTAAAAAAATGAATACTCTCATGTTTAATCATCAAAGATAAAACAAGCCTATAACATGGTCTTACTTTTGCAGACGAATAAGATATGTCTTATTATCCACATCATAAACATTGTTTACTCTCATTCCTAGCAAGCTGAAAAGAGAAAAGAAACAAGTAACAAGTCACACCACCATCTGAAACATAAAACTTCACACAATGTAAAGCTGCAGGCGGAAGCAGAGCCTGCGAAAGGGGGATCCCCGACTCTCAGGACACGGAGTCAACCAGGGAGCAGAGTCTGAAGGCCATAGGGCATTCGGCCCAAACTTAAATGTAACTATTTAAGAACAAAGTGGTGTCTCAGCCCTAGGAACACCATACAATGCTTTGCTTCTTTGAAATGACCCAATATTTTTTTAGGATCTATAGTAAAATCTAATCCACTTAACTTATTACAAAAGAAAAAAGGGTAAACGAGGCGCCGGGAAATACGACAAAGCTCACACGGCTGAGTAACAGGAACCACACTAGAATCCAGATCTCAGGCCAAACGTGTTAGCTACTGCTAAAACGGCGACGTCCCGTCTCTCCGGGGTGAGGGGGGTCCAAGACGCCAGGCCTCCAGCCTGGAAACCTCTGAGCAACGACCACTCGGCGTCCTGGCGTCCACCCGGCGCCTCGGCTTTTACTAAACGTCCGCGGCCAGCACCGGGGACTCAGGCCGACGCGGCGAGCGCCCGCGGCCGCGGGTCCGCAGCATCCCGAGGGCCCGGGAGGCCGTCACGCGCTCGCCCGCCCGGGCCGCGCCGGTCCACGGGCACAGCGCCGGGGAGCAGGGGACCCCGGTCCCGTCCCACCGGGGGCCCGGCCTCTGCGCCCGCACTGCCCGCACGGCCCGGGCACCCGTCGGCAGTACCTGGCGTTCAGCTCCGCCAGCACGGCGCGGAGGTCCACCGTGCTGAAGCGGGTCTTCATGGCGAGATCCGGGGGTCGCCGCCGCAACCTCCCCACCGCCGGCCTGACTCAACGCCGTCGCTCCTGTGCGCAGGCGCACTTGGCGGAGCTCTACGGCCGCCCAGAGGGCCCAATACTCCTTGAGGCGAACGTGTTTGCGTCACTTTGCGGTAGAGTCCCCCCCGGCGGTCGAGTTGCCGTCGACTGGCTTTTCGTTGTACCAGAATAATTCGAAATAGACCCAACCTGTCCTCGTGGAACTGCATTCCTTCTTGGAAAGCTGACGGACTAGTCGGATGACCTTGCCCCCGGGAGCTCGGGCCTCCGGCCGCCTCCGTGGTGCCCCCTGCCGGTCTAGTGGTTCGCGAGCACGTGAGGGCTGTCCCGGCGGGTCGGCGGGGCCTGGGGACGCCGGCGATCACCCCTTCCCGTTCGGGACTTGACGTGTAGGCTTGTGAGATGTCCCGAGCGGAGCTGTTTCCGTGGCCCCGCGTTACCCTCAGCCGTCGAGGCGGACCAGCCCCCAGAGGCGTTCCCGTCCCGACGGGCCGTCCCCGGAGCCTTCGGGCGGACGTGGGGTCTCGTCCCACCTCGCCCGGTGTCCCCTCGGCTCCGCGCAGTGCCCCGTGTACAGGAGGGGCTCCATGGACGCCCGGCAACCTGCACGTTCAGTTGTTCGTAGATACTGGTGAAGGAAGTTAAAACACGAGAAGACCGCCCGCCCGGGGGGCCGACGGTGTAGGGGAACGACACACCGCCCTTTCTGTGGTGACGAGGACGCAAAAGAGACGGGGTCTCGCTATGTTGCCCAGGCTGGAGTGCAGTGGCTATTCACAGGCGCGATCCCACTACTGATCAGCACGGGAGTTTTGACCTGCTCCGTTTCCGACCTGGGCCGGTTCACCCCTCCTTAGGCAACCTGGTGGTCCCCCGCTCCCGGGAGGTCACCATATTGATGCCGAACTTAGTGCGGACACCCGATCGGCATAGCGCACGGCAGCCCAGAACTCCTGGGCTCAAGCGATCCTCCTGCCTCAGCCTCCCGAGTAGCTGGGACTACAGGCGCGCGCCACCGCGCCCGGCGCTCGGAGGCGGCGCACGGCCGCTCTAGAGGCTGCGGCGCTCGGGGCCGGCCGGCGAGGACGCTCGAGCCTCCGGCCGCAGGTCGTGACCACGAGAGTTCCCGCCAGCAGAGGGCGACCCTGCGCAGAACGGGCGCGTTGCCATCTCAGCAGAACCCGACTGCTATAGACGCCAAGAGGGCTGCTATAGGGCACGCGGCACAGTGAACCACGCAGAATAGCTAAAATTATGAAATAAGCCATTTGGAGGGTTTAGGAAAGACTGGGAGTCAAGTTGACTATAGTCCAAACTGTAAAAGTGAGAGGTCTAACTGTGCATAAACAATACAAAGGTTTTTATGCTGACTCTGAGGGCATGCCCAAAAGAAAGCCTAAATAAGTTTGCATAAAAGCAACCCGTGTAGAAACTCCGCATTGAAAGGAACACACTCAAGTGCTTCTTTAAAAACAAAAACTGAAGTACTTTATAGCAAACCCCCACCTCAGGGCCCTAGACAGACACGATGGCAGCAGGATACTAATTTAACTAATACATGGGGCGGTCAGCCCGTCGACGAACTCATACACGGCTTCCGCTTTGTCTGTTGGGGAAAATGGGCGTCAGAAGGAAAATGCAAGAAAATACCTAAAGGAGAGCGGTAGATCAAGATAAGTGTAAAAATTGCAAGGGAGCTGCATCATTTACTACTGAATTCTGTCATTTCTATTTTTTGAAATAATTTCTCTATTTTGAGAAATTTCTGAACCGAGGATACTTGAGGACTAGTGAAAAAAATAAGAGCAACGGGAGGTGGGCAAATCATCTTCTGATTGTCAAAGAGAAGATGGAAGTGAGTGTCTGAAACTGCAGACAGGCGCTATTGACATTTGTCCCAACCTAAAACTTCAAAGAAATTATTAATGGGTGGTTTATGGGCAGGTAGAGATGTGATTCCCGAACTTTAGTGTGTATTCATTAATTACTGTGGAGATGATTAAAGCAAATTCCTGGGCACCACACCCAGAGATTCTGAATCATTCATTAACTTTGGCTCAGGGTATCTGCATTTTTAACTGCCAGGATGAAAGGGGCCTGTGACCCGTACTTGGAAGTTCACTGATCTCCAGAAGAGAAAGCGATGATCACTGTCACTAGAAGCCAATACAGTTTTACTCAAAATACAATACAGTTTATTAATCTCACTTTCCACTCAACTCATGGAAATTTTCTATGCGTAGTCTTTGAGATGTTTTTTAATTGAGGCAAATTCACATAACATAATATTCACCATCTTAGCCATTTTATTTTATTTATTTTTTTGTGAGGAAGATCAGCCCTGAACTAACATCCATGCCAATCCTCCTCTTTTTGCTGAGGAAGACGGGCCCTGAGCTAACATCTATTGCCAATCCTCCTCCTTTTTTTCCCTTTTTCTCCCCAGGGCCCCAGTAGATAGTTGTATGTCATAGTTGCACATCCTTATAGTTGCTGTATGTGGGATGCCACCTCAGCATGGCCAGACAAGCTGTGCATCAGTGCGCACCCGGGATCCGAACCAGGGCTGCCAGTAGCAGAGCACTCGCACTCAACCGCTAAGCCACAAGGCCGGCCCCCCATCTTAGCCATTTTAAAGTGTACAATTCAGTAACTCTTAAAATATTCACAACGTTGTACAACCATCTCCACTATCTAGTTCCATAAAACTGGGGTGCGTTTGTCATTCAAGACCTACTCACCCACCCTGGGAGAGTCCAGAGGACACACCTTTCACGAAAACAGAGAAATAAATTTGTGAGGGGAGCCTCAATACCCTTGAAGAGCTCTGTGGTCACATTTCTCTGTAGGCCGGAACTTACAGTGGGAACTGCTACCACTGAATTGGGAAACCCAAATGTAAGTAGTTGGATCCGGGAGTGGCAGGGGCCAAGCAGCTGCACTCCATTGCCAAGGGCAAGTTGGGTATGATTACGATAGTGGGCAGCACAGTCAAAGCAGCAGTCTGAATAGTCTGACTCTTGGAGACTTTTGGCATTGGCTATTTGATCATGGTTTTTCTAGAAATGAAATATATGAGAAGCCTACTAAATTCTTACTTGATCTGTATATGCAGAACAGTTCTAGCTCTAATGAATAAAAATCTAACTTGAATTGTAAAACAGAGTTACAGTCCTGCAATCAAGTCCCAGACTGGAGCCAGTTTACAGATCTAGAACCCCTCAAATGAAAGGGAGTCCAGGACCCCTTGAGGGAGGACTCTAGCACACTGCCAAAAATTTGCACTGTTAATCTCTCTCCCAGCCTTCCCCAAAGGGACCTATGGCCTTTTACCAGGATAAGTGTGCATTGGGGAAAAGGAAATGATCAGACCTTTTGGGGATTACTGGACACTGACTCTGAAATGACAATAATTCCAGGAGACACAAAACATCATTGTGGTCTACCAGTCAGAGTAGGGGCTTATGGAGATCAAGTGATCAATGAAGTTTTAGCTCAGATCTGTCTTACAGTCCCCAAACCCATCCTGTGGTTAGAAATTTCCCTAGTGCTGAAATGCGTAATTGGAATAAACATGCTCAGCAACTGGCAGAATCCCCACACAGGTTCTCTGATCTGTGGAGTGAGGGCTATTATGGTAGGAAAGGCCAAGAGGAAGCCACCAAAACTGCCTCTGCCTAGGGAAATAGTAAATCAAAAGCTATACATCTTCCTGGAGAGATTGCAGATTAGTGCTGCTGTCAAGGACTTGAAAGATGCAGGGGTGGTGATATCCACCACATCCCCATTCAACTCGCCTATTTGGCCTGTGCAGAATACAGATGGATCCTGGAGAATAGCAGTGGGTTATTGTAAGCTTAACCAGGTGGTGACTCCAACTGCAGCTGCTGTATCAGATGTGGTTTCATTGCTTCAGCAAATTACCACATCCGCTAGTATCTGGTATGCAGCTATTGACCTGGCAATGCCATTTTCTCCATCTCTGTTAATAAAGACCACCAGAAGCAGTTTGCTTTCAGCTGGCAAGGCCAGCAATACACCTTCACTGTCCTACCTCCCGGGTATATCAACTCTCCAGCCCTGTGTCATAATCCTTTCAAGTTCATAGGGATCTGATCGGCTTTCCCTTTTACAAGATATCACACTGGTCCATTACATTGATGACATTATGCTGACTGGACAAGAAGTAGCAGCTACTCTAGATTTATGGGCAGGACATTCGTGTGTCAGAGGGAAGAAATAAATCTGACAAAAATTCAGAGACCTACCTCAGTGAAATTTCTAGTGGGTCTGGTGGTGTGGGATATGTCAAGATAGCTCTTTTAATGTGAAGGATAAGTTGTTGCATCTGAGTCAACCAACAACCAAGAAAGAAGCAAAATGCCTGGTGGGCCTCTTTGGATATTGGAGACAAATATTCCTCATTTGGGTGTACTACTCCAGCCCATTTATCAAGGGACCCAAAAGCTACTAGTTTTGAGTGGGGTCCAGATCAAGAGAAGGCTCTGCAACAGGTCCGGGCTGCCCTGCAAGCTGCTCTGCCACTTGGGCCGTTATGATCCAGCAGATCCAATGGTGCTTGAAGTGTCTGTGGCAGATGCCGTTGGAAACTTTGGCAGCCCCTCTAGGCGAATTACAGTGCAGGCCTTTAGGATTTCAGAGTAAAGCCCTGCCAAACTCTGTGGATAACTACTCTCTTTTTAAGAAACAGCTTTTGACCTGCTACTGGACCTTAGTAGAGACTAGATGCTTAACCATGAGCCACCAAGTTACCATGTGACCTGAGCTGCCCGTCACGAACTGGGTGTTACCTGACCCACCAACCCATGAAGTTGGGGATGCGCAGCAGCACTGCAGCATCAAATGGAAGAGCTATATATGAGATCAGGCAAGCAGACATCGAAGGCACAAATAAGTCACATAAGGAAGTGGCCCAAATTCCCACGGTCCCCACTGCTACACTGCCTTTTCTCTCTCAGCCTGTGCCTGTGGCCTCATGGGGAATTCCCTATGATCAGTTGACAGAGGAAAAGAAGACGCGTCCGGTGTGTAGATGGTTCTGTATGATATGTGGGCACCACCTGAACATGGACAGCTGCCGCACTACAGCTCCTTTCTGGGACATCCCTGAAAGACAGTGGTGAAGGGAAATCCTCCCAGTGGGCAGAACTTCAGGCAGTGTACCTGGTTGTTCATTTTGCTTGGGAAGGAGAAATGACCAGCCATGTGATATGTACCAATTCATGGGCTGTGGCCAATGGTTTGGCTGGATGGCCAGAGACTTGGAAGGAACATGATTTGAAAATTGGTCGTGATGAAGTCTGGGGGATAGGTATGTGGATAGATCTCTCTGAATAGGTGAAAAACATGAAGATACTTGTATCCCATGTGAATGTCTACCAAAGGGTGACCTCAGCAGAGGAGGGTTTTAATAATCAAGTGGATAGGATGACCAACTTGTTCTATGAATACCAGTCAGCCTCCTTCCCCAGTCACTTCTGTCATCATCCAACGGGCTCATAAGCAAAGACCCCGTGGTGGCAGGGATGGAGGTTATCTGTGGGCTCAGGAACATAGGCTTCCAATCACCAAGGCAGACCTGGCTATGACCACTGTTGAGTGCCCAATCTGCCAATAGCAGAGACCAAAACTGAACCCTCGATATGGCACCGTCCCCAAGGTGATCAGCCAGCTAGTTGGTGGCAGGTTGATTACACTAGGCTGCTTCCATCATGGAAGTTTTGTTCTTACTGGAATAGACACTTACCCTGGATAGAGATTTGTCTTCCCTGCACACAATGCTTCTACCAAAACTACCATCTGAGGACTTTCAGAATGCCTTATCCACTGTTGTGGTATTCTACACAGCATTGCTTCTAATCAAGGAACTCACTTCACAGCAAATGAAGTGCAGCAATGTGCCCATGCTCATATAATTCTCTGGTTTTACCCTTTTACCCACCATCCTGAAGCAGCTGGCTTGACAGAATGGTGGAACGGCCTTTCAGAGACTCAGCTACAACACTAGCTAGGTGGCAGTACTTGGCAGGGATGGGGCAAGGTTCTCCAGGAGGCTGTACATGCTCCAAATCAGCGTCCAATATATGGTGCTGTTTCTCCCATAGCCAAAATTCATAAGCCCAGGAATCAAGGGGTGGAAATGGGAGTGGTATCACTCACCATCTCCTCTAGTGACCCACTAGCGAAAAATGTTGCTGCCTGTCCCTCATGGTCTTATAATCTGCTCTCCTAGGGGTCTTGGTTCTAAATGGAGGTATGCTTCTACCAGGAGTCACTATAATGATTCCATTGGACTGGAAGTTTAGACAGCTGCCTAGTCACTTTGGGCTCCTCATGCCTCTGAATCAACAGGCAAAGAAGGGAGTTACTATGCCGGCTGGGGTGATTTGTCTTGACTACCACGGAGAAATTTGACTCCTGCTCCACAATGGAGGTAAGGAAGAGTATATCTAGAATATAGTAGATCCCTTAGGGAATCTCTTAGCATTACTATGTCCTGAGATTAAAGTCAACAAAAAACTACAACAACCCAATCCAGGCAGGACTACTAATGGCTCAGATCCTTCAGGAAAGGAGGTTTGGGTAACTCCACCAGTTAAAGAACCATGACCAGCCGAGGTGATTGCTGAAGGCAAAGGGAATATGGTGGGGTAGGAATAAGGTAGTTATAAATCCCAGCTACAGCCACATGACCTGTTACAGAAACAAGGATTGTAATTGTCATGAGTATTTCCTTCTTATTTTGTTATGAATATGTTTGTGTGTGTATTTTGATATGTATATGTCAAGCACATATCTTTGTTTTCTTCTCTCTCTTATCCCATTATCATGTAACATAAGATGTAATGACTTTATATCATAGCATTTAAGTATTGTTCACTTTATGTCATAGCACATCAAGAAGAAGAACAAACATCACCCAAGGACTTTGCATCCTTTTCTAGGGAAGAGGTTAGTGCATTTTTGGTTGTACACAGGATAGTTGTATCATGTTAGGCAGAAGTATGACCTTTTTATTATCTTTATTTGGAAATTAAGTATGATTTGAGAAGATGTGTATAGGTGTCTAGTTGACAAGGGGTGGACTTGTGATGGTTAATTTTATGTGTCAACGTGTCTGGGCCATGGTGCTGTTACCGCACCAGGTCTGTTTTTGCCTGCTGCCCAGAAAGCCAAACACTGAGATGATGAGATTGCAGCAGAGAGAGAGGGTTTATTAATCACAAGGCAGCCAAGTGAGGAAATGGGAGAATGAATCTCAAATCCACTTCCCAAAAAATAGGGACTCAGGGATATTTATGGGGTAGGGGGCAAGGTGGTCTGAAATGATTAGAGGTGAGGAGAGATGAGGTAATTGATGGTCTGTGCAAGCATAGTCAGGCTTCATGCCTCTTCGTAGGATGCATGTTCACAGAAGGGCGGCATTAGCATGCCCTGAGAGTGGAGTTCTAACCTCTTGACATCAAAAGGTCACTTTTGGACATATGTCTGCGTGGGCCCAGTTGATTGGTTGGTGGTCTTGACGGGCCTGAAGTGGACAAGGGATTCCATTTCCTGAAAAAAATAGCTCAAACACCCGTTATCATGGTGACCCAGACTCCAGGGAGATGTTATCTATAGGAACTTAGTGGGAGTCAGATAGCATATTGCCTAAACAGCACAGTTAACAATGGGTAAGTTTATCATGCACATTTAAGTCCTCACCTTCCATTCTGATAAGTTTCTGGGTAAGGCCATCCCCTCCTTTTTCCTGGTACCGGGAAGAAGATACATTTACAAATGGAAATTTCCTTTACAAATGTAAATATCTCTTACAAAAGGTAATCAGAACTAAGAATGTGCTTAGCAAGGACCCTCCCAGATACCCAGAGGTGTCTAGACACCAGAGGGTGTCTACTCATCCTGGGGGCAGGCCTCCCATCCCAAACTCCTTTGGTCAGTTAATGGGGGTGAGAGTCAAAGTCTCTTTCAGGCAGAGACATATTTTGAGGTGGCCAATTCCGATCCCCTGTAGTTACTAGCTGCTTAATCATCAATGGCTGTTTGACAGTTTCAGTGCCTAGATATTTGGTCAAATGTTATTTTTATTGTTTGTTATAGTTGTTTGTTTGTATAGTGAACTAAACACTTTCGTTTGTTTTCTGAACTAATTTTTTTCTAATGTTTTTATTGTGGTAAAATACACATTATAGAAAATTTATCATCTTAATTACTTTTAAGTGTACTGTTCAGTAATATTAAATACATTCATAATGTTGTATTACTATCGCCGCTATCCATCTCCATAGCTCTTTTCATCTTATAAACCTGAAACTCTATACCCATTAAACAATAGCTCCCAATTTCCCCTCTCCTCAGCCCTAGCAACTTCCAATCTACTGTCTGTCTCTATGATTTTGAGTACTCCAAGTACCTCATATAAGCAGAGTCATATAGTATTTGTCTTTTTGTGATGAGCTTATTTCACTTAACATAAGGCCCTCAGGATTCATCCATGATGTAGCATGTGTCAGAATTTCCTTCCTTTTTAAGGCTGAATAACATTCCATTGTATGTATAATCCACATTTTGCTTATCCATTCACCCATCAACGGACACTTGAGTTGCTTCTACATTTTAGCTATTGTGAATATGCTGCTATGAATGTGGGTGTACAAATATTTCTTCAAGACCCTGTTTTAAATTCTTTTGGGTACATACTCAGAAGTGGAATCACTGGATCATATGATAATTATATTTTTAATTTTTGGAGGAAGCACCATACTGTTTTCCACAATGGTTGTACCATTTTACATTCCCACCAAAAGTGCATAAGAGTTTCAATTTCTCTACATCCTCACCAACACTTCTTATTTTTTCTTTTTTTTTTAATAGTAGCCATCCTAGCGAGTATCAAGTGATACCTTGTTGTAGTTTTGATTTACATTTCCCTAATGATCAATGAAGTTGAGGAGCTTTTCATGTGCTTATTGGCTATTTGAATATCTTCTTTGGAGAAATGTCTATCCATGTGTGTAGCAGAAGAGGGAGAATCCTGCCCCCCCACCCTTTCCCTTAAGGTTCTTATGGCTGGTCAAAAAATTAAAAAGGCATGTTAGCAGAAGAAAATAAAACAAAGTTTAATAACATGTATTCATGGGAGAAACTCAGGAAAAAACTGAGCAACTCAGCCATCTGGCTGAGGTTGTTATCTTAAATAGCATCTTCAGCTAAAGACAGAGGAGGATGTTGGGGGTAGTGGTTTGGGGCTTCAAAGGGGAGGAAGGCAATTCACATGGAGAAGGAAAAGCAGATGTTTGTTAGACAACTGTTTACTGGGCCACCTATAGAGAATGTGGCCTGAGAGACAGAATTTTGATAAGATGGGCTTGTTAGTGCCTTTCTATCACACGTGTTTTACATTATATTACAGTTATCTCATGGTATTCACTCCTTCCTGGATCAGACCTTCTATATTAAATTCTTTTAGGCAATTTGAGGAAAAGCCAAATGTCCTTCCTGAGTCTGCTGAGCCTTTATTGTCTTCAGCTCGAAATAATCCACATAGCCGAATGGTGCATCTTGGGTCGGCCTGCCCTGAACTTCATCAAGTGCTTTGAAGCAGAAATTTCTTATTTTCCCCGTATGTGCAGTTGCTTTTGAGTGTCCTAGTCTTTAATGTCTGGCTCTCAAAAGGGGAAAAAGAAAAAAAATTAAGAGATGAGAAAAGGTGCTGGCCTTTTAAATCCCCTGGCAGTTACTTTGGCTGGAAGAGGCAGGGGCTGCCAACAAGGGTGGGAAGAGCAGGACCACCTGACTCTCTGTGTGCACCCCTGGGACCAGAAGCAGCGATCAGCAATCAGAGCACAGATGCTCGAGATTTGGAAAACAGGATTCTTTTTGCCCATTCTGGCTCTGGAAAGCTGTGTGCCAGCTGCTCCAGGAACATGTATCCATCTGCCTGCCACAGAGCTGGGAGTGGAGGGTGGGCAGCCACTCCCTTGCTAAGAGCTAACAGTGACAGAAATTAACAGCAGTTTTCCATCCAGCCCCTTACCTGGCAGTCACAAGCCTTCAATAGACTCCAGAGTTCCAAAACAGCTACAGCAGATGGATTCTGCCAGTGTCATTGTTGTCTAGGTGGGGAGACAGATTCCTGGTGTTTTCTATGCCACCATCTTCCCAGGATCCTCTTCCTCTGAACTAATTTTGTTAAGTCTTTATTCTTGTTGTAGCCACTGAAGCCTCTGTTCCATTAGATTAACATGGTCCACTGACAGTCTGACAGCGATCTCCTTAAATGCTAGAACCAACCAACCAACCAACCAAAAAAAGAGCTCTCCCTGACTTTGCAGATTGGACCACGTCAGGGCACCTCTTCAACATTTACTGTGGCAGTTCACAACCCCGCCTTAGCCTTCACTTCTTTCCTGCTCTGAGCCTGAAGGTCAGCCGGAGGCGAGAGCTAAGGGTCTTCTCAGGTCTTTTTGAGCTTGTGTTCTGCCCTGGGCATGTGTGTGAGCTCCTAGTTTCCCTGGAATATCAGGGCTTTGTTTAGCCATTACTCCCCCAAGTAGCTTCTTACCCAGCTTCTTCCTGCCCAGCCTTTTGGGTCTATTTCTTGCCCTGACTGTTATCTCTTGCCCCAGGTGGCATCAGCTGATATATTTGCCTGTAAATGCTTTCAACGAATGCTGCTCAGGAAGCCTCCTCATCCTGAGAAGAACCCCTATGCAGTCAAAACAAAGGCAAACTCTTGATCCCTCGGGGAGCCACCAGCCAGCTCAGAAGGCCCAGCTATGATCTTTGAGAATTATGTCTGTGCTGCTCCTTCTGCTATCAGCGTCTTGCACCAGGAATGTGAACCATCTTCAAGGCCACTGCGGGACGGAGGAGTGGGGAACGGTAACGGGGAAAATCAGAATGCCACAGAGCTCTGGTACTGAGATTCTGCAGTTTCTTTCTTCATTAAGTATCTCCCTGGTTCTTTTAAGTTTTTTATTGGATTCTAGAGTTCTGAAAAAGTTGATTCTGACAGTTTTTGCCAGCTTATTTGTTGCTGCTGAGAGATACAAAGCCTGGGAGTTCTCTATTCCACGATATTTGAGTCTGCCAGATTTTTACCAGGCTTTTTTTTTTTTTTTTTTTTTGTGAGGAGATCAGCCCTGAGCTAACATCCGCCAATCCTCCTCCTTTTTTGCTGAGGAAGACGGCCCTGGGCTAACATCGGTGCCTATCTTCCTCCACTTTATATGGGACGCCGCCACAGCATGGCTTACCAAGCAGTGGGTCGGTGCGCGCCCGGGATCCGAACCAGCGAACCCCGGGCCGCCGCAGCGGAGCGCGCGCACTTAACCGCTTGCGCCACCGGGCCGGCCCCTACCAGGCTTTTTTATTCATCCATTTGTTTGTTCAATAGCCACAAACTGAGCCCCAGGCGTTGTTTTATATTGGATATTTCAGTCTCCAATAAGCTCAGTACCGATACCGGCTCAAGACAAGGTTGACATAAGGGAAACCATATTGTAGAAAAGAACAACTCGATTGTAACTTTGAATGACCTCTGACAAACTAACCCACCTGGATCTGCACCCTCCAGGTGGTCAACTGCTTTGTAGATTTTATGACCCCTGCTTGTGCATGTACCTCCCAGCTGCGATACGATGATAACTTCGTTTTTTTGAGTTCCTTAGGAATGTCATGACCCCCAAACAGAGAATCTATGCTGATAGCCATCATCAGTGAAAACTGAAAGATCTGGTGTGGCACTCCCGGTCTGTAACACCAGAAGGTCAACATTCCTGACCCCCTCCCCAATAACACAATGGCCTATATAACTGCTGTAAGATTTTGTGCCCCCTTAAGATGGTTCTTTTGGACATGAGTCATCCATCTTCCCTCTTGCTAGCAAGCTGTAATAAAAAAGTCCTTTTTCTCCTACCACCTTGCCTCTTGACTACTGGCATGTCTCGCGGCGAGCAGAAGGCCCCACGTTGGGCGGTAACAGTACTAGTGAATACCACTCTCTGGCTTTATCTATAGAAGTGTGAGATCTAGAATGAGAGAGGAGAGATTCCAGTCCTATGCTCAGATGATGAACTGGAGGTAGAATACTGTGTTCTGTACTGGGGATCATACTTTCTAGGAAAGATATACAAACTGGACAAACAGAAAGGTGAAATAAGATTGAAACCATGTAAGGCGAGAAATGGTTGAGATGCTGATGGGCGGAAATGATGTTAAATTTGTTATTTGTAACCCCAATGATTAAAGCTAGTACTAATGAGAGGAGATTTCAGGGAAATTAATCAAGTCTTAACACAAAGAAGAACTTCCTAGCAGTCAAGACTGTTCAAAGAAGGAATAGCTAGGGGTGCATACACAGGTAACAAAACCATGGAGAATAACAAGATAAAATCACAAAGTCAGAATGTAGTCATGTCTGAGAGGGAGGGGTATATGGGGATGGGCTTCAGGATGCTAGCCAGTTCTATTTCTAGATAACAGTTATACAGTTGTTCACTCTACAAGTTCTTTAAACTTCACACTACATTTATAGCCTTTCCCATGGTGGAAATTAGTAAAAGAAACCTTAACTAAATTGGGGTTGGGAAGGCCTGTAGGGGGAGCTCTCACACCCTATCACACATCATCAATTACATCAAACAGGAAGAGACAAACGCTCCCATCTTGGAGAGGAAGCAAACTACTTTACTACCAAAGGGTTTCACCAGCAACAGCCCAGCCAATCAGAAACCTGTAGCTCAGCCAATCAGAAACACCGCAGCCCGGCCAAGGAGAAGCCATTGCCACCCTGAACTGTCAGTCTTCCCCAAAGGACCTTCCTTTAGAACAGCCCCTCCCTGCTCCCCCTTTCCTCTATAAAGGCAGCTCCTCTTCTTTGTTTACTGGATTTGCCTCTGGTTTGCCACAGCATGCATATCCCAAATTGCAATTCTTTTGGCTATTCCCAAATAAACTCATTTTGAGATAAAATAACAGGCAAATTTGCTTTTTAAGTTGACACATCTCACAAAAGTAAAAAACAAAACAAAACTAAAAGTTAAAAGATATGTCTAGTGGGGATTAAAAATGGCCACAAGTTCTTTGACATGGGTAAGGTGGGTCTGTTCCCTCCCCATCTCTGAATCTGGGCTAGCCTGTGACTGCTTTGACTAATAAAGTACAGCAGACAGAAGTGATGCTGCGCTTTAAGAGGACTGGCAGCTTCCACCTCGGTCTCCTGGAGCCTGAGTGACTACATGAGACGCCTCACAACCTGCCACAGAGAGGCCTGGAGACTACCTGGAGGGGAGATGGGCCTGACTGAGCGCAGCTTTACAGCCCAGCCCGTCAAGGCACCAGCATGAGTGTTAAGTCCTCTTGGACCCTCCAGATTAGACCAGCCACCAGCTGGATACCCCGAGTGACCACAGTCAGTGTTACCTGGAGCAGAATTGTCCAGAAGAGCTTGGCCCAAAGTACTGACTTTCAAAATAATAGGATATAATTAAATGGTTGTTATCTCAAACCACTAAGTTTTGGAGTGGTTTGTTATACATTACTTAGTCCTTTCGGGCTGCTATAACAAAAATACCATAGACTGGGTGGCTTAAACAATGAACACCCATTTCTCACAGTTTTGGAGGCTGGGAAGTCCAAGGTCAAGGTGCCCACAGACTTGATGTCAGGTAAAGGCCTGTTTTTCAGGCTCACAGATGGCCATCTTCTTGCTGTGGCCCCACATGGTGGAAGGGGCAAGAGAGGTCTCTGGGGTCTCTTTTATAAGGGCACTAGTCCCATTTATAAGAACTCCACCATCATGATCTAATTCCCTCCCAAAGGCCCCACCTCTAAATACCATCACATTGGGGATTAGGTTTCAACAGATGAATTTTGGGGAGACACAAACATTCAGTCCATAGTATATACAATAGACAACACAAAAAATAGGCAAATTTGAGCAAAAAAATTTTTTTAAAGTGTTCTGATTTTAATAGTAAACAAAGTAGAGTTAAGAACAAAAAAGAATTGTTTTGCAGAGACTGGGTATTATTTTCAAATCAGTGTCATGTGTACTCTAAAGATGACAAAGTCGTAAACAATGTGAATATTTATACGCTCTTGGGATGCGTGAGACCCTTCCAAGCAAAATGCCAAAAGCAGAAAGCATAAAAAATAAGATTAATAGGTTTGAATATGTAAAACTTTAAAGTCATCGTATGTCAAAAATATTACACCATTCGCACAATTAAAGGCTTAACAAATTATGGTTGACTTCACGATCTACGAATGTCTTTCATGGATGTTGTAGGCTGTTGTAAGGTATAACCAAGTGTTGGCTGGGTGTTGTAATAGGCATCCTCTAACGGTGTTGAGTAAATGCCAAACAACGTGCATCCGTTAACAACAGCCTTCCGAAAGCCATGCCCTAGCTCAGGAGAGAGTCTTCGTTATTGGAGAGTTCAGGCATTCAGGCAGGCTGATGGATTAAATATACTTTGCAGGGTATCACAAGAACCCTAAATCACACCTTACATGGCTCATTTTTAAATGACTGTTGCTCCCCCTCCCTCGCTAGACTGGATGCTCTACAAAGGCGATGACTTATCTATAGTGTTATTTCTGCTTATCTCATATCAACATGGGATATGGTAAATATTTGGCCTTAAACTTTTTTCAAATGGATAGATGGATGAATGGATGGATGGATGGATGGATGGATGGATGGATGAATCATTAAAATATGGTTTAGAGAAAGACATACAGACACACACACACACACGGAAAAAAGTATTGACCCTGAAAACTTGTTCAATATGAAAAGTTAAAAAAAAAAGTATGAGCATGTTAAGAAGACAGTTACTGGAAGGATTCCTTTCTGACCTCATAGAGTTTTTTCATGTAAAGACTAACCTGGACACCTCTCATGTATTCCTTTTCTGTTGCTACTGTAACAAGTGACCACAAATTCAGTAGCTTAAGCAACACAAATTTATTATCTACAATTCTGAAGGTCACCAAGTCCCAGATGGGTGAGTAGGGCTGCATTCTTTGTGGAGGCTCTAGGGGAGGCTATGTTTCCTTGCCTTCTCCACCTTCCAGAGACTGTCCACTTTCCTTGGCTGGTGACCCTGCATGACTCCCTCTCTGCTTCCAGGCCACATCTTCTCTGACTCTGACCCCGACCCTCTTGCCCCCCTCTTTTATGGATCCTATAATTACATTGGGCCCACCGGGATAATCCAAGATAATCTCTCCATCTCGAGATCCTTAATTCATTCACATCTGTAAAATCCCTTTTGCCATGTACGGTAACATAAATTCCAGACATTAGGATGGGCACATCTTTGGGTGAAGTGAATTATTCTGCCTTCCACATCTCAGTTCCACAAAGCTGAGAAGTTCTCCCAGAGGTGGTAGAAAAGACTGAAGGCAGGTGGGAACCTGAGGGGTACTCAAACGCAGTCCTCACACCCACAGGTAAGTCATTCTGGGCCACAGTCAGGGATCCACTTAGTGAAAAGTCATTCTGGGCCACATTCAGGGATCTGCTTAGTGAAAAACAAACGAGACATGCCCAAAGTATTTTGCCTCCCATCTTTTGGGTGGAATGGGGTAAAAAGTAAAAAAGCATTTCCATTTAGTTAAAAATGCATTGACTTGGAGGTGACTTTTAAATTCTTGAAAAGTTGTCCTGAAGAATCAGAATAAGACTTATTCCATATGGTTGTAGAGGGCAGACCCAGAAGCAGCCGTGGGGCAGAGAATCTGTTCAATTCAAGGAGGACCTTATTCTAACAGTCATGTTTGTTCAAATGGAACGAGTCATCTCAAAAAAATGGAATAGTTAGCTTTATGAAAAGCTTATTACATTGTCCCCTTGCCTCTTCATTTTGCAAGTACTGAAAATCTGTGCTTGGAGTCTTGAGATTCCCAATAGATTACCAGATTAACGTCAAGACTGATGAGAATGTTTGATCAATTTCTACTGCCTCTAACCTGCCAGAATTTGACAGAGAACTAAGATAGTTCTTTCATAAAGATGGATTAACCGTCACAGACCACCAAGAACTTCTGACCATTTGAA
Organism: Diceros bicornis minor; assembly: GCF_020826845.1. NCBI lineage: Eukaryota > Metazoa > Chordata > Mammalia > Perissodactyla > Rhinocerotidae > Diceros > Diceros bicornis. Next base: position 2,150,027 of record NC_080744.1, on the reverse strand, counting down.
AGGAATGGGGTCAAGGCTGTAATCAGCCAGATCTTCTGTCTGCAACATTTAAAAGCAAAAACCCCGACAGGACGGCGGTGAAGGAAGGGGTCCTCCCGCGTCAGGAGGTGGGGAGGGAGACGTGGTAACAGAGTAGCAAACGGCACCAACGCGGGAAGAACTTCGCCTTCTGGAGCCGGGCCGCATCGTGCACTGCTGTTCAGAGGCCTTTCGCCAAACGTTTGTGAGCAAACGGGCACCCCCCGTGGGCTCCAGAGTGACGACGGTGAACGACTACCCCCTGGCGGCGCGGAGCGGGATAGCAGCTCTTGGCAGAGTCGTTTGCACGCGTCTCCAGTAGGGGTCGGTCGTGAGGGGGCGAAATGTCCTCAAGTGTCCAGTCTCCCGGTCAGCTTTAGCCCTAAAGGAGACGTCAGAAAGGAGACAAACGTCAACAGAGGGAAGAGGGAGCCAGTAACAGAGCCCAGTTACATCCCGTCTATTTTTAACTCACGCGTGAGTAGACTCCCGAAAACGAAAAATGTGAGTCTGGAGAGGAGCAAAGTTTTATTACTGATGTAGGGAGCACAGGGACCCTTCAGGGGAGCAAAAGAGACGGGGTCTCGCTATGTTGCCCAGGCTGGAGTGCAGTGGCTATTCACAGGCGCGATCCCACTACTGATCAGCACGGGAGTTTTGACCTGCTCCGTTTCCGACCTGGGCCGGTTCACCCCTCCTTAGGCAACCTGGTGGTCCCCCGCTCCCGGGAGGTCACCATATTGATGCCGAACTTAGTGCGGACACCCGATCGGCATAGCGCACGGCAGCCCAGAACTCCTGGGCTCAAGCGATCCTCCTGCCTCAGCCTCCCGAGTAGCTGGGACTACAGGCGCGCGCCACCGCGCCCGGCGCTCGGAGGCGGCGCACGGCCGCTCTAGAGGCTGCGGCGCTTGACGTCACCGGGGGCGGGGCGGCGGGGCGGGGCTGTCGCGGGCAGAGGCACGCCCAGCGCGGGGCGGTCAGGAGGCCTCGGCGTGGTGACGTCAGGGCGTGGGGGCGCCGTCCCGCCCGCCTGGGGGGCGAGCATGGCGAGGGCATGTTACGGTTGCGGCCTGGCCTCCGGAGCTCTGCGCAGACACGGGGCTCTGGTGTCACAGGATTGTTCTGTGTGTAGCTGTGGTGTCACCTGCGGCTCGGCCTCGCCCTCCCGTGGCGGGCCTGGGCTGCGGGCTTCGCGCCGGGGACGCTGTGGACAGGGACCAGCGCCCTCAGTCCGGGGTGCGCGCGGCGTTCCGGAGGCGCCTGCGCGGCACGGCGAGCCCACGGGAGGGGCCGGGGGCCCCGAGAGCGCGGGGTGGGCAGTGTCGCCCGTGCCCGCCGCCCGCCGTCGGGGAGCTCTGGTGTCCGCGTAGACGGGGCGCGCTGGGAGCTGGCAGCCTGGGTCCTTTGGAGCAAGCTCGGGTCAGGAGGGAGAGGAGAGAAGGGAAGAGAAGGTCCGCCCGGAGTAGACCTGCAGCCGGCGGACCCTTGGTCCGTCTCCTGTGGGCGTCTTTCCACCCTCTCCTCCTGGACGCCAGCTCAGCCCCGTCCCCCTTACAGCAGGTGACGGCTCTCTCCTTCCTGGTCAAAGGAAAGACCTCGGGGTAACTCCCTCAACTCCTTGCTGCTCCTGCCTTCTCTGAATTCGTCTCTACATACTCAAGGAAGGGCTACCCTTTGTCGTCCCTTCCTGTCTCCAACCCAGTAGGTCAGCATTTCTCCATCATCATTTCCACACCCGTCCCCTCTCCTTCCTTCACTTATATAGAGAGATTCCAGCTTTCTTTCATCTCGGAAACAACTCCCCTTTGACCTTGCCTCTCTTTCCAAACGAGATCTGTGTTTTCACGGCTGCACGTCCTGAAAGCATGCTCTACAATTACTACATTCCCTTCCTAACATTACTTCAGTCCACAACCCACCAATCCACTGGAACCGCGCTAGTAATGCTCCCATACCTAAGCCTCCAGATCTAAGGGGCGCTCTCAGAGCTGTGTGACATAGTTTACACCCCCCATCTGTACCGCTTGTGACCACTGCCTCCCCTGAAAGCTGCTCCGTGGCTCTTGCTGACAGCCTCTGGAGGTCCTCCCAGGCTGTGCTGGTCTCTCCTCCTCTGCCCACTCTACAGGTGTTGTTCTGTGTATGCCCTCCTAAACTTTCTCTGGTCACTTCCATGCTCTTCATGAGTGATCTCATCAATTCTCAAAGCTCTCAAGTCTATAGCTCCCATGTGATGCTCTTTCCAGAGCTCCAGATTCATGTTTTTAAGCTGCCTACTAGATGTCACCTTGAAATCATTCAAAACTTCGGATTCAATATGTGCAAGCAAAACTGATCATCTTCTGATCCCTCCCTCCAAACTTGCCTAACTTCCTGTGTTCTCACTCTCTGTCCGTGTGTTTAGTTGGTCACTTCAGCACTCTGAGGCACTCTTGACCACTGTTTCCTTCATTTAACACCAGATATTTGTCTCTTGCCTCTCCAATCACAGGCACTGTGCTAGGTGATGGAGAGCAGTGGTGAAGAAAAAGACATGCTGGGGAGACAGACAAAAACAGAAAAATGTTGTAATTACAAGCTGTGACAAGTATCATAAAGGAAGCAAAGTGCTGAGATAAACATGGTGGCAGGAAAAGGGGAGGAGACTTTCTTTAGAGAAAGTAGTCAGGTAAGCCTCCTTGAGGAGGTGTCATTTGAACTGGGGCCTGAAGAACGAGGCATCAGTTAGGGTACTTCAATTGCAAGCAGCAAGGACTGTAAACTGACGTAAGCGAACTCCTCTTAAGAAGGAATTAATTGGGGGCCAGCCCTGTGGCGTGGTGAAGTTTGCGTGCTCCGCTTCAGTGGCCCGAGGTTCGCAGGTTCAGATCCCGGGAACAGACCGATGCACTGCTCATCAAGCCATACTGTGGCGGCATCCCACATACAAAATAGAGGAAGATGGGCACAGATGTTACCTTAGAGCCAATCTTCCTCAGCAAAAGGAGGAGGATTGGCAACAGATGTTAGCTCAGAGCCAGTATTTCTCACCAAAAAAAAAAGGAATTAATTGTAAGGAAATGGGGGAAGTGTGGCAGAATGATAGTTGTCCCCCAAAGTCTGTTCTCCCCTTTTACTACACGAATACATTTTTAGTTGGGCACATGAAGCCCTGATTAGAGACCACATTTCCCAGTTTCTCTTACAACCAAGTGTGGTCAAGTTCTCACCAACAGAATATTAATGAACGTGGTGTGTGCAACTTCTGTATCACTTCCTTAAAAAAGCCAGTTGTCCTCTGCTTCTGCTCTTTTGCCCTTCCCCAGAGCTAGATGGCGCCAAAGCAAACCTGTGGCAGTGCCCCAGCTTTAACCACGCAGAAGAGGAAAGTATCCTAAGGTATGGCAGAGGACCGAGAGGAAAGGAACCAGGGTCCACAGGTGACTCGAGCTGAGCCACCCTGCCGCCTGGGCCACTTCTACCTCTGGACTGTTAAGTGAGAAAGAAGCTTCTACTTCATTCAAATCACTGTATTTTTGGGTCTCTCTTATTGCAGCGTACTCTGTGCAGATATAGGGAAGCTCACAGAGGAAAACCCAGCTAACCAAAACTCAGAAAGGGCAGGAACCAAAAGCTCCAGGCATCTCCAGGGCGCCCCAATGGGATGAGGCAGCCTCAGCCTCCTGTAAGGAGTCTGATTTTCTAGTTTGAGCCCTGCATCCTCCTACAATATTTATATTCGTATCCATTTTTATTATAATTATGTTGTAAATAAAACTATGTTCTGATTTTCTCATTTGTCACTATACTTTCAGTGGCAGTATAAGTCTCTCAGTTTGATGCATAATTTATGATGACTTAAACTGAACCACTGTCTGTTACACTAACCACCACTTCATCATTCTGTACATTTCACCTGTATTGATATGCATACTATCCAGTGCTAAGTCAATTATGCACAAACTTGAATCGGTGTCTGCCTTTTTTTCGGTTCTGTGACTATTTTTTCCCAGCTTTATTGAGGTATAATTGACAAATAAAATTGAAAGACGTTTAAAGTGTACAACGTGATGATTTGATATACGTATACATTGTGAAAGGATTCCCTCTATCAGGTTAATTAACACATCCATCACCTCACATAGTTACTTTTTCTTTCTTTTTTTTTTTTTGGTGAGAACATTTAAGTTCTACTCTCTTAGCAAATTTCAGTTATCCAATACAGTTATCAGTTATAGTCACCATGTTATACATTAGATCCTCAGACCTTATTCATCTTTTTTTTAAAATTTTTTGTTTATTGCAGTAACAGTGGTTTATATCGTAAAAATTTCAGGTGTACATCATTATACTTCTATTTCTGCATAGATTACATCATTATTCATCTTATAATTGAAAGTTTGCACCCTTTTACCACCTCTCCCTGTATCCCCCACCCCCACCCCAGCTCCTGGCAACCACTTTTCTACCTCTGTTTCTATGAGTTCAATTTTTTTTTTTTTTAGATTCCACATATAAATGATACCATGCAGTATTTGTCTTTGTCAGGCTTATTTCACTTAGCATAATGCCCTCTAGGTTCATCCATGTCTCAACTGACAGCATTTCCTTCTTTTTAAAGGCTGCAGAATATTCCTCTGTGTGTGTGTGTGTGTGTACATTTTCTGGATCCATTCATTGGTGGACGGAGACTTAGGTTGCTTCCATACCTTGGCTATTGTGAATAAAGTTGCAATGAACATGGGAATGCACATATCTCTTCCCGATGATGGTTTTGTTTCCTTTGGACTGGGATGGCTGGACCATAGGGTAGTTCTATTTTGAATTTCTTGCGGAACCTCGATGCTGTTTCCATAGTGGCTGCACCCATTTACATTCCCACCAACAGTGCACAAGGATTTCCATATCTTCACCAGCATTTGTTATCATGGTTGTTTACTTTTTAAGAGTGCAAAAAACAAGGTCATGTCTGGCTGCATGGGGTTTTGCTCGTTCAAAACATAACCCGAATGGCTGTTAATTTTGAGGCACTAAACGTTAGAAGGGATACTGCACTCATCCCAAATGGAATGTCTCAGTCTGTCTACAAAACTGCACTCGTTGGGCTCAAGACATTTATAAATTAGTCCTTCCCGGACGTTAAACGAGGAAGAGCATGGGGTCAGACGGAAAGGCTTTCTGCACTAGTCGGGGGAGAAAGCTTGTGGGCACGCTGGCTCCCGGCTTGCGGCCTCAGCAGCCGTCAGGCAGGAGCACCGGACAGGCTGAGGCTGGATCCAGGCCGCACAGGCCCCAACTGCTAAGCCCCGAGAGAACAGCGGAGGAGGAGGCCCGACGCGGCCGAAGAAAGAAGGCGCAGAGATCACAGACTAAGAGAGAAAGGGGTGCGCCCGGAGGAAAGCTACTGCTGGACCGCCAGCCGAGACCGGCTGCAGAACAGTACAGGGACCCGCGCCGGGTAGCACCGCGGACGGGGCGGGGCCGGGCCTCCGAGAGGGAGGCGGGGCCGCCCGGGGAGAGGCGGTTGGGGCCCCCAGGGGAGGAGGAGGCGGGGCCCCCAGGGGAGGGAGAGGCGGGGCATAAAGAGGGGAGGGGCGGGGCCCCCAGGGGAGGGAGGGGCGGGGCATAAGGAGGGGAGGGGCGGGGCCCCCAGGGGAGCGAGAGGCGGGGCATAAAGAGGGGGGAGGCGGGGCCCTCAGGGGAGGGGCGGGACATCAGGAGAGAGGCGGGGCCCCTGGGGGAGGGGGAGGCGGGGCATAAGAAGGGGAGGCGGGCCACCGGGGGAAGGGAAGGCGGACGAAGTACCGGTCCTGACCTCGGGCCCCGAATCGCGGTTCAGTCCTGGGCTGCGTCCTGCCACGAAGGCCCCCTGTTCCCGCCCTTTGACAGACTGCCTGCTCGCCGCCGCTCACCGCAGTGGGGCCACTTGCCTGAGGATTTCCATTACGATAGGTTATTTGCATTTCAGAGACGTGCCCCTGCAGGCTGACCCTGATTCTATTATATTTAATAAAAGAACAATGGATTAACGAGAATTAACACTTTGACATAATAAACGTTTACTTCGTAGCCACACCCTGCATCGAGGAAGAGACTTTACTATGGTTAATACAAAATATTGATCCAGAAACTCATTTCTTGTGCAGGTTTTAAAATATCAGAATAAATCCTAACAGTGGACAAAGTTACTTATGCAGTGTCACTCCGTTAATTTGAGGGGCTATTTTCTTCAGTTTGAATATGTTTTGACTTTCATCCCACAGTTCTGCCGAAATGCGTTAACGGTTTAGAAGTTGGTAGAACTCTATTACAGCATAGCAATTTGTTACACTGATTCTGATCTGACGTGGAATAAATCACGTCCCCAAACCAAACTTCATACATTAAAATTCCAGTATTTAACAGACTTTATCGCAGCTATTGATTCTATCTCTTCACACCAGTGTGGCAAAAGCTTTCTGCTGTATTTAATTTATTCATTTTGAAAGTATTAGAATTCATTAGAATGTTTCACTTTCATCAGATAACGTTTGGAAGTGTGCTTCCTTTGTTTGAGGACTCTGTAGTCTTAGGCTAATATCACACCCAGCCATAATAATTGGCAAATTGGTTTGCTTTTCATGAATTTCTATTTTCAAGGCTAATTATTTGCTGAGGTTAATGTATTTGAATAGCCTGGCTTTTGGTAAGAAAACAAATACTTTAAACTGCATACAGCTTTCACTGACTAAGGTGAGAGAGGATCAAGATAACATTCTTTGCTTAAATCATTCATTCACTCATCCAGCAAATAATTATTGAGCACCTGTTATGTGCTAGGTGCCCTGAGGGGTTAACTATTAGTTAATATTGGGGATAAAGGTTAGTTTTGAGAATAAAAGTGTAAACAGGGAAACAATGAATTTGCTTGACATGATACCAATAGTCTAATATATAAGTTTGTGTGTATTCACCTTGGACCCTAGAGGAAAGGGCATCATTTCTAAGAAAGGAATGACTGGAAGAGTGTCTAACCTTGCCTGACTGCTGGCCCCGAGTACACTCATGTCACAATCCTCAGGCTCTTCCTACCTGGAGGTGGTGAGGAAGGTAATATCTCCTCCCCATGACCTCCTCCTCTTACCATGAATCAGTGGGAGAACACTGAGGCCTTCTGAGGTTCAAATCGCAACCTACTTTCACTTTTATTTTGGAGGGGGAAATTTTAAGCTTTTGATGTGTGGTTTAGACAACTTTTTAATATTACTTGTTGAGATTTTATGATGCGATGGTTGCATATATAGCACCATGGGTGCTTGCTAGGGGATGCTTTACAAATACATTATGTTAGCACAATTCACAATATACTGTGTTACACTATGATTTCTGTGTATGACGATTTATAATTAAAGTGCTTCATAGTTTCCTCAGGGGCTGCTTTTAGGGCTAATGCATCCTGAAAGCAGCCCTATCTATACAGAGAATCCCTGAAGGTACAGGCCATCTGTGCCTGTTCAAATGAACCCCCTCACTGTACAGTGACAGAGCTCTAATTCATTTTGTGGCACAGCTCATTTCCCAAGGGGGGCATGGCCTGGCATGTGGCAAGAAATATAGGCAGACAAAACCACTACACATTAGTTGCAATATATTCTGTTAAAGGAGACAATCTATAGCCACCATGATGTATGGATAAACAATAAATATTGCATATACCAAAAAGGGTATTTGTATAATCAAAACAAATAGATATGAATGCTGAGTTATGACTTATCATTATCGAAACAAATATTAATGCTCTTGTACATTAATATAATAATATAAACTAGAAGAATGATTTATCCTTTTATGATAAAAAATTTAATTAAAATAGTAAATCCCTTTGTGCATTCATTCATTCATTCATTAACTCTATCCATTAATTCTACATCATTAGTCCTTAAAGAAATGCAATCAAAACCACAATGAGATACCACTCATACTTACCAGGATTGCTATAATTTAAAAAACAAAAATAGATAATAATAATGTTGGACAATGTGGAGAAATTGGAATTCTTGTACATTGCTGGTGGGCATGTAAAATGGTACAGCTGCTGTGAAAGGCAGTTTGGCAGTTCCTTAAAAAGGTGAACATACAATTACCAAATGGTCCACCAATTCTACTCCTAGGTATATACCCCAAAGGATTGAAAATCAAGACTCAGTTACTTGTACACTGATCTTTTTGCAGCATCATTCACAACAGCCAAAAGGTGGAAACACCAACAGAAGAATGGGTGAACAAAATGTAGTATTATGGAATATTATTCAGCCATAAAAAGGAATGAAGTCCTACACATGCTACAATATAGATGAACCTTGAAAACATTATGCCAAGTGAAATAAGCCAGACACAAAAGGACAAATATTGTATGTTTCCACTTACATGAAATATCTAGAAAAGGCAAATAGAGACAGGAAATAGATAGGGGTTGAGGGGAATGGGGAATGGGAGTTATTGCTTAATGGATATAAAGTTTCTGTTTGGGGTGATGAAACAGTTTTGGAAATAGTAGTGATAGTTGCACAACATTGTGAACATAACCAATGCTCCTGAATTGTACACTTAAAAGTGGTTAAAATGGCAAATTTTATGTTTTGTATATTATACCACAATAATATATTTTTGTATATATAAAATAATGTATATTATATAATATACATATATATGATGTGGGTCTATTTCTGGATTCTCCATTGCGTTCCATTGATCTATGTGTCTATCCCTCCATCAGGATCATGCAGTCTTATTACTGTAGCTATATAATAAGTGTTGAAATTGGGTAGACTGATTCCTCCCACTTTTCTTTTTGAAAATTGTTTAGCTATTCTAGTTTCTTTGCCTTTTCACATAAATTTTAGAGTAATTTTGTCTATATCTACAAAAAATCTTGTTGGGATTTTGATAGGAATTGCATTAAACTGAGAAAACTGATATCTTTACCATGTTGAATCTTCCAATCCATGGACGTTATGTCTGTGTATTTGGATCTTCTTAGATTTCTTTAGTCAGCGTTTTGTAGTTTTTAGCATACATGTTCTGCACATGTTTTGTTAGATTTACACCTAAATATTTCAGTTTTTTTAATTATAAATATTATTGTATTTTTAAAATCAGTGTCCATTTGTTCATTGCTAATATATAGAAATACAATGGGTTTTGTGTGTTTATCTGGTAATCATGCAGCTTTGCTCACGTCACTAATCAGTTGTAGAAAGGTTTTTTGGGGGGTAGATTCTTGGGATTTTCAATGTAGGTAATCATGTCTTTTACAAATAGGGACAGTTTTATTTCTTCCTTTCCAATCTATATGCCTTTTATTTCCTTTTCTTGTCCTAATGCACTGGCTAGAACTTCCAGCACTATGTTGAATAAGAGCAGTGAAGGTGGACATCTTGCTTTGTTTCTGATCTTAGGGGGAGAGCATTCAGTCTTTCACCATTAAGTTTAATGCTAGCTGTAGGGTATTTTGTAGATGAAAAAAAAAAAATCAACTTGAGGGAGTTGATTCCTATTTTTCTTAGAGTTTTATACCATAAATAGGTGCTGAATTTTGTCAAATGCTTTTTTTGCATTGATAGATATGATCGTGTGAATTTTCTTCTTTAGCCTGTTAATATGGTGGAATACACTGATTTGTCAAATATTGAAACTGCCTTGCATCCTGAAATAAACTCCACTTGGTCATGGTGTATGATTTTTTTTTGCATATATTGCTGAATCTTATTTGCTGATATTTAAAAATTTTTGCATCTATATAAACAAAGGATATTGGTCTGCAGTTTTCTTTTTTTGTACTTATTTGTACTGTTTTATTTGGCTTTAGTATCAGAGTAATACAAGTTTCATAAAATGAATTGGGAAGTGTTCCCTCCTCTTCTGTTTCCTAAACTTCTTTAAATGTTTGGTAGCATTCTCCAGTGAAACCCTCTGAGCCATCAGATTTCCTTTATGGGAATTTTGAATTACAAATTCAATTTCCTTAATAATTACAGGGCTACTCAAATTGTCTATTTCATAGTGGGTGAGTGCTCACTGCCAGGAAGCAGAAATCTACTGTATTAATTTTATTAATTTTGTCATTACTTTCTGTTTAGGGCAAATGATACTAATTAAAAAACTCCTCCAGTGATGCTGTGATGTCCCTTTCTCCTCCCACATTAAGAAAACTGTTGTTGGGGCCGGCCCCGTGGCTTAGCGGTTGAGTGCGCGTGCTCCACTACTGGCGGCCCGGGTTCGGATCCCGGGTGCGCACCGACGCACCGCTTCTCCAGCCATGCTGAGGCCGCGTCCCACATACAGCAACTAGAAGCATGTGCAGCTATGACATACAACTATCTACTGGGGCTTTGGGGGAGAAAAATAAATAAATAAAAGAAAAATTAAAAAAAAAAGAAAACTGTTGTTACAACATAAGGGAATACATTAAGTTATTCTAAGGGCTCTAGAAAGCAATTCAGGGGTGGGTCAAAAGTCTAGGTCACACAACTGTGTAGAGCTTTTCATAAGTTGAATTAGATTTACCAATAGTCCACCTACCCACCCTAATGGTGGTTTCATTAGGTAACAGTGATGGGAGCATATAAGTGTTATATATTTGCATACCATAGATATTATAATTCTCCATGAAGCATTAAAGTCTGTGACTTTGATATTTACTTTGATTGTTAAAATTTTGTTTTGCTTGTACACTACTTTACATTGACACGTTTTGTAAAGCTAGAACTTTTATTTATAAGTAACAGCAGGCTACTGGAACTTGCTTTCACAAAAAGGTAATTTTATATAAAGATACAGGGTGTCTCAAGAAACTCAAAGATTGGTATGCAGACAGACCCCAGGAATGGCCTAGAACTGTGCAATGGAGCCCTGGGAATAATCTGTTTCACATCTGCTCTTCGTAATCTGCTTTTTTCTTTCTCCCCGAAGACTAACTTCTGTCTGCTGCTCAGTATTCAAAGTAGAATATGGCTGTGACATAATCCCTAGTTAGTAAGATATGGATCCACTGGGAAGAGACAGATGGATCTTATTTTCCTTCAGGTCTGATTTTAAATTCTCAGGAATAGGAATCCGATTAGCCAATTAGGATAATGCATCTACCGGTGTTCTAGTTGGTATGGCCAAAGATGTATGTGTTGAGGGGTCACAAGGAAAAACCAGGATGCCAGTCTCCTCCTGTATTCCTGTGGATGGGGTTTTGTGAAATGGATGTTTTTGGTCATTTCCCAAGACATCCTAAAAGTGTCAAATACACTGGTATTTTGTTCTACTCCTAGAATCTTTGATATAGTGTTAAAGATGTATCCATACTGAAATTGTTATAAAGTCCCAGGTTAACTTTCTTTTCTTTTCTTTACTTTTTTGCTGAGGAAGATTCACCCTGAGCTAACGTCTGCTGCTAATCTTCCTCTTTTTGTATGTGAGCCGCCACCACAGCAGGGCCACTGACAGACGAGTGGCATAGGTCTGTGCCCAGAAACTGAACCTGGGCCACCAAAGCAGAGCATGCCAAACTTAACCACTAGGCCACCAGGCCGGGCCCCCCCAGATTAACTTTCTTACATAACCAAGATTACTCCTGCGTAAGCAAGGTGAATTCATGACTTACGTTTCTTGTAACATTAAGACGATAAAATAAGCAGCAGAAAGACTCGTTTTTACATTTGCAAATGAAGTCAACATCAGAAACTGCTTCAAAGGCTTTAGACATTTCTTTCTCCAGCATTAATCTAGTTAACTTGGGAAGTCAGCACACAGGGTAGCTGCCCTCCTCACAGTGAAGAGGGCACAGGAACTGTTGCTCTAGTCCACCAGTCACAGCACCGCTGACCCCAGTTTAGGAAACTGTAATGCTACCCTGAAGCCAGTCTTTAGCTCAGCAGGTTTGTTATCCGACTATTATTTGTGGACATATAATTCAGTACGTGTCTTTCACAGCCTGTTAGAATATAAATCTTTCTTCCTTGAAATGGAAACAAACCCATAAATTTTGCCCAGCTAAGCCATCATTAACTTGGTTATAGTGTAACATTTACCTAAGATTTTACAACCATTTCCACACTCATAAACTTGGTCACCGTGCTCAACACTGTATCTTAGAGCAGGAGCTACCTCAGACAATTATACACTGATGGTCCAAATGGACCCAACAGCAGAAATCGCTCCACTGTCTGTGCTTGGTACACATGTGCAAAACCATGCTGTGTTTGCACAAAGCAAAATAAAGACGGCTATGGAGGAGGAAGTCTCACATGGATCTCATTGGTTATGCTTTCCAAGGAATATTTCCTTTCTGACCCACAGCTGAGCCTGCATTAGGTTCGGATCAGTTACCACACGGCCAAGCCCTATTTTTCAATACAGTCCTTTCTTTTCTTCCTGCTTGCCTTCCTTCTTTTGCTGCCATCTTCCTTCCTTTCTTCTTTCCCATACATTTTTAAATTCATTCATTTATTCTCTCTCTTTGAAGCAGCACTGTGTGGCAATTAAAGTCATTTTATTTGTTTCTAATCTATAAACAGTTGTACATCTTCTGGCTTACCAACTGTTTCTTGAGCTTTGGAAGATTAATTCTTTTCTCTGGGTCTTGTGACATGGAAAGTTCTTCCACTCTTATTTCACCACCAACCTAGCCATTAGAAGGATCTCCTTGAGAAGCTGCACCTGTAACAAGCAAGTCAGGAAGTAGGCCAGATCACACGCAGAACATTATACTAGGGGCAAAGCCATATAGAGGGCTACTGTTGCATGACATCTTAAACCTGTTTAGTACCACTGGGACTCATTCACCAGTTAGAGGTCAGTGTTCTGCTTATATGCCATTTTCTTCATGTATCTCTAACAACAGGGGAAAACAAAAACAAACAAAATAAGACAAAGGAAAAGACAAAATCTATAAATTAGGAAATTCAAAGCTGGAACCACTATAAAGATAGGACAAGGACTGTAGCCCTCAGATCTCTAGTGTCCCCTGAATGTCATCCTGAAGAGCACACTGACAGCACCAACACACCGCCATACAGCAGTCATTGCACAGCAACACCACATCTGCGTCACTGAGTGCACAGGGCCGACACCTGTCACTGCAGACGCCACACGACTGTTGTTTATTGCATCATTACTCAGCGTGAGTACTCAGTTAAGCAGTCTGATACTTAACCTCTCGCTCCTCAGAAAACAAAACTAAACTGTTTCTCAGGGCATCAATATCATAAACTCTTTGTCAGTTTAGGTTGAAGTAATAATCTTGCTTTAGCTTAAAAATACTCTTCTGATATTGAAAATCAAATTTCTTCTAGGCTCCACACTTGCCAGGTCTCTCAAATAACATAAGCATAACATTTTTATCCTTGAAGTGCATAAATAGTCAAATATATGAGATTCCAAATTATGGCTAGAAAAGTTTTAAAATCTTTCTAATTATTGAGAAATATCATGGGGGCAGTGATAAACCAGGGTAAGCCATTAAGGTTATACCATCAGCTGAGAAAGGTTTGGGAAATCAGCTCATTACATTTCTCCTCATTATCCACTTTTGAGTCCTATGGCGACCACAGCTCATTGGTATGTCTAGAACTTAGAATTTAGCTAGATCTTATCACTACACCATTGTACATTATTTTACTTCCATATTCCTAAGAATTTCTACTGAACTATGTAGTCAAATTTAAAAGTGTCTAAAGTCAAATAAATACAACTATTTAGTAATGCTTTTAACTCTTAAGTAACCTACAACTTTAATGTAGACAATGAAGACATTGAAACTGTTAAAGATTTTGTTTACCTTGATTCAGTCATTAATTCAAATAGAGGCTGCAGCCAAGAAATCAAGAGAAGACTGAGACTTGGAAGGGCAGCAATGAAAGAATTAGGAAAGATCATCAAGTGTAAGGAAGTGTCACTAGAGACCAAGGCCAACATTATCTACACCCTCGTATTCCCAGTTACTATGTACGGGTGCAAAACCTGGACAGTGGAGAAGGCTGATGGGAAAAAAATTGATTCATTTGAAATACAGTGTTGGAGGAGAGCCCTATGGATACCCTGGACTGCCAGAAAGACGGACAAGTGGGTCCTAGAGCAAATTAAGCCTGAACTATCGCTGGAGACAAAAATGATAAACTGAGGCTGTCCTACTCTGGGCACATCATGGAGAAGGCAGGATTCTTTGGAAAAGACAATAATGCTGGGAAAAGTAGAAGACAGCAGGAAAAGAGGAAGACCAAATATGGGATGGATTGACTCCATAAAGGAAGCCATAGACATGAGTCTATAGAAGCTGACCGAGGACTGTTGAGGACAGGACATTGTGGATATCACTCATTCATGGGGTCGCCAGGAGTCAGAGCTAACTTGACGGCATGTAACAACAAATCTACAAACCAATCCTGGAAAAAATACACTACATGGAAGCCAATGATACCAGACTTGGCCTTTTGCCTGTCCTAGAAAGTGTGTTTTATCTGATATGTTTTAGACTACCACTTACCAGGTTTTATTTGATGCATTCCAAAATCATTCCCCAGGCAATTATGATATGCACCAAAGGTAGAGAACCATGGCTTATATGATGATGGTCAATTTCATTGTCATTTCCTTCCTTTTTAATTTATAGTAGAAATAAAGGATTTTGTGAGCAAACAAAAAGAAAAAAAGAAAAAAAGGAAAATCAAATTTCTGAGATTATATGCTTCTTAACAGGGATGTTACAGTTAGCTCCAGCATATGAAATGTTTCTCACTCCAACAATTTTAGTGATGATTCAAATGCTTGATATTAAAACAATACATTCATAATCTTCCATGAGAAGGAACATAATTTTAACAGATTAGAAATGATGATGATTCCAGAATTCTACTTGTCTATTTTCAAATGACCACCTAATGGGAAAATTACTAACACAGATGTCCAATTTGTACAATGTTGGTAAAATATTTTATTTCACATTCTTTAAATTAAAATGTGTACCATTCAGGGTTCTTATTTACAATCAATAAAAACTGACCCTTGAGCAGAAAATAATTTGATTGGAAGTGTATCAGGAGGCCCATAGAGATAGGGTAGAGAAGGCAGAGCCAGGACTATGCCATAGAACTGTTGGCTTTAGACACAGCGCTTTCCCTACGACACTTGCTGCCACTGGCACTTCCGCTACTGGATATCTGCCACCATGCAGCTGGGTGCAGTCAGCAACTCTGGAATTTTGAATTTCTCAAAATCCAAAGCCTGGACTAGGACACTGATTAGTTAATCGGTTGAGCCCAGTTCACTGACCCAAATCCTAGCTACCAGGGAGACAGGAAAAGGAGACCCTATTTGCCCACCTTCATCTTTCCTTCTACTTAATTTGGGATTAAGTCACGCAAGAGGGGTGTTTGCATATTGCGCAGCTGAATGGCGTGGACAGGTCTGGGTCTACGACTCACAAGTTTGATCATCCTATGGTTGCCAAGTATTCTATCTTACCTTCTATTCTTTGAATGGCACTGACTAG